>NC_080671.1:27273542-27873542 GCF_030247195.1 Topomyia yanbarensis | reverse complement strand
CCGCGGCCCCCCACATGGGTGGAGTGTGGGAACGCATGCGTGCTCTCGACGACGGCCGCAGGCTAAACGATGAGATACTGTTGACCGTCCTAGCGTAAAATTTTGTTTTTTGAAATTTTGTTGTTGTTTTTGGTTTATAAACTCGCGTCCACTCACGTATATGCCACTGGAGACTAGCGACGATGAGGCAATCACTCCAAATCACTTTATTTTTTGTGGATCATCATCGGGTGCGCATGAGCCATTGAGAACTCCGGTCGACCTCGCGGAGACACTTCGAAGCAGTTATAAGCGAAGCCAGTATCTATCGGATGCCCTTTGGAAACGAAGGTTAAAGGAGTATTTTCCCACTCTCAACCGAAGATCAAAATGGTTTGACGACGTCCCAGCTATTCGTGTTGGCGATTTAGTTTATGTAGCCGAAGGCAAACGCAGAACCTGGATCCGAGGAAAAATTGAGAAGGTATACCCAGGACCAGACGGGAGAGTTCGACAAGCAACCGTACGAACATCTAGCGGCCAAGAATTGCTACGGCCGGTGGTAAAGTTGGCGTTGATTGAGATAAGGAATGGTGTATCCAGTAAGCTTCAGGAACCATATCCGGATTCACGGGGCGGGGGTTGTTCCGGCAGCACTGTACCAGATGGGGTATGTTCGGACTGGCGACAGCGAGCTTGTCAAACGACTGACGTCTCATCGCGATACGAACCGACTGTCAAGAGGTGGCTGGAGATCGAGAAAGATCGGCGAACACGTGCGGACTCTACCATCTGAATATTTGCCTATTTAATTTTCCTGGAATAGAATATTATTTTTGCAGCCTTCATTGCTGTATATTGCGTTGAATTAGGTAGTGTTCAGTACGCTACAGGTACAGGTAAAATAAGGCAGCGGAAAATATATACCATTTTCATTGCCCCCCAAGTTATAAGCCATTATATAGGGAGATTTTTGAATTAACTGAAGTGTGAATTGCTCAGAAGACTAACGTAAGTCGACAATAATATGTATTCTAATTCCTATAATCACAGTAATAAAACTTTTATAGCTTCTCTAATATAAACGGTTGCTGCAAAGGGCTTCTTTCATTTCAACAAGTACTGTTTCGGTTTCGCATACGCCGGGCCGTACCTCAGAGTGCTCATCGATGATTCTCTCGTAAGTCTGTCAACGAACCGGCGCCAGTAACTACACGGAAAAAATCCGTTCATGAATTCCTGAAAACAAGATCACGATTTCGTGAACTGAAGAATTTACGAAAACCGTGACCAAGTTCCTGAAATAATGAATAAGAAACCTCGTGTTCATGAAACTATTTGGGTTACTGTGGTTAATACCTGCACATTAGAGTGGCTCGCGGTTGTATGGGAAAACTTCAAAATGATTTAAACTAGCGGGCACAGCACTTTTTGAGTTCCTTTTGTGGTCCCAAATGCCTGTGCAAAATTTGGTAGCGGTTGGTTGCTTCCCGGGTCTGCGCATTGCGTTCAAAGTTTGTATGGGATTCTATATGGGGAAATCAATCATTTTGCATTTACGTTAATAAAGATCGCATTATAAAAGCATTATAAAACCAAAATTCAATCCTTGGCTAAAAATTTTATCGAAGACAATAACTAGCTACGAGTTTTCAAAAAATAGTTATAACGACTTTAAAACTTACGGTTCACTCCAAATGCAGAAATTTATTATTTTTTCCAACACTGCCAGTGCACCACCGACATCAATATTTAAAACTTAAATAAATCAGAATATATTCATCGCAGAGACTTGGTACCTTTGAATGAAATGTTCAGAATGAATTGCTGAAAAACATAGACGTAGTTAGAAAATGAAAAAAGGAGGGGGGCTTGTGTACTCCCCAGTTCCTTTTTTAGATTGTTTTGTATTAGCCAAAGAGTCATTACGTCCTTGTAAATGTGAACGGCTGAACTTTCTTTATATTTTTATAGACCCAAATATGAATCATTCTACACTCTTTGTTGTGGGAAATAACATTAACAATGGTTCACGCCTAAAAAATTATGTGTTGTTTTTGTTTGAGGCTAAAACTAACTCAAGGCTGAAAATCACGTTGGGTTCTAACCTGAAATATATTTCTGATTCGCCAACATCACCTCTGTTTTGCGTGAATCTAACTCAATTTCATCAAAAAGCGTTTGTTTGAAGTAACTTTCCTGGTTTCGTTCCTAGATTTTCAAACGAAAACGTCACTAGGAACAATTCGGAGACTTCAAGAAATCTAAGGATATGCATTTTTTTAAATTCTGGCTCTGAACGGCTAAGAAATAGGGGTTTAAAATATATAAAACTTATAAACCGTTGTACCATTTTGAATAAGATAACAGTGGAGTCCTGAAATAGTAGCGCTCAAACACGTAAGATTAATTTTTAATTCGGCGGTATAAACCTGTGTTGAATATGGGCTCCTTATGTTACACTAAACTATTTAAAAAGGGGACTGGGGAGTACACAAGCCACACCCCCTCTTCTTTGCATTGTCTGACTACATCTATGTTATTCAGCAGTTCATTCTGAACATTTCATTCAAAGGTACCAAGTCTCTGCGATGACTATATACTCATTTAATTAAGTTTAAAGTATCAGTGTTGGAAGAAATAATGAATTTCTGCATTTGGATTGATCCATAAGTTTTAAAATCGTTATAACTATTTTTTGAAAACTCGTAGCAAGTTACCGTCTTCGACAAAGTTGTTAACCAAGGTTTGAACTATAGTTTTATAAAGTTGGTTTTTCATCGTAAGTGAAATAGCGAGCTTTACTAACGTAAATGCAAAATAATTGATTTCCCCTTATAAAATCCCATACAAACTTTGAACGCAATGCGCAAACCCGGGAAGCAACCGACCGCTCTCAAACTTTGCACAGGCATTTGGGACCACAAAAGAAACTCAAAAAGTGCTGTGCTGGAAAATGTCATATTCGAGCCACTCTATTACACATGTTTAGTTTTTGTTGTGATCGTTGTTCACATTTTGGGAATATATAGACGACACTCAAACGATGTTTATGACTGCAGCTTATTCGCGATTTTTGTGATTTCTCATCAAGTTACCGTGATATTTTATTCATGAGTTTGCTATCGGATTTTTCTGTCAGAATAGCATGATTTATGTTCATGATTACAGGATCTTAGTCACAATTTTCATAATTTCTATTTCGTGGTATTTTAGTCATGAGTAAAGTGATTCATACTAATGATTTCAGGATACTAGTCACGATTTTTGGGTGAGTAATGTGATTTTGATTCATGATATCAGGATTTTTGCAACGATTTTCATAATTTCTATTCACGTAATTGTGATATTTTAGTCACGAGTAGAGTGATTTATGTTCACGAATTCACGATCTTAGTCACGATTTTCTTAAATTTAATTACATGTGATGTGTTTCATATTCATGATTTCGGGATCTTAGCCACGATTTTTGTAATTTTTATTCACGTTATCTTGATATTTTTGTCACGAATGATTTACGTTCCCGATTTTAGGATCTGACATCAGCAGTTTTGTTACGATATTCGTAATTTCTCTTCGCCTTATTGCGATCTGTAGTTTTTTGGTTATTATCGCTTTTTGTACTAGGAGTATCGCGACAATATAAACAGGAACATAAATGTGTGACGGGATCTTGTTCCATGAACTATATCAAGAACACGATTTGTGGCTTAATAATGTATTTTTGGTGCACAGCGGAGTTTTCTTTTTTCTGTCAAGACTTCACACTGAACCTTATCAAATGAATAACAATGTTCTCGGTCCTTATAGTTCAATATCCATTCTTCAAAAGGTCTAAGGAGATTTTTGTAAACAAACTTATTTCGCTCATTATTCCACTGTCAAGTTGAATTTCATGAAAGATACACATGAATCAACATCTTTACCCTTGGTAGAATCAATTTGAAATGTCTTCTGTGTTGAAATTTTAACAAACTAAGAGAAAGTTTATATCTACTTCTCGTTCTTACTGGTCGCTAGCAGCTGGGCATATGACATTTCATGGAATAATAATGGCGAACACGAAATTATTGCAACACCGAAAATGTCATGCCAATTTTCTTATAATGTTTAAAATCAAACCAAAATTTTAGGGTAGTTTTATACATATATTTACTTCAAAAATCAAAAGAAAAGTTAATCGATGGAGCCTTGAGTGTAAAATTGAACGCATTTTCGCTTGATGCCCTCCATCAAAGTCATTAAAGTGTCATCCGGTACCAGTTTCTCAGTTTTTTTTTCCATTTTTTTAACATGTCCTTCTCGTCTTTGACTGTCTTCTTGCTCTTCCGAAGTTCCCGCTTCATCATTACCCAGCACTGCTCCACCGGGCGCAGCTCCGGACAGCGGATTCTTGTCCTTTGGAACAAAATGGAGAGAATTGGCCTCATACCACTCCAGGACACTTTTAGAATAGTGGCATGATG
This sequence comes from Topomyia yanbarensis, assembly GCF_030247195.1. Lineage (NCBI taxonomy): Eukaryota > Metazoa > Arthropoda > Insecta > Diptera > Culicidae > Topomyia > Topomyia yanbarensis. Next base: position 27,869,097 of record NC_080671.1, on the reverse strand, counting down.
CTAAATCTGGCCAAAATAGCGGAGCTTCGTCGTGCTGCTGCAAGAACGGCAAAAGCCGCTTCTTGAGGCACTCAGATTTGTAGATCTCGCCATTTACTGTGCCCTTTGTCACGAAAGGCTCACTCCTCAGTCCGCAAGAGCAGATGGCCTGCCAAATGAGATATTTGGAGGCGAACTTCAACATTTTCTTCTTCTTAAATTTGTCGTCCACATAGAACTTGCTCTTGCCGGTGAAAAACTCCAACCCCGGAATTTGCTTAAAATCGGCTTTTATATACGTTTCGTCGTCCATCACACAGCAGCCATATTTTATCAGTATCTTCTCGTAGAGCTTCCGTGTCCGAGTTTTAGCCGTCGATTGTTGCCGCTCATCGCGGTTTGGGAAGTTCTGTACCTTGTATGTATGTAGTCCAGCTCTCTTCTTTGCATTCTGGACCTAGCTTTGCGACATGCCGATCTTTTTAGCCAAATCAAGGCTTGAGACGTTGGGATTCCGCTTCATCTTTCCCTCCGTCTTTTTGTTCTCCGGTCCCAGTTTTCTTCCAGCTCCCTTGCCGTGGTCCAACATCAACCGCTCCCGGAACCGCTTCAACACTCTGGAGACGGTTGAATGGTGAATGTTCAACATTTTTCCCAACTGCCGGTGCGACAGGTCAGGAAATTCCAGGTGTTTGGAAAGAATTTGTTCTCTCGACTCGCGTTGGTTCACCTCCATTTTTGTTGAATCGAAAAACACGACTTCGAGTTTGACAGCATGTAAACAATACACATCAATAAGAAAGTGTGCAAAATTTAGTTGATTTTTACCCAATGGTAAAAAAGTTATGCCCTGTTGAATGTGTCGCAATAATTTCGTGTTCGCCCTTTAGTGCATGGAACAAAAACGATTCTACGAATAATACTCTAGATTTTGTGAAATAGTTCCCGTTAAAATTGCAAGACCATGTTGCATAAAATTGAAAATGGTTAGGGATAGATAGATCCTAGGTCAAGTGCTAGTTAGTATGCGGTCACAGGTGGAACTAAAATGTTGTAACCAAAATTTAACTCGTATTATGTACTACAGTTCTTCTGAACATACTATGCAGCTAAATCTAACCATTATTTCACAAAAATGTATAGTTCGTGGGAATCGAGTACTGATACGCAACAATGCACTGCTAGGCCCCATGCAAAACTGACTCAGACATCACTTCGTAAAAAGTTTAATAACTTCTTTCAACAAAGCCGGATTAACTAGCAGTCTTCGACAAAGTTGTAGACAATTAAATTATCTTTCTTATTTTCACTTACAGTGATAATGCGATGCATATAGTTCCACCTAGCGGCGAAAATGCGAACTAGGGGGATTTCTCTATGTAAATTGTCGAAAAATCCCATACAAACTTCAGGCACGTTGGTTCTTTAGCTAGACTTGTGCGATTTGCTTCAAATTTGGAGCAAATACTCCTGGTGGGACTAGGAATCGATTCAGGGGTGGGCCGACAGGGGTAATTTTTTTCTGGTCACTCTAATGGACATATATGCACATTTTCATCAATATAAGAAAGATGTTGAAATATATGAGTTAATTACAACACATTTCGAATATTATTAAAAGTATGTTATGGTAGGTGAGTTAGTTATCCCATGTTCGCCTAGACAAAGTCTTAAGTCTTAAATTTAAGGATGCGAAAATTTTAAAGTAATTCTCATTCATAAAAAAAAACAGGCAGTCGAAAGATGTGTCTCACTCTTAACTTTTATTTTATGTAAATATTTTACGAGAGCTTAATAAAATCGTATACAGTACCGTTTTGAGTCGTAGGGGTTTATAAAAGGTGTCTGTTTCTTGCCATATGGAATCAGACTAAGTACCGACCATAGTCGCAATTATGTACAGTTCATATCGTATATTGAAACCCAATTTTATCTCAATGTAGACATATTGCCTCCACTTTTGTCCGTATATAGCATATTTGCGCATTGTATACGACTTAGTTGTACTGTATATTTACATGAATAACTCGCTTGAAATTTCGATATAACTACAAAATTGTTTGCTGGGGGATGGCTCCTTAGTTTACTCATTTTATTGATTTTAAGATTTTTTCGCAGTTCATTCATTTTATTTAGTTTCTTCATGTTATTAATTTTATTAATTCCGTTCAGTCATTCCTTTTATTTATTTCAAAAAAAAATTGAATGATTTGAAACAAATTTTATTCTATTTAAATTTATAACTTTTTTTAATGTTGTCTAATTTTGCATTTGACGAGTGGAACTAATTTTATTTATTTTTTTAAATTCGATTTATATCAATCATTTTACTCATTTCATGAACTTCATAACCTTTTTTCCTTTTTTTGCCTTACTATTTTTTTTTTAATTTCATTACATTTATTGATTTTCTATAATTTATTCAGTTCGAGGTTTTATTAGTGCAAGACTCGAAACTGTGAAGTCTGCAAACTAATGTAAGATTCAACAGTGATATGCGTAAGAAATGTCTCATCTCACTGGAACTTCTTCGTTCTCTCAAGTCTAACTTTTTGTTGCTTCGGTGTGAGATCATGGGCATTTTGGAACTTGTAAGACTTGACCTTAAGCTCATTTTTCAATATTGGGTCGGACGCTGCGGTCGTATATTTTCACTGCTTTACCCATTTCAATGGCACTTCGTCATGAATTTCGTCCAAGGCGCTTCTTCACTTCTCGAACCATCTCACGTGACGTTGCAGTCTTTCTATGATCATCTCCATGACGTTTTTCAATGCTAACAGTATTATTTTAATACTTCGAACTGTCATTCAGCCAATTTATAGACAACTGATGCCAGTGTAACAGCTGCGCGAAAGGTCTGAAAAATAAACTTTAAATTATGTCACAACTCATTTCAAACAAGTCACAGTGATTTGGTCTCTTCAGAAAAGTTGTGTGTTTTGTCACAATAAAGTTTTTTTTCTGAACATTGTAATTGCGAGAAATCAGCAGCGACAATGGTAGGCTTAAAAATTCAAATTTAAGGAGCTCGTCATATTAAACGTCCCATAAGTCGATAGCTGAAAGCGACAGAGAAAATATGTCTTCAGCAAAATTTATTGAAATGTTTCCCTCTATAACTTTGACGAAGACACGCATGCGACCTTTTTTGCGTTAAAAAATCAGATTTTCGATAGCCTACTATAATCAATTTGTTAAAAAATGTAATGCCAGAAGATGGTCCTTTTTTACACATACACATAGTATAACATGTCATTTGGAAAATATGGATACTTTTAGCTCCATCCAATTATGTTCTCAATATCATGTTTTGACCCACTGTGCAATGGTTGCAAAATTAAACCTACTATATATAGTTTGCAAATGATACTTGACATTGGTCTGTAAATTCAATTTGTACCATACGTAATCCGCAATAACCTCATTTAATGATAATCAGTGGAAGTTTTGGAATGAAATGATTTTGAGTTCGAAACTAATTGAAATTTTAAACTAATTTAAAATTTCTCCCCAAGTTTAAAATTTTGGTAAGAGGAAGTTTCCGAACCCCCGGGGCCATACCCTGGATCCGCCCCTGAACCATATCATGTTATGTACCATATTTCTCTCCTAACGATTCATATTAAAAAAATGAGAAACTTTATTCTAAATTAAAGATCTCTAGTTTAGTTACAGTTTCTTTTTCAAATGTGTCAAAATATGGCATCTTTCTAAAAATTTCATGGATTTCTACAGATTCTTGTAAATTACACTATATATTACAGATGTTTTTTAAACTTTACTCAGATTTACAAGCATTTTTGTAGCTCTAGATGATAAAACGATATTTTTTTCCATCAACACAGATTTGAATATGGCATCCCTGCTCAGGACTCTCTGCGCTCTATAGCCCGGCGACCCGTTGGCTCGAACCGTAAACTTTACAAGAGTCTAAATCCACTTCGGAAGCTCTTTCCCAATTTTTGTTTCCATAAACATACATGGACCTAACGGGCGCTTCCAAACGTCCCGCTCAATTGCTTTCCTCGTTGAAAAAATTTACGCAAAGTTACTGCACTTGAACATGATCAGCGCTCATTTCACTCGCGGAAATGACCCGTTTTACGTTGCACATTCGATCCGATAACCACCTTATAACAATATTTTATAACGAATTCTGCTCCAAAAAGCTCAACTACTTGATTACAGCCGTTATCGTTTTGCACCGTCCGGAACCTGCCCCATTGCATTGGTCGGTCGGTTGTACCCAACAAAGTATTTCGGTTGCACTTTTTTTTCCTCTCTCACCCGCTTCAGTGCGGCGAGTGCATAAAATTTACGACTCCTCGTACATTTTTCCCTCATTTTATGGTAGAAGATCCCTTCGTCGTCACAAGTCACAAGTCGTTCGAGGAAAATACTATACATACGCGGCTACAAATTAATGAAGATGATTTTTATGGCCACAGGCGTCGGCTGTTTTGCCTTTGAATTAAATCAACGGCAGGGGTTCCGAAGCGAGCGCAAATGTTGCTATGCCGAAACTGGAAAAATGAAAGAACGCGCTAAAATAAATGAAACATTCACAACTCTTTAATGAGAAGAGGAATCCTTTTGTAGCACCTCTTTCGGTGTGGAAGCATCCCTGTAACAAGAGTGTGAAATGGTTGGCAAGCAAAAAAAAATAAACCAAAAGGGAGACTAACCTAATTGGGAAAACAATAAAACTGTTTAAAATGCACAAATCGGTTACAACCTTGCGGTGGCGAGATAGAGTACAGGACTCCTGTTTCAGTAGGTACCTAATCAATGCACAGTATGCTTCCATAATTTCGAAAGTGGAAATGAACGAGTAAAAATACTTGCTACATTGTACTGGAAAAACGCACGAGACACAGTAATTCAGGGAAATCCTCCAATTATAATTGACCAATCAATCAATCAAGGAATAGTTCTAATGGTTAGGGAGATGAAAATACCTTGCAACGCACAAATTATTGATCCCAAAATGGTAAGATAATCTGGATAAATACAGATTAATCAGTATTTTTGGTAATTCTGAGTACCGCATGATTTTGTGTACGCCATTCATCGCTCGCCAATCGAACGTGCAGCATGTGCGTTGCGTTGTGTTGTGACGGCGAGTTTGGTGAATTCAGTGTGCTTTCGATTTGTTTAGTTAGCTTTCGAGTACAGTTTATCTGAAAAAGAAAACTTCCTGTTTAGTTTTCATTATCTCTAGGCAGCCGGCTACCGAGAGCAAACCAAACACAATTTGAGCTGCAAACAACTAGCAGTGGGAGTATTGCCTAGAAAATCTTCTCTTATCTGTAACAGTATTTAGATAATAGATCTCGTTAATTCTACTCAACGATTTATTTATTGGGTTGAAGGCAACCGAATGATAGCCGGTAGTAAGTACAAATAGCTATAATATCGCGAAATGATATTAATCAAGGAATATATTTCCTATTCTTCATATCCGGTTGTTAGTAGTATACGCGTATACGATAAAAATGGTAGTAAACGATACTGTGTAATTTATCTTTAAAATTTTCAGTTGGGAGGTTTTGAGATCGGTGAGAATGAATATGATCTAGGAAAAATAAAATTGGTTTTTCCAATATGATGCATTCAAAATGGCGGATTGAGATTATCCCAAAGGTTTAATGCAATTGCTTATGAGGGAATCGAAGGGATATATTTCGTAACGACTTTGGCAAAAAAAATCGTGATCGCTCGGAAAAAATTACTCTCACTAACGCCCGCATAACGCTATTATTAGTGGAAATATTTGTTTTTGTTCGGTGAATTTCAGTCACGGTTTCCACCATGTCATTACCAAATCGATTTTCTGTATGTGAACTACTTCACAACTTTATGAACATTGTTCATAAAACCAAATATTGACTCATGATGTTATTTATGAATTTAGGAACATTTTTTCACAAAATCGAAACATTCTGGATATTTTTTCGTGAACTATTTCTCGAAACTCGGAATTTTATTCATGAATACATTCAATCTTCGATACCTAAATTATTTGCCACGAACCAATATCCGTGCACGTGAAATACTTTATACAATCAAGAAATTTTTTCATGTATTCGTGAGCTGGTTCGTGATTTCTTATATATTAATCCAAAACCCGTGCTAGTGAAATAGTTCACAAGATCATGAAATATTATTCATGTATTCGTGAGCTGGTTCATGATACCTAGTATAATAGTCACGACTTACCATTCGTACTCGTGAAATATTTCACGAAATCCTAAACTATTATTCATCTATTCGTGAAATTGTTCATGATTCCTAGCACATGATTTATGATCTATTTTGCATGCTTGTGGTGTTTAGAAAATATTCCTAATCATTTTTAATTTCACTAAACATGTTCACGAAATTTTCACATGAACTATTTCATAAAATGTGGAGTAGACTAGAATGGGGTCAAATAAGTATATGGCATTATCTTTGATATATTATTGCAGATGTCGCTCAACTTATGTGAGTTAGATACACGGTAGAGAACATCGTTGACGCCTGTAATTTCGGCTGTTACCGTTGATCAGCTGTATTAATTGCGGCATCGTTTTTTTTTTATTTTCTTCGTGTTGTTCCGCGAAAACACATTGTCTTTCGTCCTCAGTACAGTACATAAAAACAATGTAAAAAAATGTCGTGATTTTTTACGTAAAAATTAATGCTGAATACGAATTTTGTGTTGTGTTTGTGGTTTTTCGATATTTTTGTTTTTGATGAAAAATATGGACATCAACATGAAACATACGCTTAGGGACACGATAGGTCAGCAGTCTGGAAGCACAATAGGTCACTACTGATCGTCTCACAGCTAAGCAACCACATGAGCTGGAATGCACAACTTCAATTCCACACTCTGGAGACGACGAAAACACCGGAGAAGTTATTCCAAGTACAAAGCCAGACGGAGCTGCTGAAAAATATATTTTTTCAAAATTTCCTTCCAAGATTTCGTGATTTTTTTACATCATTTGCCACTTCCACATTTTCTTACCTGAACGACTTTAAATTAATTTTTTTATAATCTTCAGTATTAATAATCTTCAAATAAAAGTTGAAAAGAAAATTTTCTAGGCGTGTACACCTATCGTACGCCCAAATTTTAAAAACATCGAAAAATGTACCGTCGCTTTATTAGATTTGGCACGAAAAATATTTAGCTTGGCATAAAACCATTATTACCAACACGTTGCAGATGTATAAACTTTCCAACGAGTCAAAATTATGGTCTTGTCATGAGTTAAAATATTAATTATTTTCTAGATAAATCGTTCAGCGCAAACCTTTGTGGGGGTATGAGGTGGGACCATCATCATCATCATGATAAAATCAGTGCAAAAATACCATCGCACGAACTCGCCAAAGAAAACTGACCTATTTGACCCCACTCGTGGAATCATTTTTTATTCATGCACTTTTTCATGAAGCGACCGAGCAGTAGATACAAGAAAACTATTATGACCTCGAACATCGTTATTCATTTGATAAGGTTCAGTGTGATGTCAGGACAGAAAACGAAAACTGCGCTGAGCACACCAAGTCGTGTTCGTGATATAGTTCACAGAACAAGATACCGTGACACTTGTTCACACTTTTATAATCCAGTACATATTTGCTCGTTACTCCGAGTAAAAAAAACGATAGTAACCAAAAAATAACAGATCGCGATAAGGCGATAAGACTCTACAAATACCATTATAAAACTGCTGACATCATGAACATGAGTCACATTACTCCACGTGTCGAATTCGACGGTAAGCTCCACAATAAAATATCACAATATCGTGAACAGATTACAAAAATCGTGACTAAGATCCTGAAATCATGAACATAAATCACACAACCCGTGACAAAAATATCGAAAATCGTGACTAAAATAGTGAAATGAACATAAAAAAACACAAATCTCTACTCGTGGCTGAATAAATTACGACAACGTGAATAGAAATTATGAAAATTATGACAATGTTCCTCAAATCATTTAACGTAAATTACATAACTCGTGAATAAAATATCAAAAATCGGGACTAAGATTTTGAAACCATGAAGATAGATCACTCTACTCATGACTATTTCATATAACGTGAATATAAATTACGAAAATCGCGATTAAGGTTCTGAAATCATGAACATAAATCCCGCTAATCCCACAGAAAAATCCGTTAGCAAACTTAAAAATACAATAGAACGGAAATGTGATGGGAAATTACTAAAATCGCGAAAAAGCTCCTGAAATCATGAACATCGTTTAACTGTAGGATGTATATTCCCAAATTGTGAACATAAAACATAACAACTAAACATGCCCAGGGAACAAAAACAGTAACACATCCAAACATTCAAATGTAACACCGTGTATATATTCGGGGCGAACTAGTTTTTTGGAAACACAAATAGTTGCATGAATACGAGGTTTATTATTCTTAATCTCAGGAATTTGGTCACGGTTCTTGTAAATCGTTGAGATCACGAAATCGTGACCTTTTTCGTGAATTTATGAACGGATTTTTTCCGTGTAATCTTTTGAACGTGTAAAATTTGAAGAATTAAAGGGTAAGAGTATACATGTGGACAAACAAACAACTCGATTTCAACTTCATTGGATTCGGGCGATTTGTAACATGTAGAGCAAACAGGGGCAGCCACAAAAGATAACCTGAATAGTGGTCGCAGTGGTAAAGTTTCCTCTAATAACAAAAAAGGGAAAGAGTGGTACTAAATTATGCAACTGAAGAGGCACACCACGAAAAAATTAACATAACCTCAAAAGTAGGGGGAAAACCGGCGTTTTGAGTACATAACCTTAAATATCACAAAATCCTGACGTGATAGGCCAATTTTGACCCTACATTCGGATGCTAAGCCGCAAAATATTTTGGACAGGACCCTTAGCTTTCCAACATCTAAACGATGTTGACTTGTGTAATTGTTACACACATAATTACACTATAATTTCCATGTCAAGGATAGTTTTGAATTGGTATAAGTTCTGTGTGACACTATCAAAAAAAATTGATCCTAAATTTCATTTTTTGCGTAGCAGCTTTGAAATTTTTTATTTTAACTGTTTATCATTTATTATTTATTATTTATTATTTATTATTTATTATTTATTATTTATTATTTATTATTTATTGTTTATTATTTATTATTTATTATTTATTATTTATTATTTATTATTTATTATTTATTATTTATTATTTATTATTTATTATTTAACGTTCATTTATTTATTTATTTATTTCTCATTTTTCATCTAACCCGTGTTGGTCTACATGGAAATTAAGGTTATTGTCGTATTGGAAAAGCCCATTTCAAGATTCACTTCAGAAGCAGACCTCGAATACGCTTATAAACCCATCATCTTTTCGTACGTTGTTTTACCTGATTACAATGATCTTACATTACAAATTAACAAATAGTACACAGCATTAGAGGCCATCCATAAATGACGTAGCATTACATGGGGGAGGGGGGAGTTTTGTATTTTGTGATGATGTGTGACGACAGGGGGTAGGGGGTCGTGTCATGCTACGTAGCTTTTTTAAAGGGGAATAGAGGTTGATCTGATGTCACGACAATCTTACCCGTTTCATCTAACTAACATCGTTTTTGATTTTTTTTAATTTTTACGGGGACAACGAGGGGGGTGAGGGTTACCGTCAAGCTACGTAATTACCAGGGAGGTATATAGAATTTTGTTACGAAATGCTACGAAGGGGGGAGGGGGGGTGTTAAAAATCACTCAAAAAGTGCTACGTCATTTATGGATCATCCCTTACAATAACATTACAAAAATATTTTAACTTAAGCTTATAAACTAAATCAAACTCCTAAGTCCAAAGTCGAGCCTCAAAAAGTTACGAGATCTTAGGTTTCTGGGGGGTACATAGATGTTAATTTGTGAGAGAATATCTTTTTGCCGGAGTTTCCATATCGAGCAGACGACAGCGATCAACATATGGTGGTAGCTCTGTTGGGTTACGTCACAGCCAAGTTCTAAGAGCAAGGCGGAGGAATCTTGCTTGCACTGCTTCAATTCTGTTAGCCTAAATGTTCGCATAAGGACACCAAATTGCTGCTTAAGCTTCCAAGACAGACCGAACAAGTGAAAAATACCGTGCTCGCAGACTATATGGCTCAGTAAACTCATTGGCGATTCGTATTATGAAAGCAAGCTTTGAATTTGCCTGTGCCGTAACGTGAGAGTAATGGTTTCTGAATGTCAGTTGCGAGTCCAGGAGTACATCAAGATCTCTGATAACTGAGAGCCAACAAGTTGCGATTACACTAGTTACAGAAAGCATCTAGATGTCACTGAAGCTTGATACAGTCCTCTATTGGCCGCACAATGAGAAAGAGTTTGAGATCATCAGTGTAGTAGTTATACCCCGTAGAGTTTGCACTCTGGGGGTGTAACATAGCAAACGTCATTGAAGAATAAAGAGAAAATCAACGGTCCGAGATTGCTCCCTTGAGGTACACCCGACATGTTGATGAAGTTATATGACACGTTACACGTTATTTCACAAACAGAGAACGATTCACGAGACATGAGTTAAGCAACCCTGTAAAATTTGATGGAGTGCCTAGTCGCTCGATCTTCGCCAGAAGAAGAGTGTGGTTTACACGATCGAAAGCAGCTTTAAGATCAGTGTATATAGTGTCTACTATATTTGTGATTGTTGATCTGCCTGCAAAAAAGCCATGTTGGTATGTCGAATTGTATGCTTTGGTAAAAAAGAGCAGAGCGACGTTATGCATCTTTTCAGCATAATGGAAGGAATCCCATCTGGCCCCACCGATGTAGAGGAGTTGCTTATGGTAGCTAGAATGTCTTCGTCGGTAAATTGAATGTTTCCAAAATTGATTACATCGCGTGGGACATCTTGAAGGCCACAGTTCACCTAGAATATAATTTCCAGAGTTCAGTTAGCCGACTCATTTTTAAACTCACTCGAGAAATGTTTTGCGAACAACAAAGCATTCGACCAAGAACGCTATGCCTCCCTATGAATAAAACATGAAAACACACGAATATGCTGCATTTTTTCTATCATTTCATTCCATTTCACAACTTCTCGCAAAATTAATTTTTTTTGTAACATTTTGAAGTCACAAATTGAAAATAAAAACTTTAAAAATAAGGTTCCAGTTTTGACACGGTTCCAGTTTAAATAAAAAATATTGTTGCCAAAAAACGAATCTGGAATGTAGACATCTGCCGCATGTTCAGTACTCGCCCTCGAAAAGGTTGGCCCCCCTCTCATATTGTGACAAATGTCAAAGTAAGCTCAGATGCCAAATTTCACATCATTTGGACAATTCTAGACCCCCGCCCACCTCGCTTGAAATTTTTAAAATTGACACTATGGGAAAAAAATGGAGGAAATATATATTAAGTGCTATAACCTTTGAAATAGTACTCAGAAAATTACAATTCATACCTCTTTTTAAAGGAAATAACCTTAGAATTTGAATGGAGATTTTTCTGTTTATCGAAAAATACGGGAAGGTGGGGTACTGGGTCATTTTGTCCCCAAAATCCCCTATTTTTAATATTTTTTCTGCTCCGTGATGCAATTCATACATATTTTGCAGTTTTTCTAATGTGAAAAAGGCTCAGGGATCGAGCAGAGCCTTTTTGATCTTTGTCCGAATACGAGAAGCTGGGATTATAGAGCCTTTTGTCATTCATATTAAATTTGATCATTTTCTCGTTCATATATCTCTAGCATTCTTCTACCAATTTTCATAAAATGTATCTTGTTGAACGTAAAAAATTCTTAGGAATAAATGAAAAATAGATTCGCTACCCGTAAAATTCAGAAACAAAATTTTTTGACATTAACTCCACAAATCACATTTTTTCCATTTTTTGTCCTAATACCTCAACTTCCCCTATTTTCCCAGGAATGAAACTATTTTTATGTTATTCCTAAGAATATTTCACACTAGAACTGGTAAATTAAATAATAATTTATTGTTAAATGGAGTTGATATGAGCGATATAATGATAAAATTGTGAAATCGAGACTAAATGTCAGAAAATTAGATGTTTATGAACTTTACCCGTAACGAATCTATTTTTATTTTTTTCCTAAGATTTTTCCACGTTCAACAAGGTATAGTTCATTAAAATTGAGTGAAGAATAATAGAGATGTATGCAAAATAAAATGATAAAATTTAATATGAATGGCAAAAGGCCCTATAACCCCAACTTCCCGTATTCGGACAAAAGTCAAAAAGGTACCGTTCGATTTCTGAGATTTTTTCACAATAGAAAAATTGCAAAATATGTATGAGTTGCATCACGGAGCAGAAAAATTATTGAAAATAGTGGATTTTGGGGACAAAATGGCCGAGTACCCCACTTTCCCGTATTTTTCGAGAAACAAAAATATCTCCATTCAAATAATAAGGTTATTCCTTTTAAAAAAAAAGATATGAATTGTAATTTTCTGAGTGCTGTTTCAAAAGTTATTGCATTTAATATATTTTTCCTTCATTTTTTCCCATAGTATCAATTTTAAAAATTTCAAGCAAAGTGGGCGGGGGTCTAGAATTGTCCAAATGATGTGAAATTTGGCGTCTGAGCTTACTTTGACATTTGTCAGAATATGAGAGACCCTGACCACTACGGTAGCAGACAAAGGGTTAAGTCGCCGGTGAGCTCTGAGCTTGCATATATGATCCTTCCACGCTTTTCTAAACTTTCTCCTTTCAACACCTTGCTCTCCCTTGAGTACTATGGCTCTAAATATTGAAAAATATACTTCACCTTCCAGTCCCTTGCTAATTAAATGCCGAAAAAACTGTTGACAAATTAACTCAATAGGTCGTTAACAAAAATGGTTAACAAAAAAATGGTAAAAATAGAACTTACCGTGATGGGGATTCATCGTTGCAGCGTTGGGTGAAAGCTGCCGACACCGTGCAAATCAGCAACACATGTGACCATATTGTCACACACGCTGAGACAGTCACAATAGTCGATAAAATAAAATCACTCAGGCAGGCAATTGGTGAGGGAACAAACAAAACTGGCTCATTCAATGAGTTTCAACGTCGCAAATGCTTAGTGTGGAAGTTTACCGTGACTTAACTTTTTGTCGGTTCCGACAGCATGAAGTAACAAGTTACTTTACGCTTGTTCGGACATGCCGTAGACTCAGGTGATTCGCATTTCTAATGCCAAAAGACCCTGACCACTACGGTAGCAGACAAAGGGTTAAGTCGCCGGTGAGCTCTGAGCTTGCATATATGATCCTTCCACGCTTTTCTAAACTTTCTCCTTTCAACACCTTGCTCTCCCTTGAGTACTATGGCTCTAAATATTGAAAAATATACTTCACCTTCCAGTCCCTTGCTAATTAAATGCCGAAAAAACTGTTGACAAATTAACTCAATAGGTCGTTAACAAAAATGGTTAACAAAAAAATGGTAAAAATAGAACTTACCGTGATAGGGATTCATCGTTGCAGCGTTAGGTGAAAGCTGCCGACACCGTGCAAATCAGCAACACATGTGACCATATTGTCACACACGCTGAGACAGTCACAATAGTCGATAAAATAAAATCACTCAGGCAGGCAAATCGGTCGGAATATATGCTACACCCCCACAGAAATTAGTATAGGGGCCACGAATATTTTCCCAGAGTTGTTCGAGATTGAGAGTATCATTTTTATGTTTGGAGTGGAGTCGGTTAGAAACTGCAATGAGTACACCACCACCACGTTTCTTCCCTGCATTATTAGGATTACGATCATTGCGATATACCGAGTACCTTGAGCCAAATAATTGGAGCAAGTTGATTTGATCATTCAGCCACTTTTCAGGCAGAACGATAACATCATGATCAACATCTGAAGTAGCGACGAACAGCTGATCAATTTTTGTGCTTAGTCCTCTCACGTTCCGATAGTAGATTTTAAGATGTCACTGCAAGTTGCTTCCTGACGGTTGAACGGTGGCAGATCGAATGGTGGTGGAAGCAAACGCCTGTAATCGGAGAGGGACTGTATGTCCCACTTCGGAAGAACATATACATTCATCCGACCACTGCCATAACATCCAAGTTCCGTGGCAAACAGATCGGCGTCGGCGGCGGGATCGAATTGATCACACTGATTGGAAAACTGTGCGGCTTCGCCGTGTTGCAGTAGTTGCTATGTACTGTAATCGATGATGCGGCGTGACTGCCTAAGTCGAGTTTGATACAGGGGGCACTCCAAGAGGCATGATCAGATTGCGTTTGATCTTCAGGACTTCTCATCGTATTTGCATTGTGACAATAAATGCATTTTCGGATGTCTGAAACACACTCTTTGTGCTCGTACCCTTCGGCGTAAATCGAACTGTATGTGTCATCTTTATGGACGTACTCCGAGCACCGATGGCAGCGGAGCACGTTTACACATTCAGAGATCTTGAACAGCATTCTAAGTTGACATTTGTAGTTGCATCAGCTTTACGAAAGTTTTGGCATCAGTTACAATACAAGCGGATATCGGTTTATCATGTGTTTTTCGTTTCTCACATTTCGTTTATCCACAAACTTATTCACAGTGATGTCGTCGGAAAAAACCAACAACCTTTACTCTAAGCAAGGTAGCAATCTGAGAACTGATTCATATCTAGGGTGAAAGGGTATAATACGCCCCACCGGGGCAAAATGCCCCTCTTCAATTCCTGAATTATCTAAAAGGTAAAAATTACTGATAACAGTATCGTTTCATGAAATCAATGTACTAAGTTAGCTTGGTATTTTTAATATGTTGCAAAACAACAACATACACACAAGTTTCAAAAGAGCTACTTTGATGTAAGCTCCCACTTTTTCCAATAGCATTTCAACAAATCAGAAACAGTCGGATTTGATAGAACTATTTCAAGTAGCTTACTAGAATGTTATAGTTACTATGTTAGTTTTTGGCTTGGCTTAAAACTATGTGTGCGTGTAGAATTATTCATGCATTCACAACAGCTCATCGCCGGCTAAAACGCCCCACCCATTGCAATCCATTGTTGTGGGGCATATTCACCGATTGCTGTGGTGCATACCATCCTCTTATTGTGGTGCATATTAAACTTTAACAGGAGGCATTTTGCCCTGGGTGAAAGAAAAAAAAATAGAATTTAGGCATCTTTGAAAAATATTTAATGATACTTATTTCAGGATGTATTTAATAAAAAATGAAACGGGTACTAATTTCTAACTAATATAACAATAAATTAGAGTAGTTGGTGCGGAGATCATAGTGTCAAATGGTGAAATACAGCTATTTTTGCTTAAAGGGGCGTATTAGACCTCTTTATCCTAACAGTTGCTTCTCCATTGGGTCGGTAAAATACTTCTTTGATACCCAACGGAACTGGATCAAGCTTGCCTTGGATTTCCTGCTTCTCACCCTACTGTGCTTTCAATTCTGGCCCAAAAATTGAAATGTTTCACAATGACACTGTAATAATCTGAAGAGAAAGTACACAAAAAAAGTCTCTCATTGTTACATTCAAGATTTGTCGAAATCGTCCGTCCCATCTTGTGGGATATCAGGACACTATTCTCTTTCTAACTCAACCAGACTTCCATTATTATCCGAATCACTTTTCAATGGTTTTTTCTTTCCTATTTTTTGCCATGTGCAACGCTTGATTTGGCCTGCCAAGCATTATAAGTCACAAGCTGTCACATTTTCCTAGACCTAACCCATGATGATGGCCCCCTTTTGCACCAGAACGGCACTATTCATAGAAACTTATGAATAGAAAGTGCGCTGAAGATTATGTTGAAAATAATTTCTTACGGAATCCCCGGAGAATTCGATCCCTTGCGTATTGCCCTCATAATCTCTTATGGTTTGTCCTCGTTCCTCACTATTACTGTGATGTGTGGGGTGTAAGGAAGCCTTACACGTGCTATCCTTTATGGAGCAGGGGGAGACTGGAAAATTGACATCAGAGTTGCATGTAGGTAGGCCTCTCTCTCTTGCTTCTGTGCAGCACAAACACACCAATGCATTCATTGCGTCCTGCACTTGTCAACGACGACGACGACGACGACGCCAACGAGGTTTTTATCCTGGAAAATTTTCCAGGGCTTTGTGTGTGCTATACGTGTGTGCTTTCACATGTGTGCTGCTGGCCCCTCTCGAGAAAAAGGAAAAGGATAAAAAAAAACTGCTGCAGGGACGTGTAAAGCCTGTTTCATTACACAAAAGAAACAAAGAAAAAATGCGTTTGCATTTTATCTGTGCTGCATATTACGGCTGGGGTACTCTGGGCCTAGATGTTGTGGTTGGGCCTGGTTCCGTCGTTAGGTTAGGGAGGACGAAAGCGAGAGAGTGAAATGCAGGTCGGTGGATGCAATTGCAGATTCTTCTTCGCCTGCATCTTCGCGTTCGGTTATTCATCATCGCGTCATCATCATTCATCATAATCACCCTCATGAAGATGCATTGATCCGAAGGAGGCAGCAGAACGTAGGAGGGGGATCTTGTTAAAGCTGACTCGACAAGCACGCAGTTTCTGTGCTTTTCAACTGCCTCAGCATCATCATCAGCATCATCATCTTTACGCACATCAGGATTTTCTCCCCTGCTGTGAAACTGGAGAGCAAAACCTTCCGCGGACCAGTGATTTTTTTTTTTTCTAAATAGGTGTTAGGTTCAATGAACTAAGAAGATGACTTTTTGCGCCTGGTGCCCGGCCGGGTGGTTGTCGAGCATGGGTTCGGCCTCAATTCACACTTCCGAGGCGTGCGAAGATGGAAAAGCAATTGCATTCTCACACCGCCGACGTCATTGTTATTCATGGATGCGTACGCGTTGCATGTAATTTTCCACTTCTACTCCACTCACAAGAATCGTGGAATCAATTGTTTTCCCCGTCCTTTTGTGTAGCTATAGGTCGCTGCTGCTGCTGTCGTCGCTAGCCCCACCTCATTGCCATTACAACAGGAAATTGAACACAAGTGCTGAGAGACGACGATATACCCACTAAATTTGAACCACCTCGATCCGCGCGGTTTGTCCTGCCTGTACACATTCGATTCGGGCCCCGCTATATGTGGTCAAGAGCTGCTGCAGTTAATGCAATTGCAGTTTTTGTTTTATTCTCGCCCGTTCTGCTCTCACAAAACCCCGAAGCCTCGGGATGTTAGTGAGTGAGTGCGCCGCAGTAAATTCATCTGTGCGGCCATCTGGCTAAAGCCTCCTGTTTTTCGAATCGGGGGTATCGATTTTCAATTCAGCTTGCACAATTTTTTCGCTCGCCGTCTCACACACAATGCATCAAAACAAATATTTTGCACTGGCGTTTATTTTCAACTACAAACAGTTGTTTCAACCTTCTTTTTTTCTGCCACCGAATTGCAGCTTTCCTAATGCATGGCGTGATTTAATGGCGAAGGACTCTTGTGGACTCTTGTGGCTGCAAGCCGACGGCAAATGTGCATAATGGTGCTAGTTTCAAGCAATTATTACTATCGATGCATTTTCTTCGGGTCAGATTCATGGTTTTCATTTTCACACGCTCCCTTGTGATTAAATTAAATCAGCCGATGTTGCACATTATTGCTCTAGAAAAATGATCTAGCCAGAACAGTTGCGAACCAGAAATTGTGTTACTTGAAAAGTGAGATGACAGAAACTAATTTCGACTACAGATGCAATCTATATAGATTTGCTCAGCATTTGCATAGAGCTAAATATCATTAGGTCAAAAAATTGTCATGCCTCTTTATAATTTTTTTAATAGACAACTGTAGATAGTATAACTGCTCAAATGATCTTTTACAATAATATCGATTAAATAAACAACGAACGATCTTTTACATCACTAAATACACTTGCTACTATTACTTGCACATTTAATTTCTGTAACATAGTAAAATTCAGATTCCAACAATCTCACAATTAGAACGCAAATTCGGACCAATTATGACGCGTTGCACTTCCTGTATTCACACTCTAGTAACTTCCTAGACTCTTTAATAATCAAATTCAAAAGCTCGGAAATCAAGAAAATATACAAGACTATGCAGCTTCGCGCAACTCAATTCGATCGAAATTGTATTGAATGGGCATTATTCCTTATTATGGTTTTCGAACTGTTCTAAACAACCAATTTACATTTAAGAATTTGAGAAGATAAGTACTACAGGTTGTCTAGAACAAAATATAAATTTACGCAATCGTCTTCCGTCACAGCTCGTCACTGGTGTGTTATCTTATAACAAGTGTCATTTAGAACATTTCGAGAAATACATTTTTTATGTTTACGTTTGAATATAAACAAAAGGGTAGAAGCAATTTAGAGAAGACATGCTTGAGATGCTTCTATCTATTCTGCATTAATCTCTCAATAATCGGTTGACTATAGGGTAAGGTGGGGCAAAGTCGACCGATGAACCCGACCCTCTCTGTTATCGAAAATCGGTAGCACTACGCGAACTAATATCAGTGCTGTCATGTAAAGCATCGAATAATCGTAATGGTGGCATGACAGCATTTTATTAGTCTACATTGAGATGCTCAAACGACGATAAGTGTGTGTTTTACAACTTTTGATTTGATTTTTGCGCATCATAAACTACAGGATATTTCTGATTATTAAAGTTATTGCATATAAAATGTAAGTGGATTTAAATTCTTTGATCAATGTCCTACAAAGTGCATAGATGAATAGTCCAACTTTTTTCATAATTTTTTTTAATTGCATCGTAATGAAAAATGACGCGGTGGGGTAAATCCGACAACTATATAGTGGGTAAATCCGACCGTTTTTTTGCTAAGAAAATGTTTATTTATCAAATTGAAATATATTTTTATTATTTTTTAGCACAATTATAATGTGCTTTTTTTGCACAATGGTTCATAATTACAAACGAAGGACACAAAAAAGTGATGAATATAGTATTCGTCGAGCAATTAATGCGACGCAAATGGGCATATCTTTACGTGCAGCTGCTCGTGATTTTGACATTCCAAGATGGACATTGAATTCCATTTTCTTCATGTTACAACTCAACCACATAACATTCATTGATTTATTATTGAAAAACGCTTTTAATCCATCTAACAGTGTGATGAGACATTTCTTATAACTCTTATCACGCTCTTCGGATATTACAACGAGAATATTTAGAACTTGATGTTTCGCGATGTTTTTGATAACACATACTATATAGGATAGTGGCAGGACTCAGAGAATCGCTCAAATCAGCAAAGGACAACATCAGTGCTAGAAATCTCAAACCAAATCAATGGGAAAGCGAAAAAACGGCCCAAAAAATAGACATAGGGGAGACCGGGGCTAGTTGGCGGTGTTTTCAGTTTTCAATTTTTACCGCTTTGATGTAGATAGATCTTGCAAAATAGAACACGCGGCATGAAAGAGAGGACTGTTGGCAACATATCTGATTTTTTTAAAATGTTTGATGCATTGTCTCCATTTTTAGAGACCAAAATATGAGACGCGGAAAACCACGACTTAGCAATCAAATGGAGATGCGATTACCTCAAGGGTCCTTTTGGAACGTGTTGAATGTCTTTTCGAGAAAACTGTATATAAACCGACATTTGCTATTATACTTCAGTTTCAATACCCCAGCATTTTGACTTTGACACATACTCCCTATTCAAAAGCAAATTTTCGAACTTCTTCATATAATTGAAGATTTTCTTACTTTGGAGTGAATTCCAGAAATAATTTTTTTTTCATGACTTTTTTGCACTGTAAATAGTACCGCCAACTTGCCCCGCGTACAGCACCGTCAACTTACCCCAACCGCATATTTTATCAAAAAATATTTAAAAAATAGCTTTTGTTTGTGGATAGATGTAATATACGGATACTGCGCGCTATCGAAAAATATAATCATTCGGGAAATAGAATGAAAATCACACTAAATAACGCAACGTATTTAAAATTTAGAACTTACTTGGTATGCTCGAAATCACAATATCACCCACAACTTCCACCAAACAAATCGTTTTGCAACAAAAACACATTGGATAACGGGTTTCACATAACTCGAGGTACACAAGAAGAGGCAGCGCTATATGTCTAATAGAAACAGAGAAAAGGGGATTCCGCCAACTTACCCCAACCGCCAACTAGCCCCGGGCTCTCCTACAAACGAATTATTGCTAATGCTCTGTTAATAAAATATTTAAATTCCTCAATCAATGCATTGTGGTGGGAAAACTGAATTTTCCTAAAGGGGTTGTATATTGTGCTGAGCCAAATAAATCGATTTTTTTTTTTGAATCGATTTGAAGTTTACACTCTCAATAGCGTTTACTCAAATTTCCAACGCGACTGAGAACTAAAAAATAAAATCGCAGCTCCTGATATCACGCTACCTCTGAAGTGCATGCGTGTATAATTCAAACTTTACTTCGACATCGACTTTTTCTAAAAGTGACTTCCCAGTAGTATCCTTGATTTGAATTATTATCGCCAATCCTAATGCCAAAGAACAAATAAAAACCTCTCGAAACCGAACCGTTTGAAAAAATCATCACCATTACTGGAATTTTCATTTTCACGAAACTTTTTGATCACCTTCCGTCACTTGCGTTAATGCACTGGGTGCACAATGCTCTGGAAATCTAGGGAAATCGTCTTAGGGATCCAGCGGGTCTCATTCAGAGCCATTTGCGCGGCGATTTAAATCTGTAAAGAATACTAACAAATAACTTCTATTCCATAATTTTCAGTTCAGCGTTTCGAGAGATCGCTGCAAGCCATAAAATAAAAACGCGGTCACTATTTATTAAAAAATCACGTTTAAATAAAAAATAAAACTCTTAAAAAATTTCAAAAAGTTTATAATTTTCACAAACTTATTAGGAAAAGTTGTTTAATAAGCTTTCGTAGTATTGTGTAGGAAAAAGGTGAAAATTTCAGTAATTTCGCTATCTGCAATATACAAACCCTTAAGTATACCAATAAATTGGTACACGTATTGAAATAGGTTCGCCAAATTTTGGAAGAAGCCGATAAAATAACCCCTTGAAAACTACCAAAAATTGTTGTAGTTCGATGCAATAAAATAAAATCCCCAAAAATGGAATGTACCTGTTAATGCGGGACACATTGAATTATACTACTGTATGTAGACCCGTTTTTATCAGTCTCATGGAGTATTTTAAGCTGGCAAAATGGGTACATTGACAAAATCGGGCATTTTCTTTCTTTATAATAAACTAAAGCTGTTAAAATATTCTTCCCTTACCTTGATGTAGTCTGATAACTATTTCTGATTATTTAATATGAATTTCTCTTAAAGAAGTTTTCTAGCGTAAAATTAAAAAAAAAAAAGAACTTTTTATTATTGCATATTTGCATCTTCATGATAAGGAAAACATGCTCAAGAAAGGATTTACTCGAATTCAGTCTTGTTCGTCTGCTAGAGCCCATCAAACATATGTTCATATGTGGCTTATAAAATCGGATTTTCAATGTATTATAATATATATTCAGTATTCGAAGAAGTTTCTTGTGAACGAGTGTAGAACGATTTTGTTTATACTTACTTGAAGTCAGCGGCGTAGCCAGAAATTTGGTTTGGTGGAGGTGTGGTGAAAATCAAACTTACTATACAAACTATCCAAACAGCATAATACCGAAACCGTAATTTTTGAAGTTTTAAAATTTTGCAGAATTATTTTTTCAAAAAATAGTAACAGAGTTCGTGTCTTTAGCGAATTTGTTGAGACAATCAATTTAAAAAAAATTTATTGTAGTCATGAATATTAACCTGAGTAACTTCTCCATAAATACTTCTTGGAGGATATAACGTCAAAATATTTAAGATATCCAAAATGTAAAAACAAAAGAATTTGGCACCGCCAAGCTAACGCATTTGTGCCTATCAAATAAACGAAATGAATAAAAAAATAACGCCAAAATTATTTTATCAAATGATGTGCTGTTTGTAAAACTCATCGAAGATACTAAACCTCCGAAATTGGCGGTTTCAAAATGATGTTATCTTGACCTTAAATCATTCCAAGATTTGTTCCAGATCGATTCGATGGTTATAAGATAGAAAATTTGCAGTCAGAATGTTCGCGCAAATGAAAATTTTTGCACCGATAAGTGATCAAGTTCCATCCAGACAACTTGGAATTGTTAGGTGGTTAGCGGCTGTAGATAGAAAAATGAAATACAAAATTCGTTTTATCGAAATAATATTTGGCTTATTTCAATAAATACGCGACAAAGGGTTATCCACAAACAACAAGCCATAACTGTTAAAGTATTCAAAATAGATATTTGATGTCTTCAGTAAAGTTATTCTCAAAAGTAAGAGCTACAAATTTGCTGAAGGCATCATTTCAATAGAATCACTTCCAAGGAAATTAATGAAAATATCTCACTCATAGGGGGATTAATCAACAAAAGCACAATACCAAAAGAAAGGGCATATTTCCTTAATTAAATTCTCCGAAGAAACTATTGACCTAAAATTAGCCGTTTTGCCGTTAATAATAGATTACATGTTTTTGGTCATATTTCTGGCAATGGGAAATGATAAAAATCTTTGGTCCGTATTTAATGTTAAATATCTCTTTTGATACTAGTCCGATTTCAACAATCGATAACTTGTTTGAAAGGTATTCGTATAAGCCATCTAATATATAAAGTGTTAATCTATGTTGTCAATTTCGGCAGATAATTTAAAAAAATTGCAATAAACGTCATTTTTACACATTCAAACATTTATATCTTGGAAACTAAACATCAGAATCAAAAACACATTAATAGCGTTCTGTCTGGCTGATAGGTCTTTCATTAAAAATTGGTTTGGATAAGATCGGTTCAGCCATTGCTGAGAAACACGAATGAGAGTTTGTCCGTTACATACACACACAGACACAAACAGACATTGTCCCAAATCGTCGAGCTGAGTCGATTGGTATAAAAGACTCGGCCCTCCGGACCTCGGAAAAAATCTTGAAAGTTTGAGCGAATTCTATACATTTCTTTTATAAGAAATGTAAAACCATAATATTTGGGTAATATCTGTATTAAATAAATCAAAAACATAGGCGGTCGGGTTTACCCCACCATTTTGAAAACAACAAAAGCAGCTTTTTTGAAAAACGCTTGCATCTCAAAATATTCCCAAGATACGAATAAAATGCTATGCATGTAAAGTTGCCCAGAGGTCTAACCTTTAATTTGGTATATGAAACGACTTGATCCGATGTGAAATGAGCATTTTACAGGCAAAACCATTTACTGGGTCGGATTTGCCCCACCTTACCCTGTAATGAGTTTTAACTAAAAATGTGAATAAAAGTCGCACTCATACGTGTCATAATTGTGCATAGAAAGTTATCTACACAAATAAATCATAAATTATCAACTTTTATTCATAAAATTGGTCTCGAAACAATCGGTGTGCTGAATTTTAAAGGAAATTGATTAAGGAATCTAGAAAAAAAAATAGTTTTTTGGTTGCAGTGCTCAGTGGTGCCGGGCCGGACAAAACTCTCAAATTCCATTTTAGATTTTCATATCTTTTATATCTTTTCCTAAATGTACCATATCCAAAGCTGCATTCGCCAAATTTTTGAGTAAATCGATTGAAAATTAAATGCTTTTTTTTTGGAAGTATATATTTTATAAATCTACAAGAATTTAAGTGACCAACAATTCTTGAACTCGCTATAATTGGCACTACATATATAATTAGTGACGATCATTTCGTATGGAAATTCAAGTTTTGTACGCGGCCAGTGCTTTCTTCATCTAATTTTATTATAATTTTTCACGTGGATTGAAAATTACAGTTTCTTTAAACGGAAAACCAATGAACTTCAATGTGTTTTTACTCGAATACTGCTGTAAAATGGATGACATGTAATATTACACGAATGAAAGTGTAAAATTGTATGCTGTTTGATGCTCCAATTGATTTCAACGTAATTTTCAATCAAATGTTTGATTAATCGTTGTATGTTTACATTCGTATTGATTTACATGTCGTTTAAATTTCATTATTTTTTTTGTGTGTATTTCATCACTTCATTTATGATTCCTCTATGTCGGATTGTCAGCCTAACCTTAAAACGGGAAATGATACACAAAAAGTGCTTTCCCAACAGGAGCAGCAATAGGAATTAGTAAAAACCTGTTTTAATCCACCTAGAGGTGCAATTGTGCCTTTCTCATTTCTCCAAACTATGATTTAATAGCTGGTTCGTACAATATAACATTATGGAAATGTCTTTCATTCTTATTACATTTGGTAAGTATATATAATAGCACGTTTTTGCATTCATCGCGGTATCGGTTTGATTCGGAGTTTTCTATGTGATCGCACTCCACAACCTGTAACTCCGGAGCCGGAAGTCGGATGGAGATGGAATTTAATATCAGTTTCCCACACACCAAAAAATAATGAAATTTAAACGACATGTAAATCAATACGAATGTAAACATACAACGATTGAATCAAAAATTTGATTGAAAATTACGTTAAAATCAATTGGAGCATTAAACAGCATACAATTTTACACTTTCGTTCGTGTAATATTACTTGTCATTCATTTTACAGCAGTACTCGAGTAAAAATACATAAGAAGCGCATTGGTTTTCCGTTTAAAAAAACTGTAATTTTCAATCCACGTGTAAAATTATAATAAAATTTGTTGAAGAAAGCACGACAAGTCGTGTGTGTTTGTGGTGGAACTTAATTTTACATTTATATTCATGCTCCAAATATGTGCATGAAAATAAACTTAAAATTACAAAATATTTTTTTCTGTGCACCTTTCATTTGAGACTAAGTTGATCAAATCGGTCTAGCCATTTTCGAGAAACCAATATAATCGTTATTCTGAATTTGGATGCTTCCGGATCCGTCGATGGTGGCCAGTGGGGCCAAAGAGAATTTGAATGACTGTTGGTGACCTAGACATACAAATTCAACAGTTGTGTTTACATTTTGGAAAAAAAATCACCTTTTTACATTCATCGCAGAATTTGTTAGAATCGGGATTTGCTGCGTGATCGTACGTATCACCCTGTAATTCAGGAACCAGAACTCGGATCCACACAAAATTCAACAGCAGCTGATGGACCTTTCATTTAAAATTAAGTTTGTCAAAATCGGTTCAGAAAATTCCGAGAAACCGATGTGGACAAATCAACAAATGTCGGATGTCGGTTGAAAATGAAATTCAATAACAACCTATTGGAATATTATACCTTTCATTTGAATCTAAGTTTGTAAAAATCGGTTCAGCCATCTCCGAGTAACCGATGTGGACATTTTGTTAACAAATTCGCACATACACACACATACATACATACATACATACATACATACATACATACATACATACATACATACATACATACATACATACATACATACACACATACACACATACACACATACATACACACAGATATTTTGCGATCTCGGCGAACTGAGTCGAATGTTATATGAGACTCGGCCCTCCGGGCCTCGGTTAGGAAGCCGGTTTTTGGAGCAATTGCGTAACCTTTCTATATGAGAAAGGCAAAAGAATAGTATTTAATTAGCTTAATCAGCATTAGTTCAATGTTATCTTCATGTGATTATATTTTGAAATGTTGGTGGAATGGGTTTGAAAGTGGAGGGAGTGGGGGGTTAGTAGAATGGGAGTGGAGGATGCGTCAGAAATCCTTCATCTTATTTTGGTATACGGGGTGGATGAAGGAAATGTGGGCGTGAGGGTGGTCCAAGGGGACGGTAGTGATGAAGGAGGGAGATGTAAGGGCAAGGCGGAGGAGCGGCGAGGCAATACTCAGCTGCATATTTTGCCTTCCATTTGAGACTTGGTTTGAGAAAATCGGTTCAGTCATCACCGAAGAACCGATGTGACTTTAATTGTGGAATATGCCCGGAATTCCGGACTTCCGTAATGCCTCTGAGGTATTACGATTGTACCGATTTATATGGGAAGTTCCAGTGTATCTTTACTAACACCCCTGTAACTCCGTAAGCAAGAGTTAGAACCGAATGAAATTCAGCAGCAGTCAATGGTATTACTGTATCTGTCATTTGAAATCAAGTTTGTAAAAATCAGTAGAGAATTCGTTGGGGAATGGGTGTGATATTAGCTTAGGAACTTGGCGGGTTCTCCGGGGGCGTCATGAACCGTCATAGGTGGCCAATGTGGTCAAAGCTGCTTTGATTCATCATTAGTGATCCAGACCCGCAAACTAGAGTAATGTTACATCAATTTTAATATGTTTCACATCATTTGAACATCATGGTGGTACCAGTTTATATGGGAATTTGCTGTGTGACCGCACTCTTCAACCCGTAACTCCGGAACCGGAAGTCGGATCAACTAAAAATTCAATAGCAGCTTATGGGAGCGCTATACCTTTCAGATGAATCGAAAATCGGTTCAGCTATCTATGAGAAAATTGTGTGAGTTTAAATGACACACATACACATACACATACACACACAGACATTTGCCGATCTCGATGAACTGAATCGAATGGTGTATGACACTCGGTTTTCAGAGCAATTGCAATACCTTTTTATTGAGAAAGGCAAAAATGGACCTACTTCTTCAGGTACATTTCAAGAAAACACGTCCAAACGTGTTAATCCGATTCAAAATAGATTAACAACTTCTTCTACCTCCGTCACACCATCCTACAATGGTGTGTCATCTTATGCTTCAGTGGCAGGTAACAAGGCCAAAATGACGGCTACCGTTACCACGACCACAAACTCGTTTGCACCCAACGCTTCCTTTAGTCCAATGGATCTAGGTAGCGTAACGGAAGAAAAATTAAAATACCTGCAAGACTCTATGTTACCTATGATGATTGTCATGTTAAATTCTACCTCCATGTTTGAAGCTTTTCAAGCGGGTTTAGAATTTGCTAACAAAATTGTAATGAAATAAAAGTTTAACAATGACTTTAAATAATCATTTACATTTATTAAATTGGAATTCTCGTTCATTAAAAACGTGCGAAGACGAATTTTTCAACTTCTTGAGGATACATAATGTGCATATAGCCGTTGTGACTGAAACTTTTTTCAAGCCAAATATTAAATTGAAAAGTAACTCTAATTTTGTTATTCATCGATTTGATCGAATTGTTGGATGCGGCGGAGGAATCGCAATAGCGGTTAATCGCAGGATCAAACATTCCGTTGCGCCGTCTCTTGACACCAAGGTGATCGAGAGTTTGGGTATCGAAGTTGAAACTGATCTTGGTATCATTTTTATTGCTGCAGCCTATTTGCCTTTTCAGTGCACTGGCGAGCAAATTAATTTCTTGAAAGGAGATTTACAAAAACTTATAATAAATCGGTCGAAATTATTCATAATCGGTGATTTTAACGCCAAACACCGAGCCTGGAATAATGCTCAAAGCAATTCCAACGGTAAACTACTCTTTAATGATTGCTCTGCTGGTTATTATTCAATTTTGTTCCCGAATGGTCCTACGTGCTATTCGTCTGTAAGGAATCAACAATTGATTTGGTTTTGACAGATCAAAGTCACATTTGTAGCGAATTGATTACACATGCTGACTTTGATTCTGATAATCTTCCAGTAACTTTTTCACTTTCTCAAGAAGCTGTTTCCAATCCCTTTAGCTCAGTGTTCAATTATCACAAAGCGGATTGGGAAAGGTACAAAACTTATTTTGAGAATAATTTTAATCATAACATTGATACGGCATTACAAAATTTAAGTATATCTATAGTTGATGCTAGAAATTTATCAGTACCAACAACACAGAAAAAGTTTAATACTCCTATTATTGACGACGACCTTCAACTTCTGATTCGATTGAAGAAGGTTCGAAGACGTCAATATCAACGTTCTCGTGATCCTGCTATGAAATGTATCTATCAGGATCTACAAAAAGAAATTAAGCATAGATTCACACTCTTAAGAAATGAAAATTTCGAGAAAGAGGTTGAACAAATCAAGCCAAATTCTAAACCTTTCTGGAAACTTTCTAAGGTTCTTAAGAAACCTCAGAAACCAATTCCAGCTTTGAAGGAAGGTGACCACATACTTCTTACAAACGAAGAAAAAGCTCAAAAACTTGCTCAGCAGTTTGAGAGCGTCCATAATTTTAATCTCAACGTTGTGAGTTCTATTGAAACCGAAGTCTTACAAAAATATGAAAACATTTCTAATCAAGCGTAGCGTATTGGTAAATCGATTACCTTGTACGCAGCGCACCTGGGTTCGAGTCCCGACCCTGCACATAGGGTTAGAAATTTTTCCCAAGAGATTTTTCTAACCCGAAGAGGCGAATGACCTTAAGGTTAAAACCTCTATAATTGAAATTAAAAAAAAATTCAAATCAAGTATTGTCTCTAGACGATATTGTTGATACAAACTATGATGAAATCATGAAATATGAAAGCTCCAGGTTATGATGGAATTTTCAACATTCTTCTTAAAAACCTTCCCGAAATCACTATGAGATACTTGGTCAAAATATTCAACAAATGTTTTCAATTAGCATCCTTCCCTGAAAGATGGAAAAATGCCAAGGTTATTCCTATTTTGAAGCCAGATAAAAACCCTGCAGAAGCATCTAGCTATCGACCAATTAGCTTACTCTCTTCTATTAGTAAATTGTTTGAAAAAATCAACCTTACTAGTATGATGTCACATATCAATGAGAATTCTATTTTTCTTCCTGAGTAGTTTGGATTTCGTATTGGACATTCAACTACTCATCAACTTGTGAGAGTAACTAACATGATAAAGGCAAATATCTCAGAGGGCTATTCCACTGGAGTTGCTCTTCTAGACATCGAAAAAGCTTTCGACAGTGTTTGGCACAAAGGCTTAATTGCCAAAATGTGGGATTTCAATTTTTCAATTTACATAATAAAGATAATTAAAAATTGTCTTACTAACCGTACCCTACAGGTTTCTTATCAGAATTGTAAATCTAATAAGCTACCCGTTAAAGCAGGTGTCCCTCAAGGATCAAGCGTCGCACCAATCCTATACAATCTTTTTACCTCTAATCATCCAAATTTACCTACAGGCTGTAAAAAGTCACTTTTCTGTGATGATACTAGCATCTCAGCCACTGGTAGGAGTCTTCGTATTATCTGCAGTCGACTGCAATGAAGCTTGAATATTTTCAATGATTACCTGAAAAAATGGAAAATTTCCACTAATGCGGCAAAAACACAATTGATTGTGTTCCCGCATAAGCCAAGATCTTCTTCTCTTAAACCAAATAATAACCATATTATTAAATTTAATGGTTTGAATTTAACGTGGTCAAATCAAGTTAAATACTTGGGTTTGATTTACGATAAAAAACTCACTTTTAAGGATCACATTGAAGGAATCCAAACAAAATGCAACAAATATATAAAATGTTTATACCCTCTTATAAATAGGAATTCTAGGCTCTGCCTAAAGAACAAACTATTAATTTATAAACAAATATTTAGACCGGCAATGCTATATGCCAAGTGCCAATCTGGGCAAGTTGTTGTGCTACTAGGAAGAAAACGCTTCAAAGCCATTCGAAGTGAGCGACCGGTCTCAAAAGTGAAGTTAATTTAAATTTAGAGGGCTAAGCTGAGAGAAACAGAAGGAAAGTTCAACTGGAAATCAAGTTTTTGTAACATTATTTCTCAAAAATATGCTTATCTGTACATACAGATTCTTGGTTTCAAAATGATTGATAAAATCTTTATAAATACAAATTATTCTGGATTTTAGGGAAACCCTGACTTCGATAATTATCGTTATAGTCATAGTTTTAATCTTTTGATTATAATCAAAAGATCAAAACTATGACTATAACAGATTTCTAAGCACAATTGACATCGATTTGAAATCAGAAAAGCTTTTTTCTAATTGCAAATCGATGTCAATTGTGCAAAGAAATTCCAAAAATCAACAAATTGTTTTAATAAGATCGTGGATACATATATTTCGAAAATGATTGCCTAGCTCATGAAATAAAGAATGAATTTTTTTGCTTTCTTCCCATTTGAAGAATATAAATACCAGCTACTTCTATGGTTTCCTCCCATACTTTTCAGTGCAATAACTATGAGGCAACAAGCGAAGACTAGCAGAACTGTCGTCTTATGCGAAGAAGAGATTTTTACATGAACTGAAACAATACTTGCCCTGTCCAAAACGAACCGTAGTAAGTTCTCAAGAAACAAATGAAAAAGGCCAAAAATCCAAATGTGAGGGTTCTTGATGTGGTCTTCCATTCTAATTTGATTCTGTTTACACCCGTTCAGTTATTGAAGCTTCGAGTGATCTTAATTCGACCCTGGTGTACGGCGCACGTAGAATCCATAACTAACCCAATTATTGGTTTGATATATTAACAGTACCTGAAGCCCATCCAGCTCCCATAACGTCAATATATTTACAACCACGCCAGATAAACGAAATGAAAAGAAAAGGTCGCACGGAAATGGTTCTACATTCGTTAGCAGGGATATTAAAAACTAACCAACCAAACGAAGAATACTTCATCATTATTCTGACAATTCGAAAACATCTGCGATAATTTTGATTTTGATTAAGTCTCGAGTGAAACAACCTACAATTAACCTACACCACAAATATTTTGACAAACTGCATCATTTCCAGTCTCTTAGCAAAACACTTCGACCATCATTAAGACTTGACAGGAGCCCTTGGTTTGGACCAGAAGCTGTAATAATCAAATGGTAACCGCTTAATCTCATCATTTGCGGTCGGAGTACAATTTGATCACCGAAGGAACTCAACAAAACACGAGACATCGATACAAGCAGCATAAAGGTACGAAAATCTGGTTTTCAATCAAAGTTATCTAACCGCACGAGCAAACACCTCACACCCTACCTGAACGGCCCATTCAAGTTTTTCACATATTTATTAGAAGAACGAAAGACACCGAAAACCAGAAGCATAAAAAAACTGTCCTACAGACTTATGATTATACCCCAGTTCGTCCCGAAGAAAAAACGTGACAAGAAGCTTTGCACCCCAGCCTTTTTGTACCGACTGGCTTACACGCTTTGCTTTTCTTTCTTCCCGGTAAAATTGAACGTTACACACAACACGGTAGCAAAAGCCCAAAACCTCAAACATGGCTCTCTCATCCTTCACCCTTGCTGGTAGTTAGGTGTGCTTCTTCTGCTCGCACGATACGTGAGCTAAACTGCTCCCATTGCCAGCATGTTTTGCAGGCCCTTGCAGAGATTGCGCAGGGGGGCTGCTGACAAGATACCGCCATTCCTAGGAAGTCCTCGTCGACTGAAAACTCCCACAACAGCCAGCAATGCACCGTTTCTTCCCGAAGCTAGTCCAACGGTTTATTTATTGGCAGCACAAAAGAAATTTCGACATCCTTGGAGCATGTGTTCAAAAAACTAACAAGCCAACTAAAACTGTTCAAATCTGTGTGCCCTTAGCTACAGAGTATTCCCAACCATAGCGCCTATATTCGGCTAAACGTGCAGTTACAGGGTGACCTAGGATGCGTTTGTAGCGGCTAACATGATTACCAAATAATATCTGATTTAAAGGGTGAAAAAACTCTTTTTGAAGACGTCCGTACTCAAGTTGCCGTACTGCGAAATTAATAAAAAATAGGAGTCATCCAATTTAATAATTGAGTGATAAAATTTATTGTAAATACACCCTGTGCATATGAAAATATGTGAACATTCGGATTAACCACGGTTGCCCTGTTTCCATACCCAGCAACGTGTGAGAGCTTCTCATAATTTCACAAATTGCTCCGTGTTACCTCAAGTCACCAAGAAAAGGTGCGCCTGAAACAGTGTTGCCGCCTCTAATAACCGAACGAAAAATGCAAACTAGTTCGAATTTAATTAATTACATTTTCATTTTTGACAGTGCACTACACCGGTGTAGTCGGTACTATTCTCATTCAAACTGTAATCAGTCTATCTCTGTCTCTCTCTTTCTTTGCACTACACCGCTGTAGCACCAAGAAAAAACGAAAACGCTATAAAATGGATACTCTCCCATCAAATCAGTCAACAATTTTTGAAAACAACTCGCTACCTTAGTTCTCCATGGCCAACTTTGCACTGCAACTGTTATTACGGTGACAAATGAAACGGCAAGGTTCTGCCAACTTTCCAACTTCAAACGATGCACATTTTCAATTCTATCTTCTATCACTGCCGGCCGGTCGAAATTCTAGCGTAGACGGCAACCACAACTCGTGCACCTCGACTCCAATATGCAGTTCCACCCCCCGCGGCCAGTACAGCAAAAAGGGGGTGGAAGTGGTGCGGCGTATTGTCTTAGGTTTCATCTGATATTATATTTTTGTGGTTTTTCGGCTTTTGCAATCCCATTACAGAACTTGCTACTGTGCTGCAGCAGTTATCCGAATCGAAGTTTCTGCGAACTTCGTCGCCATGCCGCGCCGCCAGTAGCTCGTTCCGTACTTCTTACTTCGTATCCTTCTGTCCCAGTTTGGCGGATAGTTTTTCATCCGATGTATAATGGTTTAAAATTTTAATGAAGTCGTACTCGGCTGGCACGGTACAGCGGCTGCAGCCAGTGCAGACAGCGAAAGAAAGGGCTTTAATAGAGTGACATTAATGGGCTTAAGGAGAGCTTGCGATAGCCATATTGCTTCCGCTTCTCTACCCCAATTCTGTTACGGTAAATTCGTAACCGGCTCCAGGCTGGAGTTGGTTTCTCTTAGCAGTACACTAATCAAGAACCAGAACAAATTGGATCAAGTGGTACGTTCCCCAAATTAGCGCAAAGGGTATGTATCTTGTCGCGTCATTCCCTCATTTTCATTCTGGAAAGAGAAGATAGTAAAGATAAGTAAATTGAAGGTCTCACAAAAAATCCTTAAAGAGTCAAGTTTATTTCTGGGTTGATTTGGTAATGTTCGGCAGCAATCCAAAAATCGATTACACTTTCGATTCTATTTTACACAAATCGCCGAATCGACTTTCCCAAAATATTAAAACCATCAGGTCGAAATTTCTTCATCCATCTGGCGTACCTAATCTGTCGTGCATAAATTATATATGATTCATATCGAAAACCAGACCTCTGGCTCGAGCCGCTGGACCGTAATAACGGCTCTCACCGAGCTTATCGGGGTGGACCAGAAAGGTAACGAAAAAAAATAGATTAGAAAAGTCCATTTTTACGACCGTCATTTTCTGTTGGACTCCCACCCAGCGCGAGCCTAAAGAATCAATAAAATACCTTTATTACTGATCCGTTATTGGTCATTTCGCACCGAGTTGGGCTTTGACAAATAATGATGCCAATAGAGAGCGCACACTAATTTACGACCGCAGCAGCCGTTGTTCTGAGTCACGGTGCGATATGCCGATGCCTTTGAACGAATCTTGAATTCTTTCAATCAAATGGACGTCAAAGTGCCAAAGTTTGATTGTGTAGCGCCCGCGACGAACAACATTCCAATCAGCTGTGCTCGAATACCGACTCTCTGTTTTATCGCATTCCAAATTTTCTGGTTCAGCTAAGATTATACGATTTTTATGATTTTAGCTCTAATTTTTAATGGCCGATTTCTGAACGCGTCCGAACTTAGCGGCATTAAGATCTATCTTTGTCTCTGCTGATTTCCCTCCCTGCCATTTACCACGTTTGTCAGCAGGTTGATTCCCCTTCGACTGGGGGTAACACATTTGATCTCTCAACTTAATTAAAAACGAAGAATTTATTACGAATCTTTATCTCGATCTTGTGTTATAAAACAAGGTGATTATTTCCCTTTCGCAAATCGGCTGTGCATCTCAGGGCTCTCGCCTTCTCGGTTTACCAGCTGCCAACCGCACAACACAGGTGGCAGTGGGCCATGCGGATTTTTCGCGCTTCTGTGCAAGGTACCGAAGACAATGTCAATCGATTTCCATTATTTAAGCACAAAATGTGCAAACAATTTTTGAGGGTTACTTTATCCCGGAGTTTTTTGCACATGTTACAAAATTTTCTTGAGATTTTCACGTTATAATAATAATGTAATATAATAAATAAATAACATTATGTTAGGCTTTTTATTTATATTCTAACTTCTTGCATTTTCTTGTAGTCCTACTGTTTACTTTCTTCTGGATGAGTTTTGGTGCAAATCGTTGATATTTCGAAAATAATAAAATTAAATATATCTTTAAATTCAACAACAAAACCAATTTAGCAGTTATCATTTCAGTTTAAAAAACCCAGGAAGTAATATATAAGAGATTTCAACTTTCCATGGACAACTTTCTAGTTTCGATGATATTTATTATTTTATTCCAGCTTTTCTGAAATTTGTAGTCTAATAAAGACGAAGAGAACGACAAAATTTAAAAAGTGGTGTACAGGACATTACTATGGTAACATTAAAAATGCAGCTTTTTTGAAGACCCTGCAATATAATTCGCAAAAGAGGTTCATTCTACCACAACTATCGAATCACGTTCTAGCTAACCTAATTTAAATCTATCACAACTATTTAAATTAATTGATTATATCGATTAATCAATTATCTCATTAACTTATTGGCATTATTTAGCTGATCCATCTTGCAAAAATCGACTGTTCCGTCCACAACATATATTCAAAACGAGTAGCTCTGACTGTGATGAGGAAGCCCACGTTTTCCAAAGGAAATATTCAGTCCTTCCACGAAATATAAAACCTTCGATATATAAAATGTAAAATACTAATCCAAACTTGTGATGAAAAAAACCAATAAGTGGTTTCTCTTGGTCAGATTATCTTCGAAACTTTTTGAACACAAATCAAAATTGGAACTGCTCAATCATAACTCAGTCTTCTCGTTTAGCAAAATCTCCAATTAATCCCCGCCTTTCTATAGGCGCAAATCCAGTTGAGTCCTACCGTGCTTTGGAAATACCTACAGAAGCATATTGTCAGATGCCTTTGTGATAAAAACACATATATCCGAAATATGAAACGTGTATGTCAATAGCTCATTACTCTACGTACCTTTAAACCGCCGAAAACATCGCTAGCCCAGCGCACACACAAGCATGAAAATAAATTATTTTTCTCTAACTCAAAATCACAAATAGCACACACGTCGCACCCTGGATTATTGTACTCAACCCTAAACCACCCTACCCACCCACTTTGCAAATCATCGTAAGTAGTCCGTAGTGTCACCCGAAAAATCAGTACACGGTTTAACTGTGTGCGAGCTAATGCCACCGCTGCCGAAAATATATAGCACCAAGCGCCCGGATGCTATAGTCATGCTGTTGTTCGTTTGTCATAAGTTGCGAGCATCGAATGATTCAAGCAGACACGCAGCACCTTTATTTATAACCCCGCCATATTAGAATTAGCCACTTAGGTGCCTCCTATTGATAGCTCTGCCTGAAGTAGCTGCCTCGTTGATGGAATTTTTCCTTTTTACATTTCTTATAAAAGAAATGTATAGAATTCGCTCAAACTATCAAGGTGTTTGCCGAAGCTCGGAGGGCCGAGTCTCATATACCAATCGACTCAGCTCGACGATGTATGTGTATGTAATGGACACACTCTCAGTCGTGTTTCTCAGCAATGTCCGAACAAATCTCATCTAATTTTTAATGAAAGGCCTATCACCCAGACAGAACACTATTAATTTGTGTTTGATTCTGATGTTTAGTTTTCAAGATATGAATGTTTGAATGTGTAAAAATGGTGTTTTTGCAGTTTTTTAATTAACTGCAGGAATTGACGACATAGATAAACACTTTATATATCCTTAGATAGCTTATACAAATATCTATAGATAGATAGGTGAAAACAAACTAAACTTATCAAAATAGATGTTCGCGAAAAGTTCCACCTTTTTATGAGAAAACATCTCCCTAATCGAAAAATTATCTCAAAAATGACGTAGCCAGCCATAGGGCCCGAAGGGCGCGGGCCCTTCAAAAACCAAATTGAAAAAAAATTGGAAGCCGAATGAAACCCAAATTTTGGAGCCACACAAAAATCCGGATTTAAGTAATTTAAAAAAATGGAACGTGGCATTACATCTCAAAACCAAGTTTGTTTCACAACGTTTTAGTAGAAACCCTAAACCCTTAACTGCAGATCAGTTCGTTTAGAAAATTCAATGGTAAAAAGCCCCAAGAAAGGTTTTATTTTCAAAAATTGTCCGCTAAAAATTTTTGTTTTTCAATACTTTTATTTATCACTATCAAGGTATCAATCATTTTGAAATTATTTGCACTCAAAATGAATTTTTTTATTGTCGTAAAAGTTCCTAGGACGATATCCTAATTTTAGTAATTTTCCGCCGAAACGAAATTTTTGATTCTCAACATTTATTGTTTTACACAAATTGTTGATAAAAACGTTTTAATTAATATATTGATAAAGGATAATGTTCAACATTAGTAGCCACTCGGATTTTGACCGCTGGTTGTTGTTTGGGGCTTCGGTTGGGTTGTTTATTTTCTCTGTAACTGTTACGGTATGTCCCGCTGACTCCACGGTCGACCACCCCTCGGTGAATGACAACTTCGATGTTGTGAGGACCGTTTGAAATGGTAAGATAGGAAAAGGGAAGAAGGACCGTTTGAAATGGTAGGATAGGAAAAGATTCTACGTCAAGATAGAAAAGAGGAAGAAGGCAAAATATTAAAAATTATTGTTAAGCTTGTTAAGACCACTTAATTGAATTCGTGTGAAGTACAATCCAAAGCATGTATTTCCGTAAGTAGATCCTATGGCACCACGAGTTCACATAAATACAATTTCTGAATTAAAACCTGGACAGGTGCCAGAAAACCAAGAATTGCACTCAACCGTTCGAATTGCGCACGATTGAGGTTAGGTGATACGTGACTTAAGAATTGCTCTATAATCTAACCATAATTGTTGGAAATTAACGAGATACAATAATTAACCGATGTAAGTAACCTTAAGTATACTCCAAGAATTATAACTATAATAAATTACATCAGCTTTTAGCTGATACCTATTGGAATACAATCCTTAAGATGTTGCTGAAAAACCTTTTATTTGATTTTTGCCAGAACCGCCAACAATATAGCGTTTAGTAGTCAGTTTTCTCTTCAAATAATTATCAGAAATGTTGGTATCAATTGATTTTCCGAATGGGTTGTTCGGAATGTTCAAATGATGATAATCGCTTATGAAGCATTCTGCAATGCATGTTAAATGAAGCAAAACAACCTGGCGTATGTACCCGAGCCGAAGCTGCAACTATAAATGAAGAAGTAAATCTACTGCTTTTTTGTATTCCTTCTCAATATGAATGGCTCTTCTAGAATGGCTCATGGTTTGCATCGGGTTTTCATCAAACAATTCTTTTTAGATATTATTTTCCCCACAATACAACAAATACACGAATAATTATTTTTCTTTTAATGGATATCCGATAATCGTAAAGAGGGGTGGTGCCCACTAGGAGGCTGGTATCTTGCTCCGGACAAACCTAGCTTAGAGATCGTGTGGCATCCGGCCTCAAAAGCCAAGAATTCATTGGGTTCCTGTTCTCACGACGCAAGAAGCAACAAAACAGGACCCTCCTTTTTTATTTTCTGCATATTTTAGGCTTTCTAATTTTGTGCAATACATTTGCAAAATATTTCTTACCATTCTTCTTAATTTTGTGCAATAATTTAGCAAACTATTTCTTACCATTCTTCTTACCTATTCGTTATAAACCTGCTTGTTTGTTTTTTCGTAGTTTGAAAAACAATAAACGACGCGCTCATAAAATTGCGTGTATGTCCGTCATGCAAAGTAAGGTTTTCACTTACAGTTAATGCTTATCTTAGGCCGCTCAAAATTATTTCATATTATCATTGTCTTTAAGAATAATATTTGAATTAGGTATAATACTGGACATTTTCTCGCTATCATTCGTTTCCTAAACCGTATTTTCCGGCACCTAATTCTAGTAGCCGGACTCGTGTGACACTTATGCAGTGCACAGTAATATATACGAACTTTAGTAATAACAAGTGTCTAAAAATCCTTCTTTTTCCAGCAACGATGTACGTACTCGCCTGATCGGGGCCAGTATTGATCAACGTTGGATTACCAAGAGTTGTACATTGAATGATGATTTGTTACTCACATGCGTCATCATCTACTACCGATCGATAACGGAGTTGCAACCCAGGTTTTATCAGTGATGATACTTCGCACTACTTTGTGCTCAAACGTTAGCAGCTGCCGTAGAAGTGAACTAATTTTCACATGCTCGGTTGCTTGTTCCATTCGCAACACTGAGCATAACAAATATTTGGCAGAAACAGTTTTATCTTCAGGAATTTGGCATATTTTTTATTTTGCATTCTGATGGAACCTGCACCTCGAAATGCAGGCTACTACCGGCGCGGAAACAGTGCAACCAGGGCACAGCCCACAATACTGTCACCCCAGTATACCAGTCTTGTTGTACAGCCCTACAGTAAAATATCTGTCGCATTCAAACAGCTAGCTACAAATGCTACAAACAGATATCGAATCATGGATCCACATAAAAAGGGTTACTTGGAAAAATTTCAGTGTTTATCGAAACATCGTTTCTACCAGATGTTTTGAAAACCGGTATTTTACCTCAGAACGCTTGGGCCCCTCCCGAATTTTTTTTCTAGCTACGTGCTTTCATAGGGGTTCTTAACATAGAACGTGTATGAAAAGTATGAAAGAAATCGGTGTAGTTTTTTAATGGCAGGTTACACTGCAAATCATGTTTTTTTAGAAAAAAAACAAAAGTTTTGATCAATTCGCTTCACGCAAAGCTCTAAGAAAATCGCAAAGAAGTGTTTTTTAAAGCTGAAACCCTTATCCTCCCCACCTTAATGTCTTCAGTCCAATTTTCGGTAGTGCTATTTTAAACCACTTTGTTGAAGACATGAGAGCCCCATGAGTTCAGGGTATCAAAATATGTTTGGATATTTGCATTAGGGCATCGCAAAAAAAAAAATTTTTTTTTGATTCTCAAAGCCCCCTCCCCCCCCCCCTCTCATATTGTGACAAATTTCAAAGTAAACGCAGATGCCAAATTTCACATCATTTGGACAAAGCCTCCCGCCCACCTCGCTTGAAATTTTTGAAATTGGTACTATGGGAAAATATGCAGTAAGGGGTCATGCATAAATGACGTAGCATTTTAGGGGGTAGGGGGGGTACACCAAATTTGTGATGAAGTGTGACGAGGGGGAGGGTAGGGTCAGAAGTTGTGCGACGTAGCATTAAGTTTTAATTTTTTGGCGGGCATCAAAACCCATTAATTAGAGAAAAAATTTAATGTTCCTCCATTCCTAAGTTGATTTTCACGCGGTTTTTTCATTTTGTAAATTTTACTGTTCGCGGAATGGCAGGCTCGCAAAGAAAATGATAAATTTTTCATGCGGATTTAAATTTCCACATTAGTTAGCTAATATTGCTAACTAGTAGACTTATTTTAATAGCTGAATTGAATTTTCTTTCGGATTCAATCAAAGAAAATTTAGTAATTTAGTTGAGCTTATGCTTCCTAAAATCGTTGGCAGCTGCAGGATTGTGAACTTTTCTTCGTGCTTTATGACATGTAAAATTCTAAACAAAACTATCCACACTATATTTGTCATGAAATGGGCTTCTTTTGTAGGCAATTTGCTGTTATAATGAAAATGTCGATAAAAGTCGTCAAACATTTTGTAAGGACATATATTTAAAAGAATTGAAAAACATATGAAATTTTTTCTTCTCCCGGTCGCGTTGCGTGGGGGGGGGGTTAGAGATATGCTACGTCATTTACAAGGGGGAGGTTAGAATTTTGTGACCAAATGCTACGAGGGGGGAGGGAGGGGTCGAAAATCGCCAGAAAAAAGCTACGTCATTTGTGTACGGCCCCTAAAATATATTAAATGCTAAAACTTTTGAAGTATCAATCAAAAAATTACAATTTATACTGTTTAAAGAAAATAACCTTGGTAATTGAATGGAGATATTTTTGTTTCTAGAAAAATACGGGAAAGTGGAGTAACGGGTCATTTTGTCCCCAAAATCCACTATTTTTAATAATTTTGCTGCTCTGTGATGCAAATCATACATATTTTGCAGTTTTTCTAATGTGAAAAAATCTCAGAAATCGTACGGATCCCTTCTGACCTTTGTCCGAATACGAGAAGTCATTCATATTAAATTTTATCATTTTCTCATGCGTATATCTCTGCTATTTTTCACTCTATTTTAATAAACTGTACCTTGTTGAACGTGGAAAATTCCTAGAAACAAAATAATAGATTCGTTATCGGTGAAATTCAGATACATCAAATTATCTGACATACAGTCTCGATTTCACATTTTTATCATTAAATCGCACATATTAACTCCATTTAACAATAAATTCTTATTTAATTTGCTACTTTTGGTGTAAAATACGTTTAGGGATCACAGGAGAAAAGTTTAATTCCTGAAAAAATAGGAGAAGTTAAGGTATTACGACAATTAATGAAAAAAATGTGATTTGTACAGATAATATCAAAAAATTTGATGTTTCTGAATTTTACCGATAACGAATCTATTTTTGTTTTATTTCCAAGAATTTTCCATGTTCAAGTTCCTTTTTATGAAAATTGATTGAAGAATAATAGAGATATATGCTCGAGAAAAAGATAATATTTAATATGAATGACAAAAAGCTCTATAACCCCAACTTCTCGTATTCGGACAAAGGTCAAAAAGGTTCCGTGCGATTTCTGAGGTTTTTTCACATTAGAAAAACGGCAAAACATGTATGATTTGCTTCACAAAGCAGAAAAATTGTTAAAAATAGTGGATTTTGGGGGCAGAATGACCGAGTACCCCACTTTCCCGTATTTGTCTAGAAACAAAAATATCTCCATTCAAATCTCAAGGTTATCTTTAAAAAGAGGTATAAATTGTAATTTTCTGATTGCGTCTTTAAAAGTTTTAGCATTGAATATATTTTTCCTCCATATTTTCCCATAGTACCAATTTCAAAAATTTCAATCGAAATGGGCGGGAGGCTAGAATTGTCCAAATGATGTGAAATTTGGCATCTGTGCTTACTTTGACATTTGTCTCAATATGAGAGGAAGGACTTTTGAGATTCCAAAAAAAAATTGCGATGCCCTAATTTGCCTTTACCTTTAAAATAAATTATTATGATTTTACTGTTTATGATAAAACAAATAAGCCAAATTTATATATTATCCGAAGTTTGAGTTTGTGAAGCTCACAATACTCCCTACACGTAGTATTCCTGCCTTCAATAAAGTGGTTTTAATGATAGTCTCAACAAATTCGCTAAAGACATGAACTCTGTTACTATTTTTGGAAAAATTATGCACCATAATTTTAAAAGTTAAAAGATGACGGTTTCAGAATACCATGTGAACAGTAAGTTCGATTTTCACCAAACACCCACCAAATCGAATTTCAGATTACGCCGATGGCTCCAAGTAAGTAGAAACAAAGTCGTTCTGCACTCGTCCACAAGAAACTTCTTCGAAAAATGGCTATTATTGAAGACACCAGTCTGCCCCCGATTTTTACAGCCTAATATGAAAATATTTTTGATGGGCTCTAGCCGACAAACAATGCTGAATTCGAGTAAATCCTTTCATGAGCATGTTTTTCTTATCTTAAGGATGCAAATATGCAAAAATAAAAACTTATTCCCATTCGTGCGAGAATTTATGTTAAAAGGGTATTTAATTAATGAGTATATTTAAGGGTTCATAAGTTACAGATTGAGAAAATACGGAAATTTTCAGCATTTTCCTATAAAATGATAAAGCTTATTGCACAACTTTCCCTAATAAGGTTGTGAAAATAATAAAGTATTTGAAAATTTTTAAGTCTTATTTTTTTAGATTCGATTGCAATAGTCGTACGCGTTGGAAGTAAAAATTTTTCGCTCGCGTCAAAATCGTCAGATAATGGAAGTTGTTTTTATACAAATTAGTGTGTAAGGTGATCAACAATTTGTGTAACACCCGGAAGTCCGCATTTTGCTACTGTTGCACGGATACCTTCATTATAGGGAGTAAATTTGTGCTTACTCAGAGGGCGTTGCGATTAAACTCATGTATGATTATGATCTAACTACTTTTGAAGGGGTCAATGGATCTCTGAGGAGTAGTCTTGTTGACTGGATCTGCTGTTGAGTGGAGTCACTTGTGGGCATCAACTCAAAAAGGGAGTATATTACTTATTCTTTGTTTTACTATCTATTTAGCATTGTTTTCAAATACCGAGTCTTCAATCAGTTTCCGTTGCGCATTGCTGGGTCCATTGCCGATTGTTCTATCCATATTTAATTAAATTTTTCTGGGTTGTTGGCTGAACATTTTTCATGCAGTCTTAACAGGGGAGTAAAGCCATGTCAAGTGATCCTCGAATTTTTCGCAAAATCACCGATCTTCATGAGGTATATTTTATTGTATAGGGATTATGGTGAATAGCTTTTGGTATAAATATTTCGTTACAATTCCTTTTTTTCTTTAAGATTAACCCTTAAACTTTATTGCATAATAAAATTGAAAATTTTATATCTCAAAAACTACTGAAGATAATTCAATGAATTTTTGCACACTTATGGAATGATATTTGCACTGTATCATAAAAATATTTTTACTTTATAATTGCGTGAATAACGGTACTTTGCATCTATTTAAAATTTTCAATTGTATTTTTTCTTATGTTCTTCACGCTAAAAATTTTCAAAACGTATGTTAAGTTATGCGGCAATCTTTCACCTTCAATAATCTGTATCGATAATTTTTCATTTTTGTTCCTATCGAGAGTTATAGAGGATTTTGTAACAGTGCGCTGTTTCAACGTTCGGCCCACTTTGATGCAGCCCGCGAGAACGTTCATATTGGCAACGTCGCACGTCACAACGTCAGAAAGCGCATCGTGTGCGAAGTGCGCATCGCAAAAGAAACCATATCTCTCGATAAGCGCAAAGGGCAAACTTTTCAATACGAATTATCGAAGGTGATTTTTTTTCCGGATATTTTGAGATGCGTTAAATTTTTTTGACTGAAGTGCACAACAAAAATTATAGTTGTTTAATATATTTTTTATTATTATAATTTAACGCTACTAACAATTAACATCTTTAAAAACACTTTTGTTAGTCAAAATGCATCTACGTTATATCCAAATTCTTTTTTAGTCTACAACATTACTATATGAAAGTGGAAAATTTTATGCCAACAGCATTTTATTTCACGTTTTTATTTTAACCGAGTGACCAACGATGTGTCTTTTGAAAAAAAAAAAAAGCTTACATAAAATCTGTTGTTCAATCGCATCGATGTTGGGGTTTTTTATCACTATTGCTTCTGTTAATTCTGTTGATTGGTGGTTCTCCAAGTTCTGATAAGATATTATTTATTTTTGTCGAATTTCAAATAATCATCAACGATCTTCATTTCAAAATCATCGTTACAGTTTTCGGCATGTACCTGTTGAGTCATCGAATATTCCAGTTCCATTACTTTGGCAAACATTATAAGAAGAAAAATTAAACATGTAAATTTTCCTATATTTTAAACGGAACCCACAAACACGGGATGTAAAATTGAAAATTTAAGGAAAATTGTGTTTTGTTCATGTCCATATTTATTTTCGTTGTATTTTTTGCGCCC
The DNA here is from genome assembly GCF_030247195.1 of Topomyia yanbarensis. Classification (NCBI taxonomy): domain Eukaryota; kingdom Metazoa; phylum Arthropoda; class Insecta; order Diptera; family Culicidae; genus Topomyia; species Topomyia yanbarensis. The sequence continues at coordinate 27,825,436 of NC_080671.1, read as the reverse complement.
ATTACGACATATGCTACACATGTGTTGACCAATATAATTTATAAATTTATCACTCCACATGGATGCCATAAAGATAAGATACGACTAACATATTTATGAATTTTTTTTAACGGAATACATCATTCGTGTGATCGACCCATATTTATAACATAAATCAATTGAATGTTTTTTTGAGAAAGTATTGTCTATCTTGAGATAATATAGCATTTCGTCGAGTTCTCTCTATATGGGAAACACCCAAGTGCGATCGAAACAAAAACAAACGTCAAAACGTTTTCTCACTCGCACTGATGCAAATTAAATGAGCGCGTAATTTAACGCACGACCCGATGACGCATGACTGAAAAGTCGCTATGTGGATTTAAGAAAAGATTCACAATATACCGTGCTACCTCTTAGACAGAACCAACTGAAAATAAAACGTGGTGAAGTATTCAATTTGCGAAAAATATGCCAACGCAGATTAAAACATGCCCACTGCTCAACTTTACTCATCGGCTGGCCACAACCTATCGCACTTGTCCGAGGTATTGGGTGACAGAAAATTAAATAACTCTTGAACAATATAATAACGCTAAAGAGCGTGCAAATTACTCAGAAAACATCACTTTCAATTATCCATAAAGAAAAGCTTTTGCTTTAATCTCAGAGATGTCAATTTTGAACATGAGATACGTTCCTTCAAAGCGATGCGCATTAGGACGTTGCGACGTGCGGCGTTGCCAATATGTACGTTTTCGCGGGTTGCATCAAAGTGTGCCGTGCGTTGGAACAGCGCACAGTTACAAAATCGTCTATAACTCTCGATAGGAACAAAAATGAAAAATTATCAATACAGATTATTGAAGGTGAAAGATTGCCGCATAATTTGACATAAGTTTTGAAAATTTTTAGCGTGAAGAACACAAGAAAAAATACAATTGAAAATTTTAAATAGATGAAAAGTACCGTTATTCACGCAATTATAAAGCAAAAACATTTTTATAAGATAGTGCAAATATCATTCCATAAATGTGCAAAAATTCATTGAATTATCTTCAGTAGTTTTTGAGCTATAAAATTTTCAATTTTATGATGCAATAAAGTTTAAGGGTTAATATCCTAAAGAAAAAAAGGAATTGTAACGAAATATTTATACCAAAAGCTAATCACCATAATCCCTATACAATAAAATATACCTCATGAAGATCGGTGATTTTGCGAAAAATTCGAGGATCACTTGACATGGCTTTACTCAGGGCTTTCCAGCATTGTTTAACCCTCCAGAAGTCGCGCAGTGCGCTAATTCAGATGAAATCGTCTCTGAGTTCACGAGGGAAAAAAAATTTTCAAGCGTCGTATTTTTCATCAATGAAGAAGTCAAACTAGTGTAAAATCAAAGTCTGAAATTCGAGAATAGATACATTGTCAATAGCACGAGATGGTCAGCGATCGATCACCTGGGAAAACCTAATAGATGAATGTCGATGCCGATGGTCAGAACGAAGACTACGCCGTTTAACACTGAATACTCAAAACGAGTTTCGAAGCTTGCAAGTATGAGTAATTAATATTAGTAATATTGATTTAAAAAACTTATTATATTATTTATATCTTTCGCCTTTTGTTATCTCCGGAAACTGTTTCGGTTTCGAGCGTTTCCTTTAAGTAGATGATCGGACTATTATGACATTATAACGTTTGTAAGGACATGGCCAGGTGTGTGGGAATGAGCGGGTCTACGTCATGGCGGATTGTGGCGAAAACTAATATGACAATGGTTGTGCTCATTTCTGCAACACTATCTACGATTTGTGTAGGTGTTCGTGTTATGCTATTTATAATAGTTTTATTTTTTAATAAACGGACTAGTTGTCGTCGCTCCACAACGCAGTTCATTTTCATGGCTTGCGATGAGCACGATCTCTCGAATTACTGAACTGTAAATTATGGAATAGAAGTTAGTTTTTAGTATTCTTTACAGATTTAACCCGCCGAAAATCGCGCAAATGGCTCTGAATGAGACCTGCGGATTTTCAAATTTACGCGGTTTTCATTTACGCGGTTTACATTTTCGCGGCCTGTATAGTTCCCGTAAACAAACTGAGAATACTGATTTTAGTCATTCTCTGAGTCCTGCCACTATCACATGTAGCATACGTAATCAAGAACATCGCGAAACATCAAGTTCTAACCGTTCTCAATCTATATAATATCCGAAGAGAGCGATAAGATTTATAAGATATATCTCATCACACTGTTAGGTTGAATTAAAAGCGTTTTTTCTAATTCTTTTGCAATATGCACAATGTACAATATGTACAATGTATAACATTTTGCGGCTAGTATCCAGTACCAAAACTGCATAACAAAAGTTTCCGTTCAACACCAGTGACATCATATCCGTCAGCCCATAGCCACCTACCGATGGTGGCCTGTTCCACCAATATACACCACCTCGCAGAAAGCACGGGTGCATCATCTCAGCCTTCTCCAAAAGATTTGACTACACGTTCGAAATGGACCAACCAGCTTGCTCAAGTGAAACGCATGACAGAGCAGCGTCGTACTTGGACTGAAGTAGAAAAGAGGGTGGGGAGAGGGAGAGGTACATTCGCTTCCTTTATTACCTTTGCCTTCTCCCCAAAACTGACACGTTATCACCCATCCGTAATCTTGTGAGCGGTCCGTCGACCAGTCGGTATAAAATTACAGCCCTCACTTCGCAACCGGTTCAATAGCTTATGATTACCAACTTCTCACCAAAAGTGCATTATAAACTGCGCTTTTGGGTGGAAGGATAGCACATGGTCATTTTTCCACATCATTCGAACGAACTGTCTACGGTGTTGGTGCGGTTTCAGCTGGGCTGCGCGAATCATGATGCCGCACTGAACATTGTTGATGAATTTCTCGACGAGAGCACACCCGGTTGTAAATCCTGACTATTAAAACCGAACAACAGTAAGCTTTCTTTCGGCTTCTGACTTAAGCATAGTTAATAATTTAGATTGAATAAGAAAATTAATCACTGGCCATTTATTTTCGAGAGCGCTCGCGCCCACGGGCTGCGGCCAAACGAGGAAGGGATCGTCGGAACAGAACCTCCCCAGAGAAGAAATAAAAACGGACTCCTTGGGCCACGGTTCGCTGCAAATACTTTTCGACCATCATTTAAGTAATCATTTTCACAAATCGTCGGGAATTGAATGTACGAGAGCTGCCTTCCTCTGGCACAGTTGGGCGGGGTGGCGGCGGCGGTAGTAACGTAGGTATTGAAGTGAAGGGTACTCAACTGAGACAGAGACAGAGAGCCAAAAAGAAATAAAGGGACGAAACTCCATTTTGTCCCTTGACGAATGCCCGTCGATTATCGTCATTACGATTATTATCCCCCGAAAAAGAGGCGGATGGTCGGATCATCACAACAAACCACGCAATGGGAGAAGGAAATGCTTTCACTCGGAATTTCCGTCTGTTTTTCATCATCATCATCATCAGCAGCAGCATCAAGGACATCAAATACCTAGAATAAATGCTCTCCCTCCGTTGTCCGATGAGACAGGCCTAGCGAAATTTGTCAAAAGGGATAATCACAGTCGAAGCAGCGGGCAATTAATTAAATTTCATCGGGCAGACTGTCGATGTACTATGGAAGTAGCTCTGATGTTTTATTTGCTTTGATGGTTGGCTTGATCTTTGTTTGAAGGTTGGAAAGCAAAAAATTAAAAATTATTAGTGTATTAAATAATGCAATAAACTCCCGATACTATGGTTTGAAAGAATATTGAATTATTACTATACTGGAGTCCCTATGCTATATTTCTCCTTATTGGATAAAAAATAGGTAAAACTATTTTACCTAAATTTTTCTCCACTAAGGAGGAATGTAGCATAGTACATATTGCATTGGCTTGCTAAATCAAACCATTTTTCGATTTCATTAATTCTCTTCAGCTTAATCAGTACTTCATTTCTCGTGGGACATCACGCAAGGCTAGCGGTTTGCTCAGAAACACAAATAGTGTTTTCGTTTTTTGGAGCTAGCGTCCATCCAGTGCTAGCTTATTTCTGTCACTAAGTTAGTGTCGGATTCTGACGAGACGAAGTTGAAACTCACAAATTCCATATCTATTTTATGCTGGAATATTAATTAAAGTTGGTCAATTAAGTGAATGGGTTATAGGGGGATAAAGCTATGTTTGCATTCTCGATGATTTTCGTTAAAAGACAAAATGAAACCATCCCATTTTGGCAGTATGGAAGATGTGCCCCAGGTTTCATGATGTTCAAGTCATAAGACGTGCTGGTTGAAACTGAGTTCAGAATCTATCATCACTGCAAGATCCTTCTCGGAACATTCTCACGGAATAAATAATTCTGACAGATTATAGTCAAAATTAGTACACCCTCTTTTCTTTAAGAAAATGATTGTACAATATTTACGGGAATTAGAATCATTCGATTTTTTATTCAATCGTTTATTTTATAAGGCAAACGCAAAAAGCTCAATGGTGCCAATTTTGTTTTGCTTTACATTTTAAATTTCTTGAAACTAGGGGACTACATATGGGAAAATATACTTTTCATTATAAAATATTTAAAATAACCCATAAAAAATTGGATACACCACTCGCTAAAGACATCGAGTCATTTCTGCAGAATATATGCGTCTGCTAAAATCCTAATACATTATCTTGAAGTCATCCGCGCACGACAAGAGCAGTGCTCTGAGTCTATAATTCGCATCGTTGAAGTAAAGTAGAAGCATAAAAGGTTCAAGGTGGCTTCCTTGTAGAATGCCAGATGGAGCTGTACACATTTCAGAATAGTCTTTGCATATATTCATACTAAGTTGATGGAGTTCTTAGCGCTTCCCGGAACACCAAAAACATAGTTCCTTTGTTTCATTTCGAGAATAATCGTTGGACTGAAATTATTAAAGTCTCTAGCATTGCTGATTGGATAATTAGATTATTTAGATTTAGATTAGATAATTTGAGATTAGACATGTCTTGCACGTATTACTGTTGAATCGTTCATTACCTAGCAAAACTCATGCGTAGTAGGCACCCAACTAGAGATGGGATTAATGCAGTTTTGAGCCCTATATGAATAAAACCACGAATAAACTGAATAAATTATAGAAAATCAATAACACAAATCTAATTTAAAAAATTAAGCAAGAATATGAGAAAAAAAGTTCCCAAACCCATAAAATGGGTAGAATAATTAATATAAATCAAATTGATGAAATAAATAAAATTAATTAGAGCAGCTCATTAAATAAAAATTAGGCTATATTTAAAAATAAAATTTATAGAATAAATTAAGTTCACTCAAACTAACAAATTGAATGAAATAATTAAAAAAATTACTGAACATGAAATTTAAAAAATAAAAGAAATAGATCAAATGAACCCAATTATCCAAATGAATACTATGAATCTAATGAATGAAATAAGTGAAATGAAGAAAATTTAAAAAAATTATAAAAATAATCTAATGAATAAAATGAATAAATCGAATAAAATGAATGAAATGAATAAAATAAAAAATGAATGAAATGGATAAAATGTGAAAAAATAAATAAAATAAATGACTGCAGAAATAGACAGATAATTAAAATGAGGAAACTGAATAAAACGTATGAACTGGAAAAAATGAATAAAATACATAAAATGAAAACAGTGAATAAAATGAGTTGAACGAATGATACAAATAAAATGTATAAAAAGAATTAATCGTTCAGAGTGAATCAAAAGAATAAAACGAATAAGATAGATAAAATGAACTCAAATGAACAAAATGAATAAAAAGAAATAAATAATTATCATGCAATGTGCATATATTTAAAAATAGTAAAATATTCGAAATGAATTCAATAAACAAGGCAAATAAAATCCATGAAATTAAGAAATAAAAAAAATCAGAACGCAGAATGAAATTTTTTAAAAAATATATTTGAATAAAGTAAATGAATGAAGGAATTGTACGAATCTGAGAATCATTGATTCAGAAAGTTCAGAAATGTTTGTTATAATCCCATTATTTAAAAAATGACTAATTAATATACAATGGACTTTCTAGTGCTCACATTCTTTTTTTTTTGTTTTCACCTTTTCACGTTCGTTCTGCTTTTCTTGGCGGCGTTGTTTAAGATTATCTGGTATTTCTACTTTATTTATGGACCTTCATTAGTTATCAGGACATAGACATATTTTAGGAATTTTTATAGACACAATAAAGATGTGAATCGAGATAATGCCAAATGAGCTTTATAGTACTAGTTATTAAGCAGAAAAAAAAATTCAGGTTTGTTATATGATGGCCGCCGTGCAGCTTTTTCCTGTAGACGCCTCTTTTTGGAAATGGTCCATGGCCTTAAACCTATTTCCCGTAATTTTAAGCCTAGAGTTTAAAACTGAAATTGAATAAAAGTTGGAATGTTTACTTCAAAAGGCCATCTCAGTGATTTGTTGACCGATTCTAATTATTTTTTTTTCATTATTACCCTTCCGGCAGACGCGCTAGTGCACGGTTTCCTGAAAATCTAGCAAAATCATCTTAGGGCACCAGCGGCTGCTCGTTCAGTGGGCCAAAAGCGCGACTTCCGGAGGGTTAAGTTGGACGTTTCATAAATACTTTTCATTAAAAATAATATAAACTATTTTATATTATTTTTAATGAAAAGTATTTCTGAAACGTCTAACTTAATAATGAAAAAATAATTAGAATCGGTCAACAAATCACTGCGATATGGCCTTTTGAAGTAAACATTCCAACTTTTATTCAATTTCAGTTTCAAGCTCTAGGTTAGCCTACCTCAAGCAATAGACAACATAATTATTCTCAACAATCTACAGGAATTCAGCTCGATATGCAAAAAATATCAATGCAATTTTATTCAGACTAAAGAATTCAATAAGAAAAATTTTTAAAGACTAGATATACAATTTGTAATTTTTTAGAAGAACTATTAATTAACAATTGAAGCTAGAAGAAATACTATTAGGGTTTTTATTTATAAAGAAGACAAAAGACATACACAAGACCGTCTCACAGAAAGTGAAGAGAGAACGGACAACAATAGCATGGAACAGAAGAAATTAAACTTGCAGCTTTTTGGAAAACAGTAGATCACTTTTGGGACATCATGAACCGAATCACCGATTGCCCTCCTTGGATCCGCTGGGAGCTCTTCAGAGATCTGATTTCCTGGTAGCTGTCAACCAAAAGAGAAAAACTAAATTTGGATATTTATCGTGTTTGGAAATATGGATGTGAGAGACATATAAAAAAGATCGAGGGTTGCCAGCATATCTGGGACTGGAACGAGGCCGAAGGGATTTGTTTGACGAAGATCTGGTGCTAGAACACTAAGCGCACGACCAGACAACATGTTTAGTGTAGCGATAACCGTCACCATAAGCACAGAGAGCGCTCTTCATGACCCTAATTCACCGAAATTGCGCATTAAACGTATAATGATTGGTCATGACCCGAGATATCACCCGACCGAAGTCACGATGCTCATTTATCCCCATGGACCAAAGTTTTGTTGACACCTTTAGGATTCCAAAACTTCTATTGTTCCACGAAATTTGTCAATTTTCGAGCGTCCCACTGACAAAAAATACTGAAAAACTCGGTAAAGCTACGCGATCTTTTAGAAATATCACTTTCTAATGCCTAAGTGTCCGCCTCCTCATTACCCGGAATGGAGCAATGCGAAGGAACTCAAATCAAGCTAAACTGGTATGATTTTTCAGGTAAAGCACTCAGAAACTCTCATGTTTTCCCCAGGAAATATAAGGAGTGCTTTCCATGCTCCATGGAACGGAGAGCCTCCCTGGAATTGTAACGATGTGGGCACGGTCGTTGATAGGTAAATATAAAAACCATCAGTTTTGTGGGGAGAATGGTTGCACCATAGCCTCTTTTATGATTGCCCTCACCGGCACTGTCATAATATTATCGGATGAAACATTGTTTCTCTGTTAATCCGTCGACGAACCAGGGCCAATAACCGCGTTTTTCGGCGTTCATCAAATTTTTCATATACGTTTCTAGCGTCGCGTACATACGGAAAAAAAATCAGGCGATCTGACAATTTAAAGTTCTTATTGGACCTTTTCGCGTACAATCTTGAGCAATCTTTGCCCACCACGGAGTGTGAGACCTTCCACTGTTGTTTGCGCTGGGTACTCGTTTCGTGTGACCTTTATTCGCAGTGTCGAGAAACAAGCCAGCCAAAACCTTGCACACTTCCATCGGAGGAATTTCTTACTTTGATTGGATTGCTTCGGATATAGTTGACGTGTAGTTTTTTCCATCAATGGGCATACTAACTATAACGAGGTCGAGTACAATCATAAATCTAACGCGCTTGGCCACGCTGGTAAAATCGGACTTCGTGCCATTTCTACTGCATTCAAGACGCCTATGTTCAAATTTTCACAAACATCACGCAGTAAGATAGATCGGTAGCCATCGTGAAGAGAACCTCATGGCATACCGTGTAAGTTGCAGTCTTCCAGAACCATCTGAGGTGCGATGTATATGGAAACAATGCCAATAAGTCTTTGCCTTTGATTCGGACTTGACAAGCGACAACTTCAATACCTGGTACCGAGCAAAGGTCAATCTGATTGAAAGAACGGCACATTTTGATCTCCAAAAACGCTTCTCTATAGTGTTTAGTTTACTCGACTCTGTCGAATATCGTTAAAATTGTAGAAGATCTCCGTCAGAAGTTATCCAGGTTTTACACAATGCAAATGTATTCTGTAAAACCTGGGAAAATTGAATGGACTGAAATGTGGGGACAATTAGGGTTTTTGATGCCTGACAGTTTCTAAGATTTCCGAGACTTGGAATCACTTACTTTGGTTTTGTATCAGCACTCTTCAAGGGACACGCTCAGGCCTTTACGAGGCAGCTTAGGAGAGAAAATAATTTTCCGCTTTCGAAAATTTATAGGCACATTAGAAGATATTCCCACACACTCTCGCTCTTTAGTGAACAAGGAAGCGTAGAAATTAGTCGCAGCCGGTGGCGTAGCCCTCTTTGACATTTTTTCTCGGGGCGTTCATCAAAAGAGTACTTCAGTTTTCCCCCATATAATTTAAATGTGGGAGATCATGCATAGTCTCTCCTCATTAGGAAGACTTTTCATGGCTCTCTTCGCATTTCGCACAAAGTGCCTTGTTTCTTCAATACTTAGCTGTAGACCCACTGATCTGCAACAACGAGAGTTCATTGCTCGGAACACAAAAAAGCGAACAGATAGACGAGCCACACCAAACGAAGACCAAAGCTTCAAAGAGCAAATGTTGTTTTCACTCCTTGATTTTTCGCTGAAGGCAATTGCTTGCAAAACCGAATCTTCACTGACTAAAGCAAAGATTTCTTGAAGGAGCCAACCTCATACTTCGCAATGAAGGCACCTGTCGGAGAATACACCATCAATCTCTACTTCCCGGGCGGGTACGTGGTCAAGATACTTCTTCGTACACGGCCGAGTGTTGTTTGGTTGGATCACGCATATATCGATGATATTAAATGGCTTGTCTTTGATCTGGAAGTAGACCATCCAGGGGTCGGTTGTATTAAACGGATATAATTTGTATCGAAAAGGAGACTTTTTGCGTTATTTTGCCACCGGAGAAATATCCAAACCCCATTGAGCCTGAGGGGATGTCGGTCGTTGGAGACATTAGCCAACACTATCATGCGGGCTTCAGTATCCGTGAGAACAAGGTTTTATCGGAGGGAACGAAAAATGTATACAACGAAATTCAAAAGAATGGAGTAATTGGTACTCAACTGCAGAACATTTGTGGTATCAGTAATCAACAAACACATTTTCGCTGAGCCGTCGGTCATTCAGTTCTTTAACAAATGATGTTTCCAAATTGCCACCAGATATTGTCCGGGAATTTTCATTTTCACTTACACACGGCGACATGACCAGATTTATTTCATCACTACGAGTAGAAATCACTCCGAATCTTACATCCCACTCGGAAAAAAAGTGTTCCGCTGGACCTGCACCTTGGCGCTCCTCCACGTAGAACTCGTTGGACGTCTACTCTTGGAACGCGCTTTTGTGTTGCTTTGCATGATAGAAAAATACTTTTTTTCGTACATAAGAAGAAGCTGTAGAATTTAATCTTCACATTACACAAGAGATCCATTGTTGCGGTTCCTTCAAAATCGTAAAACAAAATTACCTTCAGTTTGAGCACTTTACACGAGATGTTCCCCTGAACATGAAGTATGTCTATTAGGCTGGAACAAAAACATTGATTCCAGCTGGGGGCCCTAGAACATCTGTGAAATTTCGTAGCTTGATCCCTGAAGCTATATTTTTGCGCCCACTGTTTAAAGTTTACATGATGCTCTGACGATTGATAAAATATTCATTTTTTTCTAGCACCACTGTTGTTGGTTGTCCAATTGTATGCAATTTTGTTTTGATCTTCTCCTTATGTGTCTAAATCATTTATCTATACTGTTTGACCACTTCGCAAGAGTTTTGAGGGATAAACTGAGTCTTCTTTTGCACATAATAAGAGAAAATTAAAGATTTTGTATATAATTCGACCGTCAGAAGCAGTGATGCTATGAAAAGTAAAATTTTTATTAATCTTCAGGGCATCAGTCGGATTTTGCTTAATAACTTTTTCCACAAGCATCAGATCGTTTCGTGGTTTTCTAGACTTTGTTTTCTTGACAATTTTCCTATAAAAATCAAACATCTATTTATTTTTAGGAGGTAACGGGCGACTCTTGGAAGAATTTATTTGCAAAAGACGTTTCCCCATACGATATCCCATGTAAACTTTAAACCGTGGGCGCAAAAAAATAGTTTCACCGATTGAACTAAAAATTTGCAGAGTTGTTCTGGGAGCTAAATGGAAACCAAAAAGTTACTCGGAGCGAAATTTATTTTTTTTTTCATATAAACATGTCCCACTTTAATGTCTATGTTGTATTTGCCATGCGGCATCAAACCATTTAGCAAAAGCCCGTTTGGAATACAGCCGTTTAGCATAAAAGTTATTTGGCATAAAATAAACTGGCATAATGGTCATGTAGCATAATGGCCATTTGGCATAACGGGCGTTTGGCATAATAGTCATTTGGCATAAGGGTCATTTGAATTAAGCAGAGGTAGGAAAGCGACGCACAGTGGCGGATCTTCAAACAAAAGTCGGACAAAACCTCAAATGTTACCTGATTTGGCTGAAAATCACAAGTTAAGCTAATTTTGAGGTGATGAGCTCATTTTTGGTATCAAAAGTCGTAATATATTGAATGCATTTGCCATACAGTGTCATTGAACCTTTCTTATGACTATTATCCCGTTTTCATGATAGATTTTCCGTACTGTTCACAAATATCAGCAATATCATAAAAAAATGAAGAACACTACTTTAAATCCATCGTATAACGTGTTGGTTCACTCTAGATTGTCTAACTATTTTACACAAACCACCATGCGCATCCATATCAGCAACAAATATTCAAAATCTCCTTAAATCTTTATGCGCACCTAAGCGCAGAACGAGACCATGATATTCAAAAAGTAGAGGTTATTTCCCATAGAATGTATACTAAGGGACCGTTCCGAAATAATTCTCATGTTTGTACAGAATACATTAGTGAAAAAAGTATTTTTGATCTGACCACCGCAAACATATTTAAACGAAAAAGTCATAGTTTCAAGCAAATTTACCGAATGTATTTTAATCGCTAACCAAGTTCTTTCGTTCCCCTACCCAATGAAACTATTTGCGCTAAAATCGGACCTAAAGCAAAAGAGCAACATGCATTTGAAGTGAACAGAGCAATAGTGGTTTCGGGAATGAAAATCATTAAAAAGTCCGGACTTTGCTACGTTTAAACTGATGTTAAAAATCGTGTTCTTATCCAATGATCATAAAATTTTGAATGTACATCATTCAATACATGGGAAATTTAGGAAAAATATAAAATATCAATATCACAAAAATAAATTTTTGAGGTTTTGGCCAACCCTCAGCCACTGTGCGGCGCTCGTAGTCACATCAGACAGCGGCAAATATTTTTGCCTTTCTCAATAGAAATGTATTGCAATTGCTCTGAAAACCGACTTTTTAACGGAGGGCCGAGTGATATATACCATTCGATTCAGTTCGTCGAGTTCGGCAAATGTCTGTGTGTATGTGCCTCTGTGTGTGCGCATGCGATCAAAAATGTCACTAATTTTTCTCAGAGATGACTGAACCGATTTTCACAAACTCAGTCCCAAATAATAGCTATATTATCCCCACAGATGTCTATAAAATTTCGGACGGATCGCTTATATGGTTCCGAAAATATAAACTGAACCGTCTGGTCACATGAAATCGATTACGTATTTTTGGGGCTGCAACACGATGAGTCGACAACCTGGAAGGAGCGCCCAACATAGCTCTGGTCCTCCCAAGTCCCTACCTCATGCTTCCCGGGTCATATGATTACAACGACCGCCAGCTAAGAGTTATGTGCTTAGCAGGTAGTTCAGCCTGGGCACTGTTGTCCTTCTGACTTCTGCTAGATTGAGGAGGTACGTTCCGAGCGTCTATCCACCAAGGAGGTGCGGCTCAAACAGTGTCTGTTCTGGCATCCAGCGGGTGAGTGTGAAATGCTGTATCGCGTCAGCTATACCTAAGGTGGCAGCCCCACCAGCGCGATGTAGGTAGCGCAACCCCGGTAAGGCAGCCTACCGAACCCTCCCACTTAACACGAAAAGTGAAGAAGAAAAAAAAAGCGAACGATACTTTTGGCAACCGACCCGGCTACGAAATAAGGACAATGATTGGAAACTCGGAACATGGAATGTCAGGACTTTGAATAAACCTGGACGAGTGAATCTGTTGGCTCGCGAACTGCAGACGGTTGGAGTAAGCATGGCTGCGATTCAGGAGGTGCGGTGGCCTAGAACTGGAGAACGTGAATTCAGGGCGGTGAATCCCATCGCCACCACTTCCTTCAAATACAACATCTACCATAGCGGCGGCGAAAAGGCAGAACATGGAGTCGGTTTCATAGCGATCGACAAGCATATGAAGCGTGTTATAAGGTGGAAACCGGTTAGCGAACGAATCTGTGTATTGAGGGTACGGGGCAAATTCTTCAACTACAGCTTGATCAATATCTATGCATCGACAAACGATAAACCTGATGACGTGAAGGACGCGTTTACCAGTGTCTCGACAACACCTACGGAGAGTGCCCAAAGCATGACGTGAAAATTGTGATCGGGGACGCCAACGCTCAGGTCGGTAGAGAGGACTTTTTCCGTCCAATCATTGGTAAGGAGAGCCTCCACTCTGTAACCAATGACAGCGGCCTGAGACTATTGACCTTCGCTGCAGCTAGAGGGATGGCCATCAGAAGCACTTACTTTGCACACAAAGACATCCGTAAGCACACCTGGATGCACTTCTCGGATGTTATAGATGTGAGGACCTTCAGGCTTCAGAGGACCAAACAACGACTCTGATCACTATCTCGTTGTCAGTAAGATTCGAGCACGGTTATCAACCGTAGCGAACTCAAGAACTCGGCGACCTATGGCTTCAATATCCAACGCTTTTCAGCAGAAGGTGTGACGGACGAGTACCGCCAGAAGCTTGATAAGCGGATAAGAGGGAATAAACGTTGACAACAACCTCAGCAATCTGTGGGAGTCAATCCACGGAGCGGTGAGCACAGCAGCGCGAGAAGTAATAGGTACTGCTCAGAGACGATCCAGAAACGGTTGGTTTAATGAGGAGTACCAGAGAGTGACGGATGAGAAAAATGCTGCCAGAAGCCGGATGTTAGTGTCTGGTACCCGGCAGAACAGAGAGCGGTACAAGGAAGCAAGAGGAGCCGAAAAAAGAATTCAACATAGAATGTGACTGGCTAGAGGGCCTCATTTGTCCCTTATACAAAAAGGGGCGCAGACTGGAGTGTGCCAATTATCGAGGAATATCGCTCCTCAGCGTACAAAATTATGTCACGTATTCTGTTCAACAGATTTAGGCCGTTGGAGGAGTCATTCGTCGGCGAATACCAAGGTGGTTTTCGTGAAGGCCGATCAACAACGGATCAAATGTTTACCCTGCGATAGATCTTAGATAAATTCCGGGAATACAACTTACAGACACACCATCTGTTTATTGATTTCAAAACGGCGTACGATTCAGTGAAAAGAAACGTGTTATGGCAGATAATGGTAGAACATGATTTTCCGAAACTGATCAGACTGATTCGTGCAACGCTGGATGGATCGAATCAAGTGTTCGGGTTGCGGATGAGATTTCGACGTCCTTCGTAAGCTTAGATGGATTGAATCAGGGTGATGTGCTGTCAAACTTGCTGTTCAACATTGCTCTTGAAGGTGCCATCAGGAGAGCAGGCGTGCAAAGGAACGGTACCATCGTCACTCGGTCGCATATGCTCCTAGGATTTGCGGACGATATTGATATCATTGGAATCGACCGCTTAGCCGCGGAAGAGGCATTCATGCCTTTTAAAAGGTAGACAGCAAGAATTGGTCTCACAATCAACACCAGCAAGACGAAGTACATGATAGCTGGAAGAATACGTGGGTCCAATAAAGATGTTGGTGGTGAAGTGGTGTTAGGTGGTGATAAATTTGAAGTAGTGGAAGAATTTGTGAACCTTGGAACTCTAGTGACGTCCGATAATGATGTTACCCGCGAGGTGAAAAGGCGTCTTGCAGCTGCAAATAGGGCTTTTTACGGTCTGCTGGAAAAGGAAAAGTTTGCAGACGAAGACAAAATTCGCGTTGTACAAGACATTGATAGCTCCGGTTGCCTTGTACGGCCATGAAACGTGGACGTTAAAGGAAGTTGATCGTAGAGCGTTCGGTGTCTTCGAACGTAAGGTGCTGCGAACAATACTCGGCGGTAAAGAAGTAAATGGCATCTGGCGGCGTCGCATGAATCACTAGTTATACCAAGTATATAAAGGAGTGGATATTGTCAAGCTAATAACAAACGGCAAGCTACAGTAGGCTGGTCATGTGGCACGATTGCCGGAAGAATGACAGGCGAAGATAACGTTCAGTAGAGAACCGGGAAGAGGCCGACGACTCCGTGGCTGGCTGCGATGGCTGTTTGCAGTGGAAGAGGACCTAAAAGCACTCAATGTCCAGGGTGACTGGAAGAGATTGGAACAGGACCGGGTCCAGTGGAGGAGAATTCTTCACTCGGCGTAGATTCAACGAAGCGAATTGTTGCCCATCAAGTATCAAGTATCGTATTGTTGATGCCAAACATGGTTAAAATGCATGAAACGTCGAAAATTTATGTTACATCGAAAAATTTATTTTTTTATAAAGTTCGACTTTTTGGAACTTTGCCGATACCGCACCTTTTTCAATTTAATATTACCGTGCTTGTTTTTTCTTTCACAAAATTTTAGAACTCGAATAATGATTTCTTTTCTTGTATATAGTTGTCTGTATAATGAAAATGTACTATATACATTTGAAAGCTTTTAATGAATATAAACAACGCAAAAATTCTCGTGTTAATGATTGAGAAAGGCACAATTGCACCGCTAGGTGGATTAACACAGGTTTTTTATTTATAGTGGTGGAAGCGACGATACATCGAAAGCTCTCTCTAATCCACTCGTTTGCCCGGATTACTCTAACATAGCGGCTATAGCTAGTTTGGAAAGCGATGTGGCATATCCACATTAGGTGGCGGCAAGAATTTTTTTAAATTCAATTATAATGCCGCTTTCGGGCAGTACTTCGCAAGCAATTCTGTAATCGCAATATGAGTTTCTTTTGATTTTGTTATTAATATTCCGTCCAAAGCTCACTCAGGTTTTTTTTAAGCGGGGGGATACAGGCCGCGTAAATGAAAACCATAATTTCAAAATTCGCGTAAATGAATACCGCGTGAATTTCAAAATCCGCGTAAAAACCGTGTAAAAACATGAGTGTGTTCGTTTCAGTGCAGTGATTATTCCAAATAAAAGTTATGCCAAACGGCCATTCTGCCAAATGACCGTTATGCCAAATGACTATGCCAAATGGGGTACAATCATCTTTAATGTGTCCGTCTTACCCCCAGCTCCTCTAAGAGCTTCTCATTGATTAGTGGTATGAGACACGCAACAAATCAGAATAAAGCGACAGTTGGGATAACCCGTCTTTCCTTCTGGTAAACAAATGTAGACTTTTCCTAGAAACCACATATACCACTCATTAGTCTACATGATTCCTGAAAGGATGCTATCCTCCGCATAAAACATAAATAATCCGCAAATGAAAACAAGTGAACTCGATAGGCCCAGTCAGAAAAATACCGAAGAAGAAATAACATGAAGCAGGATCCAGGCAATATCCTTGTATATCCTCATTTTTAGAAACCAATGGTAATAAACTACGGAAACATTGTCTTCGAATTTTCGATCTATTTCCTGCACTGTGGAAAATCACTGAATAATTTGAGAACACACTGCATCTTACGCAGCATCAACAAACACTCTGCAAGCCTGCGTTAATGAATGATGCTGCTGAATGTGTCCGCTCTAAAGTGCTGATTCTTTACAAATAATTGTTCGGCCAAACAATGCAGCAAAAACTTCTGACCACTCCCCACCCCTTTCAAGTAAACGATACGGTGTCCACTTAGCTAAGGGTGGTATGTACATAGCATACCTCGGAGCGATTGCTTTGTCGCAGAGTGCCTCACCCCACAATAGAAAACGTCATCTTTACACACTCTTGAGTGTGACATGAATCGAAAGTTGAATGGCTGAAGGTCTGCTGGAAAAGGAAAAAATGCATTTGCATACACATATGTGCACTGTATCGCACAACCTTCGTCCTCTGCGTGTGTAGATATGTGTGCTTTGCAGATAGAAGAAAAAATAATTAATGAGAAATAAGGTCTTTCCCAACGCAAAGTTACTTCCTTTTGAAGGAAAGGTATATCTAACATCCGCCGTGCCATCGCCGGCCCAAGCGGTTTTGCTCGTAGCACTGTAAGTGCGTATAGCGTACAGACCACCCTTGCTGACATCCCTTACATCACTACATTCTTGTTTCGCAACGAATTACTCGTTCCGCACTTGGCTCCGGAGATACAGAGAGGCAGCTGGTTTGTCCCATAAGTACTTTCTGATGACTTTCCGGATTTCTTGTGAAACGGTTCAAGTTGTTGAGGTTTCTTCTCCTACGCCGAGGATAGGCGCACTGTGCGTTTTTCTTTCACTCCCCCACTAGTTACTAGTATCCCGTTGTTGTTTTCGCACTGAAATTATCTGGAGTTAGTTTCTTCATCATTCTCATCATTAACTTTTGAGATTAGAAAATAAAAGAAATTCATATTTTGTTCTATCATTTTGCTTCATGATTATCAAAGTGTAAATGTTTCTGTCTAAATATCAAACAACTGTGCGTTCTTTAATATATTTCCCCCTTCTTTTGTTGAATGGAACGTGCGTTAGTACATACTTGAGCAATCTTTCACAGTGCGTAAGAAAGCTTTTGATAAATCTGTCCCTTATTGTGCAAGCCTTAGAATACTGGCACTTGTGTTCTCCCCTGTGCATCTTATCTCAACCTGAGATAAGAACGGGAATCTTCTCGTCAATCTAGAGCACACAAAGTGATTGCATTTGTACACTCTAAATTTAAAAATTGTGATATATTGTTTAAAGACGCGGCTTCCACTGAAATATCTTTTGTTACATTCGTATCCTAGGTTAGCTAAAACTAGGTTCTATCAATTCAATAATCTCGAAGTAATTCGCAGTGGTGATGAAGAAAGCATAAAAATCGCATTGCTTTCGTTCAGCGTGTACAACTCTGCCAAGACATAGTGCCATAGATAATTATTTTTACATCTCAACTTATGTCATTGAAACCCAAGCTAGGGCTTTAAGTTTATTCTCTTCCGCTTGATTTTTATGCACATTTTCCTTTCATCTAGCTTCCCGCACATAAGCTGCTTCCCTCGGCGTACAGCTGCGGAAGGAAATGTGTGTCTAACCATCCTTGAAAAGGAAACTCATTCCCCAACCGGCATCAAAGTTGTGCTGTTTGTTGATGCGTACCGAGTGGGTGGCCGATATGGGTGGCACATAGTTATGAACGTGTCATCACACATCTTCTTACGCGCCTTTTTTAAAATCCCTTCCACGAATCCCGCAGGCAGTACTGAAGGAGCTCGGCGGGGGGCGGCGAGTTTGTGCGTAATATTTCTCCATCAAAGCGAGAGAAATACTGGAGCTTTGATGTGAAACTTTGCGATAACAAGCTCATCTACGCGGAGTGGTTTTCCGAGATGCGTGCGGCTATCCACTGAGTATACATCGAGCTGAAAACATGCGTAACCCCAACCAAAGTTATTTACCAGCAGCAGCGGCAGCAGCAGGGCTTTGTTTCCCACTGCCCCCCGGCAGCAAATCTAGGCAAATTGGAGTGATTTTATTGTGCTGGGAATTTCTTTACTTCCGTGCAACTCAATCACTCATATTGACTGGAAAAGAATGGATCGCGCTGCAATTGAAAGAGGCTTGTCAGTATGGCAGCAGCAGCAGCAGCTGTTAATTTTAACACTTTGAAAAAGTGCGAAACTGCCTTTCATCATGTTCGCTGCGTGCAGCTGAAGTGCATCTATGCGCCCGTCCGCGCGCTCATTTGCTGCGTGACGGTTGACGTTCATTAAGATTTGCCCTCTTTCATGTGTCCTTGCCGATTATTCCGCGTGAAAAAACGGCATGCTATGCACATTGAATCGTATTGGTTTAGGATGGTGGATGTGTTGCCAAACATTGCTGAACTGAGTAGACCGTGTTTCGAAAAATAATATTTTCAGATTCTTGAATATCAAAACATTGTACAATTTAACTGTTTGACGAACTATTTCTTTTGATATAAAGCGGGCTTTTCGATAGCACTCAAATGTCAAGATCTGAAGAGATGCAAAGACTGGATCTTCTTTTCTGCACTTTCCACACGTGTTCCTCTGTGTGTAGGTTATTGTTTGTCATCAAGCAACCACGTTGAAAATTTGCCAGGCGTGCGCTCATTAATGATGAAGCGAGGTTCATTTTCAACTTTCAGCGAACCACACCGAGCTCCTGCGATAACAGGAAGCGTGTCATTCTCGAATATCCACAAATTATAATGACTATGCTGTGAACATTTGCTAGTGCTTAGAAGTTGTATGGGGTATGTTCACCATTCCTGGTTCTGTTCCGTATTATCGACACCACAATATATTTATCATAAATATTGATCAATAAAACGAGTTTTTTCGTCATTCAAAATTTCCTTTCACGATCGAAGTTTTTAATACAGTTTTTT
Organism: Topomyia yanbarensis; assembly: GCF_030247195.1. Taxonomy (NCBI): domain Eukaryota; kingdom Metazoa; phylum Arthropoda; class Insecta; order Diptera; family Culicidae; genus Topomyia; species Topomyia yanbarensis. Next base: position 27,806,085 of record NC_080671.1, on the reverse strand, counting down.
TTTATAATTTATTGCCATTTTACTAAAAGTGCTATATACTGCCGCCTACAGCCCATATCCCGAACATGAGCATATACAGCCTACTTCATTGAGGATGGGGTGTACTTTATATGGTTTGTTTCTATGTTTGCAGCTAATTGGAGCAAGCTGAGAGAAACGCAATTCATGAAACCGAAAGACAGATAGAAATTGTAGAGCGTATCACTTGTAAACATAGAATGAAAAATTGGACCAGTAGAACAGTATCATTGTAATAGCATTTTGGTGTTTTTGCAGAAGGAGACCATATCCGACCTAGTAAAAACCCAGGACAATCGAAAGGGTACTGCCTCCCCTGTCACCTCTCAATTGACTGGGCCTTTTTCACAAGATTTCGGCAGCTAAAAAGGTAAATGTGGCGGACTCTGTCAAAACGTCTTTCTTCGAAATTCGATCACCGAGCACTTTTCGGATTTGCGCACGCGTAGTTCTTGCCACATCACCATCGTACCGGCGCGGAGTTTTCAGCAGTTTTGAGCACTAAACACATGTCATTGAAGTAAAGCAGAAACATCACCGGTCCCAAGTAGCTTCCCTGCGCTATACCTATAATCTCGAAAGACAATCATTATCTTCCGATCTGAGACCCAGGATCGAAACAACTGCAAAACCTACCGTTGATTCCAAATTTCTAATTTTATCGATTGTTATATGAAATCTGGCGGATAGGTTGGTGTAAATAATATCAGTTTGAGCACAAAGTTTCATACTACCTGCTATGTAGGTTGCTAGACTCGGCTGGTTAGTCGCTTTTCAGCGACCAGGCGAGAAGCCATGTTAAACGTGCATTAGGCACTTTTTTATTTCATTAATTTGACACGGCTCAATGCGTTAGCTTAGGGGAACATGGGGAGACTTGACCAGTTTTTCAGCTAAAACTGCATAAATCTCTAAAAAAGCCTTCAATCCCCCAAAAATCATTCAGATATAATGCGCAAAGTTATTGCGCGTCTTCATGATTTTTTGCAGAATTTTTAATTTAATTTTTGAAAAGTTACAAAAGTTTTTCTGTGATCGTTTTTTCTGGTCAAGTCTCCCCATTGCGGGGAGACTTGACCAAGGCGTGGGGATACTTGACCAAGAGAATTTTGAAAAATCATAACAAAAAATAATGACATAAAACATACTGTAATTATTTTTTTCCCTATTGTCGAGATCCTTAGGTAGCAGTAAAAAATATAAAAGAGTTGCATTTGATAAATTTTGATTTTTTTGAATGCATTTCTTTTTAAGGATTAACTGTACTGCTTGCATTGCATGTTCACACGTCACGAAATCAGTCCTACTATTGCTAACTTTGCTTACAAATTATAAAATATAAAGACTTATGTTTAGGGTGGGATTTTTTTATGGTATGATTAACATTAACAGTAGATACCAAAGCATAATAAATATTAGGAATTTTGTATCTTTCTTCAGCTGATCGCCACTTGGTCAAGTCTCCCCATAAAATCTTGGTCAAGTCTCCCTAACATTAGTTATTGCATTCAATTTCATGCGAATTCTAGTAATAACTCTTCCAATGTTCCAGTTTATGTAAAATCATTTCACTGCTTCACAAGGATTAAGATGGTATATTAGTCCTTTAATAGTAATTAGTAGTCGAGTAGATATGTCCATACAAAGTTTGATAAAAAATTACATCATTTAATGCAAATTTATTGATCACGTAATATTTTCTGCAAGGAAAGGATTTTTTACTCCAAACTTTCAAAATTACCTTAAGGGATCGAAACAAGTATGTATAAAAATATTTTTGAAAAAAAAATTAGAATCGAATAGAAGACGCCATAGCCGAAAATAGAATTTTGCGCTTGGTCAAGTCTCCCCATGTTCCCCTACCTGAGTCGTGGATCTTTTAATATTTACAATGTGTAAAAAAAATCAAATTTTATTGTATATCCCTCGGATCTCGCGTACGCGATTTGTTACTTCACGTAAAGACCTCATTTCTTGTTGGAGATTATTAGCTGCATTGCCTGTTATTGTTTGGGGATGGCTTAGTCCGCTTTCTCTCGGTTTATCGTTTTCGTTCATGCTGTCCTCACGGTTGATGTTGTACGAGTTTTCACGAGTACCTGCTTCGAGTTGTTTGTGAGACCTACGGGTCATCTTTATTATCGGTGATACTGGCACTTGATTGGGAAGTAGTAGGCGCATCACAATGATCGGACATAGGTTCTGTTTTTCTAGCATTCGTGAGGTATCAACAGCTCCGGTTGTTTGTGCTGTAGTTGATGATGTTACATGTTACAGAACCGGCACGTAGGGTTCTGTCCTTCATATGTGCACAACGTGATTTGTGATTTGGTTACGCCTATTTTGTTTAGAAAGTTCAGGTATGAAGGAATAGGTACCGTCACTCGCATCCTCCCGACACGAATTCTCCAGGTTTCAAACTTAACGGATTCCACCGTTACATATTCCGGCATGATGGTTGTATTGAATTAATTGGCAGTACCCAGGTATAGATCGTGCAGTCGCACATCAATCTTATCATTGTCAATATAAACGGGTATCTCGATTCAACTCAACGACGTATTGCATGTTGGTTTCCATATCATAGCTTTCCGCCATGGCCAAAGTTTTGAACGTTTTCAGTACAGCATTACGAGTGTGGTGGGATTAAATAACGACGACTTCCGTAAGTCTAAACTGCATTTGCACCTTTAATGACTGTTCCACTTCCCGAATACTAGGGCGAATTGAGCAGCGTTTAAACCAAACAGCAGTATTGTGCTGAAGTTTGTCCAAATGTAGCTGCTGAGTTTCAAACATCTTGAAATAAACGAGCTATACCGCACCGATGAAAGACATGGGATTACTATTATTTTTCGATTGCTTTAGTTGCTTAAAGCACTGACGCTGTACATGTAGACAGCAGAATGTAGGTAGAAACGTTCGTTCGATTCACTGCACTGTTAACAAGCAAAGCGATTTTAGCTTCCGATCCGATCGAGAAGAAAAAGTAAACTGATTTACTACTGGTATTAACCCTGAAGTGGTTCCGTAATCATCAGCTCGAGAGAGCGCCCAATGAAGTTATTCCACGATAGTTATTGACGTTTCGTCATTTTCCTTTTTATGAAATGGATTTCCAGTAAGACGAAAAAATACCGCCAGCAAGAAAACTCAAAAAGAAGCAAGAATCACCTAAACGTCGATTTGTCTTCTCAGAGGTGCCAAAAGGAATTCTCCGGGTTCGGGATTAAGAGACAATATTGATAGCGTCCAGAATTTGGTCCACAACTGGAATCGGTTCGATTTGTTCGGAATCCTTCCAAACGGACTACAGCTCTTTTATATGCTACGTACGTACGAACGCCTCTTTCTCTTTTCAATTTCCATGTAAGAAAAGGAAGTTGAAAACAAAAATAATGAGGCACTATTGAGACATTGAAAAAAATACATCGGAAGGTACAATTGGGATATTCGAGTGCATTAAATCTTGTTTATCGTACTCTGATTGAGGATGAGTATACGTTGCAGTTATGGTTGCGGTCAGTCGTAACTGCCATCTGGAACAGAATGAATAAAGCGAAGACTCAATAAATAGAAACATATTAGACTTACAGGAGAACAAGCAGGACAAATCAATTATTTTCCTCGACTTCCCAGGACACCAGACAGTTAGTGAAAAACCAGGATATGTCCTGGGAAAGCAAGACGTAAGGTAACCCTAAAATTTTGCATGCTACTATACTGGTATAATGTAAAGAAATAAATAGGCTGGGGATGGGCATAGCGTAATTGGTAAATCGATTGCCTTGCGCACAGCTCACCTGGGTTCGATTCCCAACCCCGCACTGAGTTAGAGCTTTTTTTTCAAAAAAGATTTCTCTAACCCGAAAAGAGGCTAATGACACTAATGTTAAAACTTCTATAATCAAAAAATAAAAAATAGGCTGATTACACCAAGCTTGAATACGTGTAGCATAGACTACATCGCGGTGGTTTAATTTCAAAAACCAAATGTCATAATCCACGGTAAATCTGGCTCATAAATACCTCTAGATTTCATTCAAGGATGTCACTTAGGAAAACTGTTATTTGGTTTATAAATTTATAATTGCCAAAACCGTACGCTTAGTCACCGGGGTGTTTTCGTGTTTGCGTAATCGCGGGCGTAGATGTGCGTGGATGATCGCGAAGGACTCGAGCTTTTGTATATTAACGTGTTTGTCGCTTGCGCCTGGGATATGTGTAACTGCGAGTTCATAAATTCGATTTAATAATCGTGTGGTTTTTCGCATATTCGCGTGTATTCTTGAATGATCTCGCGCGGACCATGAATCTGATGCTTAATTTTAGGTGTATGATACAGATGCTAGACGATAGTCAGTTTCCCCATGTCACTAGAGTTCCCGGCCATGTTGTCAATGAACATTTTGTAGTGAAAATTAACATTTCTTGATTGGTCCAACCAAAGCCATGAGTCTAGGCTGGAATTGAGCCATTGAGAATTGAGGGTCTAAAATATGCACACTTAAGTTTTTTCTGCCGAATCTCAGCTTTTCTCGCATTTTTTGCCGAAATCTCAACGGATGAAATCTCCGTAAAACTGACGTTTCAAAGCTGATACTCGGAAGATATTTCAACGAAAATCAGCTAACGAATTTCACTTTATTGAGATATCACTTTCTAAGTTTGCTGATTACACGGCTGTTGGGAAATTGCCGAGACGAATTGAGTGTGTGCCAGTCGCGCAGGGAGCATTTTGAGTTTTCGTCTCACTGTGCGAATCTCTGACACAGTGGATCGTTATATTCTTGGCAAATCTTGGGAATCAAATGATCGTGTCCCATTTAAACCTGATATGGCTCGCTGCAAGCGATTACATCCCAACTTGCTTGGTGTCCTCTAGTTGTTGCGCAATGTATGTTGGAAATTAAATGAACAGTTTTCTAATCAACAATGATTAGAATCAATCTCCACAAGAAACATACAGCAACTATGAATCTATTTCGAATTATGCAGGAAGGTAAAGTTTCCATAGCGTTGGTTCAAGAACCGTACTTCCACAAAGGAAGTTTTTATATTGGAAAGTTACTTAACACTACCTTCATTGCCTGTATAAGACAAGCTTGACTAATCCACGTGAAATGACTCTTGCTTGCATTCTTGCGAATAAAGCTGATGACGCGTGCCTCATATCGGAACTCAAAGCTTGCGATATCTGTACTGTCACAGTTACTCTGACTGACCATATTGTTCTGCATACATGCCGCATCTTCTGATGATTTCAAAAGCGTACCACGTTCCTTACATGATGAAACTGAATACAACCACCATTTTTTAAAGAAATATTCCTCTTTGCGAGCAGAGGGAGGAACCATGTATCACTAAAAATTCACTGCAAAAGTATTTCTTCGTAAAGGCTAAAATAGGTGTTAACTTTTAATATCTAATACTCGCAGTAGAAACACAAAAAAACTATTCTTTGTTGTTGGCATATGGTACTCGCTTCCTACGAGTGGAATATCTATGGTTTGTTTTATTTCTCAATTTCTGAACATTTTATATTTTCTATATTTGATATATTTCGGCGCTAGCTTAGTCCAGTCACTAAGTTAGTGTCGAATTCTGGTGGGACGAAGTGGAGCAGAAAAGGTTTTTACCAAAGTTGTTCTCCACTAAGAATAAATATTGCATAATTTCTGTGTTTTCTGTATATTCTGTATTTTCTGTATTTTCTGTATTTTCTGTATTTTCTGTGTTTTCTGTATTTTCTGTATTTTCTGTATTTTCTGTATTTTCTGTATTTTCTGTATTTTCTGTATTTTCTGTATTTTCTGTATTTTCTGTATTTTCTGTATTTTCTGAATTTTCTGAATTTTCTGAATTTTCTGTATTTTCTGTATTTTCTGTATTTTCTGTATTTTCTGTATTTTCTGTATTTTCTGCATTTTCGGCGCTAGCTTAGTCCAGTCACTAAGTTAGTGTCGAATTCTGGTGGGACGAAGTGGAGCAGAAAAGGTTTTTACCAAAATTGTTCTACACTAAGAAGAAATATTGCATAATTTCTGTGTTTTCTGTATATTCTGTATTTTCTGTATTTTCTGTATTTTCTGTATTTTCTGTATTTTCTGTATTTTCTGTATTTTCTGTATTTTCTGTATTTTCTGTATTTTCTGTATTTTCTGTATTTTCTGTATTTTCTGTATTTTCTGTACTTTCTGTATTTTCTGCATTTTCTGTATTTTGTGTATTTTGTGTATTTTGTGTATTTTCTGTATTTTCTGTATTTTCTGTATTTTCTGTATTTTCTGTATTTTCTGTATTTTCTGTATTTTCTGTATTTTCTGTATTTTCTGTATTTTCTGTATTTTCTGTATTTTCTGTATTTTCTGTATTTTCTGTATTTTCTGTATTTTCTGTATTTTCTGTATTTTCTGTATTTTCTGTATTTTCTGTATTTTCTGTATTTTCTGTATTTTCTGTATTTTCTGTATTTTCTGTATTTTCTGTATTTTCTGTATTTTCTGTATTTTCTGTATTTTCTGTATTTTCTGTATTTTCTGTATTTTCTGTATTTTCTGTATTTTCTGTATTTTCTGTATTTTCTGTATTTTCTGTATTTTCTGTATTTTCTGTATTTTCTGTATTTTCTGTATTTTCTGTATTTTCTGTATTTTCTGTATTTTCTGTATTTTCTGTATTTTCTGTATTTTCTGTATTTTCTGTATTTTCTGTATTTTCTGTATTTTCTGTATTTTGTATATTTTCTGTATTTTCTGTATTTTCTGTATTTTCTGTATTTTCTGTATATTCTGTATTTTCTGTATTTTCTGTATTTTCTGTATTTTCTGTGTTTTCTGTATTTTCTGTATTTTCTGTATTTTCTGTATTTTCTGTATTTTCTGTATTTTCTGTATTTTCTGTATTTTCTGTATTTTCTGTATTTTCTGAATTTTCTGAATTTTCTGAATTTTCTGTATTTTCTGTATTTTCTGTATTTTCTGTATTTTCTGTATTTTCTGCATTTTCGGCGCTAGCTTAGTCCAGTCACTAAGTTAGTGTCGAATTCTGGTGGGACGAAGTGGAGCAGAAAAGGTTTTTACCAAAATTGTTCTACACTAAGAAGAAATATTGCATAATTTCTGTGTTTTCTGTATATTCTGTATTTTCTGTATTTTCTGTATTTTCTGTATTTTCTGTATTTTCTGTATTTTCTGTATTTTCTGTATTTTCTGTATTTTCTGTATTTTCTGTATTTTCTGTATTTTCTGTATTTTCTGTATTTTCTGTATTTTCTGTATTTTCTGTACTTTCTGTATTTTCTGCATTTTCTGTATTTTGTGTATTTTGTGTATTTTCTGTATTTTCTGTATTTTCTGTATTTTCTGTATTTTCTGTATTTTCTGTATTTTCTGTATTTTCTGTATTTTCTGTATTTTCTGTATTTTCTGTATTTTCTGTATTTTCTGTATTTTCTGTATTTTCTGTATTTTCTGTATTTTCTGTATTTTCTGTATTTTCTGTATTTTCTGTATTTTCTGTATTTTCTGTATTTTCTGTATTTTCTGTATTTTCTGTATTTTCTGTATGTTCTGTATTTTCTGTATTTTCTGTATTTTCTGTATTTTCTGTATTTTCTGTATTTTCTGTATTTTCTGTATTTTCTGTATTTTCTGTATTTTCTGTATTTTCTGTATTTTCTGTATTTTCTGTATTTTCTGTATTTTCTGTATTTTCTGTATTTTCTGTATTTTCTGTATTTTCTGTATTTTCTGTATTTTCTGTATTTTCTGTATTTTCTGTATTTTCTGTATTTTCTGTATTTTCTGTATTTTCTGTATTTTCTGTATTTTCTGTATTTTCTGTATTTTCTGTATTTTCTGTATTTTCTGTATTTTCTGTATTTTCTGTATTTTGTATATTTTCTGTATTTTCTGTATTTTCTGTATTTTCTGTATTTTCTGTATTTTCTGTATTTTCTGTATTTTCTGTATTTTCTGTATTTTCTGTATTTTCTGTATTTTCTGTATTTTCTGAATTTTCTGAATTTTCTGAATTTTCTGTATTTTCTGTATTTTCTGTATTTTCTGTATTTTCTGTATTTTCTGCATTTTCGGCGCTAGCTTAGTCCAGTCACTAAGTTAGTGTCGAATTCTGGTGGGACGAAGTGGAGCAGAAAAGGTTTTTACCAAAATTGTTCTACACTAAGAAGAAATATTGCATAATTTCTGTGTTTTCTGTATATTCTGTATTTTCTGTATTTTCTGTATTTTCTGTATTTTCTGTATTTTCTGTATTTTCTGTATTTTCTGTATTTTCTGTATTTTCTGTATTTTCTGTATTTTCTGTATTTTCTGTATTTTCTGTATTTTCTGTATTTTCTGTATTTTCTGTATTTTCTGTACTTTCTGTATTTTCTGCATTTTCTGTATTTTGTGTATTTTGTGTATTTTGTGTATTTTGTGTATTTTCTGTATTTTCTGTATTTTCTGTATTTTCTGTATTTTCTGTATTTTCTGTATTTTCTGTATTTTCTGTATTTTCTGTATTTTCTGTATTTTCTGTATTTTCTGTATTTTCTGTATTTTCTGTATTTTCTGTATTTTCTGTATTTTCTGTATTTTCTGTATTTTCTGTATTTTCTGTATTTTCTGTATTTTCTGTATTTTCTGTATTTTCTGTATTTTCTGTATTTTCTGTATTTTCTGTATTTTCTGTATTTTCTGTATTTTCTGTATTTTCTGTATTTTCTGTATTTTCTGTATTTTCTGTATTTTCTGTATTTTCTGTATTTTCTGTATTTTCTGTATTTTCTGTATTTTCTGTATTTTCTGTATTTTCTGTATTTTCTGTATTTTCTGTATTTTCTGTATTTTCTGTATTTTCTGTATTTTCTGTATTTTCTGTATTTTCTGTATTTTCTGTATTTTCTGTATTTTCTGTATTTTGTATATTTTCTGTACTTTCTGTATTTTCTGTATTTTCTGTATTTTCTGTATTTTCTGTATTTTCTGTATTTTCTGTATTTTCTGTATTTTCTGTATTTTCTGTATTTTCTGTATTTTCTGTATTTTCTGTATTTTCTGTATTTTCTATATTTTCTGTATTTTCTGTATTTTCTGTATTTTCTGTATTTTCTGTATTTTTTGTATTTTCTGTATTTTCTGTATTTTCTGTATTTTCTGTATTTCTTGTATTTTCTGTATTTTCTGTATTTTCTGTATTTTCTGCATTTTCTGCATTTTCTGTATTTTCTGTATTTTCTGTATTTTGTATATTTTCTGTATTTTCTGTATTTTCTGTATTTTCTGTATTTTCTGTATTTTCTGTATTTTCTGTATTTTCTGTATTTTCTGTATTTTCTGTATTTTCTGTATTTTCTGTATTTTCTGTATTTTCTGTATTTTCTGTATTTTCTGTATTTTCTGTATTTTCTGTATTTTCTGTATTTTCTGTATTTTCTGTATTTTCTGTATTTTCTGTATTTTCTGTATTTTCTGTATTTTCTGTATTTTCTGTATTTTCTGTATTTTCTGTATTTTCTGTATTTTCTGTATTTTCTGCATTTTCGGCGCTAGCTTAGTCCAGTCACTAAGTTAGTGTCGAATTCTGGTGGGACGAAGTGGAGCAGAAAAGGTTTTTACCAAAATTGTTCTACACTAACAAGAAATATTGCATAATTTCTGTGTTTTCTGTATATTCTGTATTTTCTGTATTTTCTGTATTTTCTGTATTTTCTGTATTTTCTGTATTTTCTGTATTTTCTGTATTTTCTGTATTTTCTGTATTTTCTGTATTTTCTGTATTTTCTGTATTTTCTGTATTTTCTGTATTTTCTGTATTTTCTGTACTTTCTGTATTTTCTGCATTTTCTGTATTTTGTGTATTTTGTGTATTTTGTGTATTTTCTGTATTTTCTGTATTTTCTGTATTTTCTGTATTTTCTGTATTTTCTGTATTTTCTGTATTTTCTGTATTTTCTGTATTTTCTGTATTTTCTGTATTTTCTGTATTTTCTGTATTTTCTGTATTTTCTGTATTTTCTGTATTTTCTGTATTTTCTGTATTTTCTGTATTTTCTGTATTTTCTGTATTTTCTGTATTTTCTGTATTTTCTGTATTTTCTGTATTTTCTGTATTTTCTGTATTTTCTGTATTTTCTATATTTTCTGTATTTTCTGTATTTTCTGTATTTTCTGTATTTTTTGTATTTTCTGTATTTTCTGTATTTTCTGTATTTTCTGTATTTTCTGTATTTCTTGTATTTTCTGTATTTTCTGTATTTTCTGTATTTTCTGTATTTTTTGTATTTTCTGTATTTTCTGTATTTTCTGTATTTTCTGTATTTTCTGTATTTTCTGTATTTTCTGTATTTTCTGTATTTTCTGTATTTTCTGTATTTTCTGTATTTTCTGTATCTTCTGTATTTTCTGTATTTTCTGTATTTTCTGTATTTTCTGTATTTTCTGTATTTTCTGTATTTTCTGTATTTTCTGTATTTTCTGTATTTTCTGTATTTTCTGTATTTTCTGTATCTTCTGTATTTTCTGTATTTTCTGTATTTTCTGTATTTTCTGTATTTTCTGTATTTTCTGTATTTTCTGTATTTTCTGTATTTTCTGTATTTTCTGTATTTTCTGTACTTTCTGTATTTTCTGCATTTTCTGTATTTTCTGTATTTTGTGTATTTTCTGTATTTTCTGTATTTTCTGTATTTTCTGTATTTTCTGTATTTTCTGTATTTTCTGTATTTTCTGTATTTTCTGTATTTTCTGTATTTTCTGTATTTTCTGTATTTTCTGTATTTTCTGTATTTTCTGTATTTTCTGTATTTTCTGTATTTTCTGTATTTTCTGTATTTTCTGTATTTTCTGTATTTTCTGTATTTTCTGTATTTTCTGTATTTTCTGTATTTTCTGTATTTTCTGTATTTTCTGTATTTTCTGTATTTTCTGTATTTTCTGTATTTTCTGTATTTTCTGTATTTTCTGTATTTTCTGTATTTTCTGTATTTTCTGTATTTTCTGTATTTTCTGTATTTTCTGTATTTTCTGTATTTTCTGTATTTTCTGTATTTTCTGTATTTTCTGTATTTTCTGTATTTTCTGTATTTTCTGTATTTTCTGTATTTTCTGTATTTTCTGTATTTTCTGTATTTTCTGTATTTTCTGTATTTTCTGTATTTTCTGTATTTTCTGTATTTTCTGTATTTTCTGTATTTTCTGTATTTTCTGTATTTTCTGTATTTTCTGTATTTTCTGTATTTTCTGTATTTTCTGTATTTTCTGTATCTTCTGTATTTTCTGTATTTTCTGTATTTTCTGTATTTTCTGTATTTTCTGTATTTTCTGTATTTTCTGTATTTTCTGTATTTTCTGTATTTTCTGTATTTTCTGTATTTTCTGTATTTTCTGTATTTTCTGTATTTTCTGTATTTTCTGTATTTTCTGTATTTTCTGTATTTTCTGTATTTTCTGTATTTTCTGTATTTTCTGTATTTTCTGTATTTTCTGTATTTTCTGTATTTTCTGTATTTTCTGTATTTTCTGTATTTTCTGTATTTTCTGTATTTTCTGTATTTTCTGTATTTTCTATATTTTCTGTATTTTCTGTATATTCTGTATTTTCTGTATTTTCTGTATTTTCTGTATTTTCTGTATTTTCTGTATTTTCTGTATTTTCTGTACTTTCTGTATTTTCTGCATTTTATGCATTTTATGTATTTTCTGTATTTTCTGTATTTTCTGTATTTTCTGTATTTTCTGTATTTTCTGTATTTTCTGTATTTTCTGTATTTTCTGTATTTTCTGTATTTTCTGTATTTTCTGTATTTTCTGTATTTTCTGTATTTTCTGTATTTTCTGTATTTTCTGTATTTTCTGTATTTTCTGTATTTTCTGTATTTTCTGTATTTTCTGTATTTTCTGTATTTTCTGTATTTTCTGTATTTTCTGTATTTTCTGTATTTTCTGTATTTTCTGTATTTTCTGTATTTTCTGTATTTTCTGTATTTTCTGTATTTTCTGTATTTTCTGTATTTTCTGTATTTTCTGTATTTTCTGTATTTTCTGTATTTTCTGTATTTTCTGCATTTTCTGTATTTTCTGTATTTTCTGTATTTTCTGTATTTTCTGTATTTTCTGTATTTTCTGTATTTTCTGTATTTTCTGTATTTTCTGTATTTTCTGTATTTTCTGTATTTTCTGTATTTTCTGTATTTTCTGTATTTTCTGTATTTTCTGTATTTTCTGTATTTTCTGTATTTTCTGTATTTTCTGTATTTTCTGTATTTTCTGTATTTTCTGTATTTTCTGTATTTTCTGTATTTTCTGTATTTTCTGTATTTTCTGTATTTTCTGTATTTTCTGTATTTTCTGTATTTTCTGTATTTTCTGTATTTTCTGTATTTTCTGTATTTTCTGTATTTTCTGTATTTTCTGTATTTTCTGTATTTTCTGTATTTTCTGTATTTTCTGTATTTTCTGTATTTTCTGTATTTTCTGTATTTTCTGTATTTTCTGTATTTTTTGTATTTTTTGTATTTTCTGTATTTTCTGTATTTTCTGTATTTTCTGTATTTCTTGTATTTTCTGTATTTTCTGTATTTTCTGTATTTTCTGTATTTTCTGTATTTTCTGTATTTTCTGTATTTTCTGTATTTTCTGTATTTTCTGTATTTTCTGTATTTTCTGTATTTTCTGTATTTTCTGCATTTTCTGTATTTTCTGTATTTTCTGTATTTTCTGTATTTTCTGTATTTTCTGTATTTTCTGTATTTTCTGTATTTTCTGTATTTTCTGTATTTTCTGTATTTTCTGTATTTTCTGTATTTTCTGTATTTTCTGTATTTTCTGTATTTTCTGTATTTTCTGTATTTTCTGTATTTTCTGTATTTTCTGTATTTTCTGTATTTTCTGTATTTTCTGTATTTTCTGTATTTTCTGTATTTTCTGTATTTTCTGTATTTTCTGTATTTTCTGTATTTTCTGTATTTTCTGTATTTTCTGTATTTTCTGTATTTTCTGTATTTTCTGTATTTTCTGTATTTTCTGTATTTTCTGTATTTTCTGTATTTTCTGTATTTTCTGTATTTTCTGTATTTTCTGTATTTTCTGTATTTTCTGTATTTTCTGTATTTTCTGTATTTTCTGTATTTTCTGTATTTTCTGTATTTTCTGTATTTTCTGTATTTTCTGTATTTTCTGTATATTCTGTATGTTCTGTATTTTCTGTATTTTCTTATTTTCTGTATTTTCTGTATTTTCTGTATTTTCTGTATTTTCTGTATTTTCTGTATTTTCTGTATTTTCTGTATTTTCTGTATTTTCTGTATTTTCTGTATTTTCTGTATTTTCTGTATTTTCTGTATTTTCTGTATTTTCTGTATTTTCTGTATTTTCTGTATTTTCTGTATTTTCTGTATTTTCTGTATTTTCTGTATTTTCTGTATTTTCTGTATTTTCTGTATTTTCTGTATTTTCTGTATTTTCTGTATTTTCTGTATTTTCTGTATTTTCTGTATTTTCTGTATTTTCTGTATTTTCTGTATTTTCTGTATTTTCTGTATTTTCTGTATTTTCTGTATTTTCTGTATTTTCTGTATTTTCTGTATTTTCTGTATTTTCTGTATTTTCTGTATTTTCTGTATTTTCTGTATTTTCTGTATTTTCTGTATTTTCTGTATTTTCTGTATTTTCTGTATTTTCTGTATTTTCTGTATTTTCTGTATTTTCTGTATTTTCTGTATTTTCTGTATTTTCTGTATTTTCTGTATTTTCTGTATTTTCTGTATTTTCTGTATTTTCTGTATTTTCTGTATTTTCTGTATTTTCTGTATTTTCTGTATTTTCTGCATTTTCTGTATTTTCTGTATTTTCTGTATTTTCTGTATTTTCTGTATTTTCTGTATTTTCTGTATTTTCTGTATTTTCTGTATTTTCTGTATTTTTTGTATTTTTTGTATTTTCTGTATTTTCCGTATTTTCTGTATTTTCTGTATTTTCTGTATTTTCTGTATTTTCTGTATTTTCTGTATTTTCTGTATTTTCTGTATTTTCTGTATTTTCTGTATTTTCTGTATTTTCTGTATTTTCTGTATTTTCTGTATTTTCTGTATTTTCTGTATTTTCTGTATTTTCTGTATTTTCTGTATTTTCTGTATTTTCTGTATTTTCTGTATTTTCTGTATTTTCTGTATTTTCTGTATTTTCTGTATTTTCTGTATTTTCTGTATTTTCTGTATTTTCTGTATTTTCTGTATTTTCTGTATTTTCTGTATTTTCTGTATTTTCTGCATTTTCTGTATTTTCTGTATATTTGCAGTTTAATTTACCGAATTTGACAAAAATGAACTGTGATGATCGACAGAATGTTTTGGTGTCATTGAATTAAGGAATCTTTAAAAATGATAAGAACAATCTAACAAAGGTGCTGCAACGTTAAAGCAAGATCGTAAATTTCAATATACATTTCTTCCAGACTGTTCATTCATTTCCCTACCAACAGTTTCCCAAATACAAACTATAGTTGGGTCATCGATTCTCACACTCCAGTCTGTAAATATGTTGACGAATAAATCGTGCCGTCCGGTTGACCAAACTGGATTTCCAAACGGTGCCATCCTACTGTGCAAAGTTCACCTTGGCCGGATCCACCTATGCGCATATGAATAAAAATATAGTAAAACTAGTAGGTATACACACAAAATGTGGCTTTGGTTCATTCACTTCCACCTGGGAACTATCCGGCAGCTTTCTGTGGAAAAGCAATTTGTTTTTGCCAATTTCACTCTCTGTGGTTTTTCGAGAGAGAGAGAAAAAAAATATTACTACATATTCTCTGCGGGTACTCACCTATCCGGTTCAGTGTGACTCCGTGCAGGGTTTTTGTTGCTTCATCTGATTTTTTTTTTGTTCTACACTGTTGGAACGGAAAAATTAATAGTTTCTCGGATTTGTTATTTAAATGAATGAAATTTATGCTCGGGTGGAAAGAACTTTCTCTTCCGGGCTCCGGGCGTCACTCCTGGTGGTTTCTTCTGGTGGTCCTGATGAGAGGCAAGGATTGTTGTTGGTGTAGGGATTTCAGCTGTGGGCAGATTGACAGTTGATGGACATGCAAATAAATTACGCCCTCTGCGTGTCTGTTCATGCTCGCATTATTACGGAAATGGTTTGCGGATGATGAAAGTGAACGGTCAACTTGTTCTCCATCGAAGTTTTCAAAGCTATTATGTTGGCCAGTTGTCCGGAGCGGCGCAGGTCTGGGCAGTAGTATTCTGACCACGGACCGGATTTCGTCCCCGTCCCGGAAGTGGGAAAGCTTGTCCGGCAGCATGTATGTAACTACAGTTTGTCTGTGCCGATTCGTATGGAGACATTTGAAACCGAATGCTGTATTTATCGAAGCATTTATTATTAATTTACTTGAAAATCGAGTTTTATTGTTTAGGTTATTTAGTCCTGTTCTATGGGCTGTATTTGTCGAAACGATAAGGAGGATGATGCTGGCGAGGTCGGCAACGATCCGAGTATGGCTTCTGATGGGAAATCAGGTGCACCAGTAGCTTTGGTTAACAAAGTGCATTATTTTCGATCTATTCCTGGTACCAAAACGGGGACAACATCCAACCAACTCTAGTTTCGTCTGGCACACCCTGTTTGTTTGTTGTGTGCAAAAGAGATATCGGTCATTCTGGTTAACCAACTGGACTGAATAGTTTTTCTGTATCTCGCCTACTATTGTATAGTTTCACAGACTGTGTGTTTTCTTTGTTCTGTGAAATGGTGATGTGGGTTTATGATGGGAAAACTCGGTATTCTCTGACTCTCTGGTGACGACATTTCAATTTCAATGTGACAATACTTTGTTGTGAAATACGGTTTCGCTTTTTTATTGGATTGTATATGATATGCTTTCCTGTTACGTTACATGGCGAATGTAGTTTAGAAAGTCTAACATTAGGGCCTATCTCAGAAAATCAATTTATACTGTGAGTGTGACCGAACATAAAACTCAACGAACAAATTCTCTCGCATTCTCAAAGGCAAAGATTATTAATGTATGGTGTTTTAGTGTTTCGGATTCTCCTCGTCAGTAACTAACACCAACTTAATGCAAGTTAGGTAAGTCCAATCCGGCACCAAATTGGCGCTGGTTGGATACTAAAATCTAAAAACTCACACGTCTTGCGTGAACGTTAAACCAGAATCTCTTTACTTACTACCGAGAAATCACTCAGTACTAGCCAGTTGTTTAGCGTTCACGCAAGACGTGTGGCTTTTTGGATTTTAGTGTCTAACTGGCGCCCATTTGGTGCTGGATTGGACTTATCTAACTAGCATCAAGTTGGTGTTAGTTACTGACGAGGCAAATCCGAAACACTAACAAACCATACATTATGTTAGGTCAATTCGTCTAAGGAAGATGTAGTACTCTTCTGTCTTTTTGGTACACACTTTCCAGGCTGTACAGATCCATAACCGACTACTGCTGCTGAGTTCTTTTCAGGTAGTTCTGATTATTGGGCTTTTGCTCGTAAAACTGTGACAGCCGATTCGATCAAATGGGCGATTGAAAGTTTTGCTCCGTATAAGTCTCCCGGACAAGATGGAATCATTCTAGTTCTACTTCAAAGAAAGATAATCAAGCATATTTTGAAAAAAGTTTTTACTTGTAGTTTTGCAACAGGATTTATTCCATTAGCGTGGCGGAAAATAATTGTTAAATTCATTTCCCCAGGTTACTCGCGTTACCTCTGTGGCAGCTATGAGCTATAGACCGATCAGTATGACCTTCCTTCTCAAATCAGTGAAACATTTAATCGATCACTACATTAGAGTTGTTGGCTTGGACGAGCACATACTTCATGCAATGCAACATGCAAACGACATCTCTGGATAAACATGTGAAAAGGGCATAAGCGCAAATGAAAGTATCTCTGTGTTTACTTTCTCTTTCGATTATTATGGCGTCATCACAAAACTTTCCAGCTTTGTTTCAATAAATATCGAAAGACTCTGATGGCGTCTAACATATTGTGTTAAGAGTTAACGAGCAAACGTAAAGGCGACCGAGTTATTCACGCAAGTGAAAATAAACAAAGAGAGATTCACATTTCGACTTATGCCCTTTTCACGTGTTTGTCTAGACTGTACTCATCGTTAAGAGAAGTAGAGATAAATAAAACTGTGTGTCTGCGGATGTCCTGAAGGTGGTGTGCTGTCACCACTTCTGTGGAACCTTATCGCCGATGACTATTGAGAAAACGATGAACTTGCCGTTCAGACATATTGTTTCTCCGATGGTTATCATCGGTATTTGCATTTACACACTTTTTGATATGCTGTAGCAAGCTTTATGTGTTGTTGAACAATGGTGTCTCCATGTTGGATATAAGTTAATCCAAAAAAGCATAACCCATTGATGCTCTCATGCAATAAAGTAATTTTATTTCGCGGTACCCGAATTAAATTCCCCGTAAATCTGGTCAAGTCGCGCGCGGAAAACCCATCTACCTCTACCTCAGTCGCAAATGTAGCCTACGTTCATGCCACGATAACCATCTTCTCCGTGAAATGCTCCATGCCCGCTCTCCTTTCCATTACCATGAAGCTGCCCCAGTCGACGGTAGAAGCCCGCCACTGGACGACCCCAAAGCACGTGGAATTTGCAGATCTAACTTTCGCTGTCACTGGCGACATCGATATGATTCTGGGCGCCGCCCATTTCTTACAAGTTCTTCGATACGAGAAGAGTTACCGAATTCGGTTGGGTCGTCTCCGGAGAATTGTTGAAGAATCACGATCACAACGTTCCACTTAATTGCCAGTTCAGTAATCCCTGCACGATCGCTGAAAGGCCAACCGATTCCGGCAGCACGAAGAAGTCTACGATGCTAAGAGATAGTCTCCGCCGGCAAGAAACTGCCAGGAGCATTTCGTAAAGAACGCCACCCGGAACTCCAACGACCGCTAGAACATCCACTCGTGTTGAGTCCCGATGAGAAGACGATGTACCAGCACTTCATCCACGAGTACGTGACATTGGAACATATGCGGGAGATTAGCCCCAATGAGACAAACGACCCTGAGGCTCCACATCTGCGGTACATGCAGTGCCCCATTTCACGACAACCAGAATGCTCTAGAAGCTCGCTGAAGATAAAGAACAAAATTTTCCGCTTGCGGAATCTGCTGTCTGCCATGACTTGTACCTCGACAGTTTGCTGTCCGATGGTCTCCTAATTCGTCAAGCAGTTCTTGATACCATACCGTTGAAACTCCGACAGACGGAAACACTGCTCGATTTGGACCACGAGTCCTCCGGGACTGCACTTGGGCTCCACTGGAAGCCATCGACTGATTTCCTTTCGTTCAAGACGCTGAATTCGAAAAAATGCATGGTCCTCGACAAACGAACGATACTCTCTAAGATCAGCACTCTTTTAGACCCCTTAAGTTTGATTGGACCGATTATTGCGAAGACGAAAATCATGCAAGTCTTCGGAAACTTCATCTCGACTGGAACACACCTGTGGCTAACGGATTTGCTCACGAATGGAAAAAAATTCACCAGAAGCTTTCAGTACTTGTTCGCCTTCGAGTTCGCCAAGCTTTATGTGCGTGCTCCGGGATCGCTTGGAGATTCACGGGTTCAACGATGCTTCAGAGTCTGTATATGGCCCATGTCGCCTGTTGATTTCCAAGTCCAAGGTCGCATTGATGGAGACTCAAATCTTTCCACGCCTCGAGTTAAGAGCAGCTCAATTCCTGTCCAAACTTTTGAGACAAGTTCAGAGCAGGACAAGAGATCGATTCTTTCATCGTCTTGAACTGGATACCCGCAAATCCATCGACATGGAAGAAGTTTGTAGCCAACTCAGTTGCTGAAATTCAAGAGCTGACGTCTCACGCCATTTGGAATCGCGTCCCATCGGAAGACAATCCCGCCGATCTCGTTTCTCGAGCAATAGACCTCGATGAACTCCTCACCAGTGCACTGTGGTGGAACGGACCGCAATAGCTAAAATGAATGTTCACTCCTTGGCCAGCGAAGTATATCGTCGTAGCGAAGCCAAGCTCAGACCGACCGGAGGTCCGACAGACCATCGCTCTTCCGGTCGTGAGTAAAGAACCACCAGATATCGTCGATCGGTGTGTCAATCTCCGTCGGCTACTGCGTAACTTTCTGTACGTGAGAACTTTGTTACAAAAAGCCACTTTGCATACTTCGTTTTTTCAAAAATGATCTAGACTGTCTTTTGAAAAGAGTCAAACTTTTCTAACCATATTTTTTCAAATGACTAGAGTCTAAAAATGAAAAATCCTACACAAAAATTTTGTAGGAGTGATTTTCACAAAATTAGTCAAATTTTTGAATAAAAATATTTAAAAAAATACTTCAGCGAATCCCACACTGAAAAAAATCGATTTTAAAAATTTAAAGTCGATTTACCAAAAAACTCAATCTTTGATTTTGACGAAATTTTATACCAAGATGGGTAACTATGTTCCCTAGCTACCGTCAAAAATTCAAGGTGGGCACTTTTAAGGAAAACAAGTTATTTAAAAAAAACTTTTCCTTGTCCAAACTGAATTTATTTTTTCAGCGTTTTAATCGCGAAAACTAAATCAATGAAAGTCATAATCATCTCAGAATACAATTTCCCAACAGCTAGTTGCCTGATACATGCAGAAACTATCAGTAACGAATTCGGTATATATTCACAACAAACTTGAATGAGAGCAAAAATGAGCCATTTAATATCGATATATGCGAGATTTAACTAAATACCACTTGGCCGTGTACGAAGAAGTATCTTGCCTATGTACCCGCCCGGGAAGTAGAGATTGATGGTGAAGTCTCCGACAGGGGTCTTAATTGCGAAGTATGGGGTTCGCTCCGTCAAGAACCCTTTGTTTCAGCCAGTGAAAATTCTGGTTCGCAAGCAATTGCGTTCAGGAAAAAATCAAGGAGTATTTTAAAACAACCAACCAGCTCTTCCAAACTTTGATCTTTTGGGTGGGGCTAGTCTACCTGTTCGCCTTTTTGGCATGAACTTTCGTTGTTGCAAACAATTGGGCATATAGCGACTTATTGTAGAAACAAGGCACGCTGTGGAAACTGCATATAAATTATGTGGAGACAAAAAGAGGCATTCTTTTAAGGAACGCTCCGATAATGCAAAAGAGCGCTACGCCACCGACAACGACTAATTTCTACGTTTCCTTGTACACTAAAGAGCAAGAGTCTGACCATCCCATTGTAGGAACATCTTCTAATGTGCCTATACATTTGCGAAAGAGGAAAATCAGTTTTCTCTCCCAAGCTTCCTCGTAAAGACCTGAAGGTGTCCCTTGAAGGGAGCTGTTACAAACCCGAAGTAAGTGGTTCCTGGTCTCGGTAATCCTAGAAACTAGCAGGAATTTCCACATGTGACATCAAAAACCCCAAGTGTCCTTATATTTTTGTCCGTGCATTTCCCCTCAGGTTTTACATAATGCATTTGAATTACGATTAAAGGTCAGACGAAACGAGTTCCCGACGCGAACAACCGTGAACAGTCTCCTACCTCGTAGTGGGCAGAGATTGCATAGAATTATACGCGAAAGGGACATTTGAACGTCGGATCGCCCGAATTTTTCCCAATATACGCGACGTTACGAATGCAAATGAAAAATTTTATGAAAGCTGAAAAACGCGATTATTGGCACCGGTCCGTCGACGGATTAATGGACAGATCATCAGAGAAACAATGTTTCATCTGGTGGCTAGGGCCTACGTTGTGTATTCGATTCATCCTGTTATTGAAATACACGGAACGTTCGTCATATGACAGCTATGCATCGCTTTTATGCTAATTTTTATGACAGTAGTGGTGAGTGCAATCGTAAAAGAGGCTGTACTGCCAACATTCTTATCACAAAACTGATGGTTTTTTATTTACCTATCAGCTAGCATACCCACATCGTTACAGTTACAGGAGGCTCTCCGTTTGATGGAGCATGGAAAGCACTCTTTGTATTTCCTGGGGAAAACAAGGAAGTTTTTGAGTACTTTATCTGAAAAATCGTAGCAGATTACCTTAGTTTGAATTTTTTCGCAGTGCTCCATGCCGGGTAATGAGAAAGCGGACAATTGTATTAGAAGGATAAAGAGAAGGTGGTCATTTAGGCCTTGAATTTTTTTAAATATTTCTTCTCAGAGGACGCTCGAAAATTTCGTGGAGCGATGGATGTTTAGGAATCCCAAAGGTATCAACAAACCTTGGTCCAAGAGATTGGATGAGAGTCATGCAGAGCTGGACAATATCAGTTCAGTTGTATTAAAACAAGTGAAATTGATAGGTGAACAAACTGAACCATCACTCATTGTACTGAACTTTCAATTGAATACACCAGTCACTGACAATGACTGCCAGCGAAGTGATATTTCAAACCATTGGTCATTGGTCAGACGTCTGTCCAACATTGCCAGATGTTGGCCCAACCTTGGTTTAACACTCCATCTTATACCCCCATCATCGTTTTCATTTTCTTGCTTGATCGAAATCATTGAATTGATATTCGTCTGCAAAGGTGATAGCTCAAAACGCTATCTACTGATTTTACTGAAATTGTTCAGCATTTGACTTCATTCGGGTGATATCTCGGGTCATGTACAATCATTATACGTAGAAGGCCCATCTCCAGCGTATTGAGGTCGTGGAGAGTGGTCTCTGCGCTTGCGGTGGCGGTTATCGTGATATCAAACATGTTGTCTGGTCGTGCACTAAGTATTCTAGTACCAGATCTCCGTTAAACGAATCCTTTCGGCCTCGTTTCAGTCCAGTCCGAGATGCTATACCAAATTCGTTACTGATACTTTTTGCATGTATCAGGCAACTAGCAGTTGAGAAATTGGATTCTGAGATTATTATGACTTTCATTGGTTCAGTTTTCGATAAAAATACACTGAAAAAAAAATTTCCAAATTGGCCTCCGCTGAATGCGGTACCCAATCCAGATTGCCGTGGAGTGCCTGAATCCAGATTGTCTCGATGGGAAAGAGTGCAACAGATAACTCAGCACTTCTAGACTCGTTGGTACAATGAGTATCTCGCCGCCCTACAAAATCGCTAGTGCTGGACAGAAGTTATCGACAAGCTGCCCGTTGGTTCCATCATCGCTCTGAAAGATGAGAGAACACCGCCTTTGAAATGACCCCTGAAACGTATGCTGAGCGTTCGCCCCGGCCCTGATGGTCTTGTTCGTGTCGCCACGATGTAGTCGACCTTCGGCATCATTCAACGCGCCATCCCGAAGCTCTGTTTACTTTCGATTGACGTTGAACCAACCAGCGTAACACATAGTCCCACACCGATTAGCAGCCCTGCATCAACGACACCAGATGAAGCCCCTTGCTCAAGGAACAAAGCCGCCGGACGAGATCCCGACCCTTGCTCAGTGAACAGAGTCACCAGACGAAATCCTGATCCAAACCTGAGGAAATCGAGCGGTTTGTGGTTGCTAGAACCCCCAGCTGGGACATGACTCAAGTTAAGTGTCCAATTCAGATTTTCAATTCGCGTACAGATATTCCTCTTTTACAGCACACCACTTCCGCACCATAACCTGCAGTCGGAACCGACGCAACTACGAAGAAAGCACCCTGGAAACTGAGAGGAGGTCTGTAGCGATACATTCCATGACCCGTTTATCTTCAATGACTGTTAAAAAGCTTTTTTATTTCGCGTTATACGAATTAAGTTCTTCGTAAACCTGAGCAGCGGTTATGAAGAAACACCATGACAGTTGATTTATAGCGTTGCAATTTTTATTGCTCAGAATGATACTCTAAAAAATCAAGCAATAAAAATTAATTGATGATTTTTTGCACTGTGAAACTCAAAGTCCGTGTGCGTCACCTCGATTTTATAAAAAAATAAAAATCAAGTTCCGTTTGTGTTTAGGTCAAATAACTGTACAGATACTGAAAGCTATTTTATTTGGAATAAATTAAATCTCACTATAAATAACACAAAATGTTTAGAATTAAAATATGCCAAGTTCAGGCATTGTAATTCTCTCTCACTCACGCGAGAAGAATCTTATCCGATGTCCACCTTTTCCGAGATAAGATGAGTCGCAAAATTCTCCGTCTCCACAAATAGCGTGAGAATGATTTTCCGGATAAATTTCATTTGACTTTTTCCTTCTCACCGGAGAAGGTGATAAAATTTTAATTTCGTGGAAATCAATAAAAACTTCAAAAATACACTTAATTACAAAGAAAAGCGGCAAAGAAATATGATAGACTTGTTTTTTCGTGTTTTGGAATAACGGCAGGAAAGCAACGAGCGAAAAAAGGATACCGTGATAAACTCATTCACTCATTCTCCGGCTGTTTTATTTATCCGGAGAAATAACACGTTGTATTTATCCGGAGAAGTTGTGTGAGTGCCAATAACTTTTCGTGTGAAAATGTGAGTTTTTATTGTCGCAGTAGCAAACTATTCGGGCGGATTTACTCATATGAGCGATAAATGCAATGCCTGGTCAAGTTATTTTGTCTGACCTGAAGCAAGCAAATGCGGTGGCTTGCGATCAGCTTTTCACGCTAGAGTATCGCGTATATGTACCTTCACGAGACGTGGAGATTGACGGTGTTGCTACTGGGTCGAGTCTGAACATCGAAAACTTGCTGTAGCACGGAGTTGGTCGTTTCACGGATCTCTCAACATTTTTCACCTACAATTGCGCTAGGATAAAGTCAAACGATCTTTAAAAGAACCCTCTACATGTATAACAGCTGTCGCTTGTCACAGGAAAATCAAAGAATAAAACATGTGTATTGCTTCCTTGTAAGTTCCTTTAAGAGCTAAGTTCCTGACCAAATTCTCATGAGCTCACACAGGATACAACCCCTTGAAAAGACCATGAATATGGTCCGTTATAAATTTTACCACCATCAAAACACCATAAAATGATCCCAACAGCTCATAGATACACCAAAATATGATTTCTAGATGGGATCTTCCAGACCATAGCGATGGTATTTTCATCAGGAATCTGAACCATAAACATAGGGCTATTATAGTCCTATCGTTTGTTCGGGTTAAGCAACGGCAGCACTTCGATATTTTGGAACACGCTCCACGCTAAGTTTTAGGAGATTTCAACTCCAATGGATCAACATAGGAGTCCCAAATATTACTTCTAATTTATAATCTTTGCGATTATATCTATATGAATGTTTTCATCAAGAGTGATATGACATGGATTCGTAAACCACCAGCGCGTGCAAGTGCAGCAGATTTATCACTTTGCTCGGCTACCTGGAAGGTAATACCGATTAGTCGATGGTTTATCAAGAGGTAAATCGATGATGCTTCTGGACCAGGCCAAAGCTGAATTTGTTCAATAGATTTCTTGTACAGAACATTCTTCCGCGTAACTGAAAACAAGTGACAGAGATAGATAAAACGGGAAACCAGCCTCCGACCACAATTCTTATCGGCCGAATGCATTGCTTTCTTATGACGACTCGATCATTGGATTGAGAGAAGCGGTTTGCTGTCAGATACTCAACACGGCCTTCAATCAATACTGAACTACTTCTCGAATAAGCTACGTGAATCTTCCGCAAGACTCATGTTTAGGCACCTTTCTGTATAATTTTACGCCTAAGATTTTCACTAATGTTTTGCTAACTCATGCATGCTAAGATGGTGTGATTTCTGTCATAGTACTCAAAGCCATAAATTTGTAAAGACCATTGCCAGACACCTTGGTTAAATTTTCCATTGAGCTTTAAATTTAACTCACGTAGTTCTCAACGGAGATAACCGAGCTGGTTGTTTTACATTTCTTATAAAAGAAATGTATAGAATTCGCTCAAACTTTCAAGATTTTTTCCGAGGCCCGGAGGGCCGACTCTTATATACCAATCGACTCAGCTCGACGATTTGTGACAATGTCTGTGTGTGTGTGTGTGTGTGTGTGTGTGTGTGTGTGTATGTAACGGACAAATTCTCATTCGTGTTTCTCAGCAATGGCTGAACCGATCTTATCCAAACCAATTGTAAATGAAGGAACTAAAAAACAGTATGAACGCTATTAATTTGTTTTTGATTCTGATGTTTAGTTTTTAAGATATGAATGTTTGAATGCGTAAAAATGGCGTTTTTGGCAGTTTTTTTAAATTATCTGCCGGAATTGACAATATAGATTAACAATTTATATGTTTCTAGACAGCTTAAACGAATACCTTTCGAACAAGCTATTGATTGTTGAAATCGGACTATTATCAAAAGAGATATTTAATATTAAATGCGGACGAAAGATTTCTATCATTTCCCATTGCCAGAAATATGACCAAAAACATGTAATCTATTATTAACGCCAAAACGGCTTATTTTAGGTCAATAGTATCTTCGGAGAATTTAATAGAGGTAATGTGCTTTTTCTTTTGGTATTGTGCTTTTGCTGATTAATCCCCCTATGAGTGAGATATTTTCACAAATTTTCTTGGAAGTGATTATAACGAAATGATGCCTTCAGCAAATTTGTAGCTCTTACTTTTGCGAATAACTTTACTGAAGACTTCAAATATCTATTTTGAATACTTTAAAAGTTATGGCTTGTTGTTTGTGGATTACTCTTCGTCGCCTATTTATTGTTCAATATAGTAATAATCCATTGAAATAAGCCAAACATTATTTCGATAAATCGAATTTTGTATTTCATTTTTCTATCTACAACCGCTAGAAATAATCACCGAACACTTCCAAGTTGTCTGGAAGGAACTTGATAACTTATCAGTGCAAAAATGTTCATTTGTGCGAACCTTCTGACTGCAATTTTTCTAACTTATGACCATCGGATTGATCTGAAACCTTTTGGAAAATGAAAAGCGAAATAAATAACTCCAAGCAACGGCGTAGCCAAGAGAAGGTTTTAACACCATACAGCCCCCCCCCCACCACACAAAAAAAATATTGGATTGGAGTTGAAAATTTATTGATGCAAACTGATTTAATTCAATATTACAATAACATTATCTGATCCGTAGATTGATAACCTGTTGTTGTAAACATCATGAGGACTTTTGATAAATTGTCGGAATGGAGTCTTGATATGTAACTGATCTATTGGTCTTGATTTCACAGTTGTCTAAATTAGACAACTGTGAAATCAAGACTATTATTAAATAGCATCAATATCAAAGTCATGCCTGAAAACATTCCAATAGAAAATTCCAGAGTTCTGTAATCAATCATAATCCTCAGATTTCTTTTCAAATTTTCAGCTTTTTTCCTACACAATATTACGAAAGCTTATTACACAATTTTTCCTAATAAGTTTGTGAAAATTATAAACTATTTGAAATTTTTTTATAGTTTTATTTTTTATTTAACCGTGATTTTTTAATAAATAGTGATCATCGCTTCACAACGTAGTCTATTTTTCATGGTTTGCGGTGAGCACGAACTCTCGAATTGCTGAACTGAAAATTATAGAATAGAAATTCATTTTTAGTATTCTTTACAGACCCGCTGGTGCCCTAAGACGATTTCGCTAGAGTTTTAGAGCACTGTGCACCCAGTGCATTAACGCAAGTAACGGAAGGTTATCAAAAAGTTTCGTGAAAATGAAAGTTCCAGTAATGATGATGATTTTCCCAAACGGTTCGTTTTCGTGAGGTATTTATTTATTCTTTGGCATTAGGATTAGCGATAATAATTCAAATCAAGAATACTACTGGGAAGTCACCTTTAGAAAAAGTCGATGTAGAAGTAAAATTTGAAACTATGCACGCATGTACTTCAGAGATAGCGTGATATCAGGAGCTGCGATTTCATTCCAACGCTTTTTTTGTGAAAAGGGCGATACTTACAAATGTAAACATAGCGCTTTTTTCTTACATGCGAATGAGGGCTTTGAAACGCAACAAATTAACCTAAAAATTTTGATTCTACGATATTGCTTTCTTAAACTACAGCAAAAAATACAACGGGCGAAACTGTATTTTTGTTTGTTTATTTAAAGTTTCGCCCTCCACGCTCCATGCAAACAAACAGGGCGATACTTTTTTTGCTAGCAGTTTAGAGGCGAAACTGTTATTTTCGTATTTTTTAGGATTATCAGACTGATACCAGCTGTAAATAGTAACAATGATCTCTATTGGAAAAACCCGGACGAAATCGGTGGTGTAAAACGGTAGTTATTGTAAAAAAACGTAAGGGGCGATACTTCAATGCTGATAGATGGGACCGAAAAAGTAAACAATCGCCAAAGGGGCGATACTATCATTTTGTCAATTTCAATAGCAAAAACAAATTTTAATTTAATAATTTCAAATACTTTATGAAGTTTTGGGTTTCGATCACTGAATCATGCAAGCTAGGATGGCAAAAAACACAATAGTTCTTAAATAGGAAATAAAACCAAGTCTGGAAATATTCACTGTTGATTTTCTTTGAATGGTATCACTGCTAGTATCGCCCTTTTCAAGAAAAAGCGTTGATTTCTTAGTTCTCAGTCGCGATGGAAATTTGAGTAAAATATAAACTTCAAATCGATTAAAAAAAATCGTTTTTTTTTGTTTCAGTACAATATATAACCCCTTTAGGAAAATTCAGTTTTCCCACCACAATATAGATATTTTATTAACAGAGCATTAACAATAATTCGTTGGTATGTCTATTTTATGGGCCATTTTTTCGCTTTCCCATTGATTTTGTTTGAGATTTCTAGCACTGATGTTGTCCTATGCTGATTTGAGCGATTCTCTGAGTCCTGCCACTATCCCATGTAGTATGTGTTATCAAAAACATCGCGAAGCATCAAGTTCTAAATGCTCTCAAACGATATAATATCCGAAGAGAGTGATAAGAGTTATATGAAATGTCTCATTACACTTGTAGGTGGATTAAACACGTTTTTTTTAATAGGAAGCGCGATCCAGCTCAATTTAAGTCTTTGCTAACGTATATAGTAATCACACATTTTTCTTTATTTAAGTACCACAATATCCGGTTCGACTCTATAGGTACTTGGAGATTAGGTATCTGATACCTAAAAGCCACCAAAGGATTAGTTTTGTTCATACAATAACTGGATCTTGGTAGGAAGCTGACCCAGGAGTTTTTTTTCTGTCAGAAAATACATAACTGAAAATAAATAAGCCAATTCCTTGTTTTCTTATGCGGAAAGTTATATTTCATTTACATATCTCAACTAACGGAACTACCTTAAAAGAAACAGAAAAAGGATAGTTCCCAGGATAGTACAAACAGTTGCTGGCAATGGGCTTGTCACTAAAGAAAGAATGAATACGCTCAACCTCGTGCTGCTTACCGTTGACATGGCAACTGTTGCATACATCCCGGGAATTTTTCCTCGTGTGCGAAAAGAAGTTTCTATTGAAATATTTTCGGACCGAAGCGCTGATGGTTCCATTTGCGTCATAAACTAAACTACTGTCGAGCCTCAGACCCGTGCGAGAGGACCTGTTGAGCAGTTTATGAAACATTGTACTCGCTTGACTATACAAATTTCACCGAATTCATTCAATTAAGAAAATATGTTTCCACTCCACCAGTATGCAGTTTGAATATGCACTACGATACTATGATATACGATTGAGCTCTATCGCTTTTGTGTGTTTAGCTTGCGCTAAATCCATCAAATTAGGCTCTGTTTGGATACGCGCGTTAGTATCGTTGTTAATCCGTTTAGATGTCGAATCCAGAGGGCACATGGCACCGGTGAAAATATTCAAACAATGTCACAAAAGCAAACAACTGTTCCGCTGCTGGCTGTTGTATGCAACGAAAACAGTGACTGTTTGAAGCAACAAAAAAACATAAACCCCGGATGGAAATAGTTCGGTTCAGTTTAATCATAATTATCACATTCCAGAGTGTGACAGCTCAGCGTAGGCTACAGCACCCAATCACCGGCGTCGAATGTGAGGTCAGAATTCGGTGCTTGCAGTATGTACTGCTAATAATTATGATTACACATTTTTCAACGTCACCCTTTGTGGTTTCGGTTTGTATGGAAAATAAAATATTTCACATGACTGTTCAAATCCATATTTAAACTTTTTTTTCCTGATACAGTAGAAAAAAACTGGTTATTAATCACATTACAGCGGTTGGTGTGAAATGCCTAAAAAATCTGGATTTATTGGCATCAATTTGTTTGGAATGTCTGCTCCAAGTCGATGGAATCGGAATGTTTTAAATTTAAGTTCGATAAGCAAGCACCTACCTCATCCCGGCAATCCACGTGCACCTTGCCGCTATCCAGAACACGTTTCAGAAGCATTTCGTCTCCGCGTAATGCAGCCAAGTGCAGCTGTACATCTGATAAAGTTTCTTTCTGTAAAAAATCGAGAATAAGTACAAATATTATAGAATATTATAAAAAAAAATCCCTTCATAAATTAAAAATTCAAATGATTTCAAACATTTTTTATGAAAATCAATTTGCATTGCATTTACATTCAAAGGAATTCTTGAGGTTAAAAATCGAAACAAGCTTACCACGGAGAGAAGTTATATATTTATAACGCATGAATTGATCTGGCAAAACTTCAAGCGCGTTTTTCTCAAAACCATGTTTTCACTTCTTCTAAGAACTCCTGATCTCATAAATAATAATGCTTCTGTAAATAGTGGTCAAATCCAAGACTTCGTTCGATGAATAGCCATTGCAGCATACTATAGCTCAAGGAGAGCATTTCGTAAAAAAAAACTGATTCAAGTGTGTTCTCACTGTTGAATGTTTTCAATATCCAGTTAACGATATCATAAACAGGGCCGTCGAGAGCCACATCGGTCCTCAAGTCTGGCACCACTGACCCTTCCAAACATACCTACTTAAATCTTGATTAGAATCGCTTGCATTCAACTATTCAACTATTGCTGCATTTGTTAATCAGAGTCTCATTATGTCAGTAAATAGTGGTTCTATAGAAATGGACGAAATCAAGGAAACCCTTAAAACTGTAACATTAAAACAGCCGTGATCGATTTCAAAGGCCCTTCCACCCGTTCAACCTCTACTGAGGTAACTATAACAACACAGTTACCAACAAACAAACCTATACACTCAACTGAAAGCTAATAATATTCGAACAAAAATTCACCCCCAACTTTTTCATTATGTCTGACTCACTCCAAACCCTCTGAAAACGAAGTAATACTGTAATACCTTGCTTTATTGAACCCTCTCTCCCAACCCAGAACACCCGCACCCTTGCCCTGCCCCCCTACCAGATTTAGGGCAATGGCAGGGAAGACCCAAGCCATTCCGAACCACATTTTTGGGGCCCCACAAACCCTCGCAGAATACCCAAGTGCCCATCGCGATCGTCCAAACCCTATGACAAAGCGGAGCTCCTGATACAAAAAGAAAAATTAGTGGTTAATTATTTACACAACTGAGACACAATAGAAGGATGCCAAATCCTTCAAAAATCTCACGAAGCATCCCTTTTGAAAGCTTCCGTTCGTTGATGCTCTTAGATACGATCAAGGGCTGACCCACAGACCAATCGAGACCACAAACTCCCGAAGAAAACCTCAAAATGGTATAGTACGCCGCTTACTAGAAGCAGTATAGCGAGAGAACAGCTCCGCTAATCCAGACGAACCAATCACATGAACCGACCCTCTGTCGGGTTCACAAAGATGGTAGTACTTACCCACTGATCGTTTCCAGGCCCGCTGTATGCTCCGGTTGCTGTTCTGAAATGTCCCTCAGTTGGTTCGAAGATGTATGACGTGGAATTTAGAACATGCCATGACTGGCAGCTCATCCCTTTCCGAGCATATGCCTCGGGATCACAAAAACACGCAAAACACACGCTCAGCAGCCAGTATGCAAAATCATCAGTACGTTTCACATTACGAAAGAACCTCTAGTACAACACTTGCCAGCACCTCTGGAGACATAGGAAACTGGTAAGTTTGCCGTACCCCTCAGTTCGTTGCTGATTCACATTGCCACATCAACAGATAGCATGGACATTTCGACAGTTTTCCAGCGGTGGAACAACCTCTAACTGCAACTCACAACTCTCGTTCGAAAATATAAAATCAAGAAGACTTTCAATTTACACAAACCTATATCATACTGAATCCAAGAAAACCCGAGAACGCAGTAATAAGAAGTCGGAGGCCAATAAAATAACTGTGAGTGCATCGGACAACCGGTTGTTGGTGCTGGTGGTTGAATTGGACCGATCCGACATCCCCACCTTGTACATAACAATTGGATTCATATAGATATCACAAGCAGATTTGGCGAGGCCCAAAGTTACCATTCTGTTTCAACGCAGTGAATCCTTAGTTGAACAACCACTTTAACGTGCCATAGAAATACAAAAATACAAAAAATATCCATTTTAATTATCGGTTAAATAAGGTCAGTCTACCTTCTCATTTCACTCAGAGTAGAAGCAAAAAATCGTTCCGCTATAGATACACGGCAAAAACTAACCCCACTGCAGATGGTTTATGTTGCTATTTTTTGTAAGCGTCATGTAAGATCAGGTACCCGGGAAGTGAAATAATTACTAAAAGAGCAGATTGTGCTCAATATCTCAAAAGTTAACGCCCAGTACCCAAACAACACTTGCAACATGTAATGGCCGCGGTTTGTTGCATAACCATAATCTTTTGCTGGTGCGCTTTTTTAGTTGCTAAATCAGTTGAATAATGGTTTATGTACGCTTCTTTTCAATGAATTTTGTTGTTGAAACTGCTAGTCAACAAGCGGTGCTGCTTGAGTAAAGTACCATATCAACCATTAACCAAGTACAGTTATTCACTCTACGGAACAACATGTAGCACAGCAACAAATTCTGCAACGTTAACTACAATTTCCCCGTATATATATAGACAAAGGCGCTAGAGAGGTACGGAACAGTGGATTCCATAACAGCTGAAACATTCCCGGGGTCTTCCTAACGTTGTTCATATGCTGAGAATTCTTCCGAATAAAGCAATTCCTTCATAAGTAACTATTTTAAACAGATCAACCGAAAATTGGGTCTATAATCAGACAACACCGGTCATGCAGCCAAGATAGATCGCTATGTGCAAATTCTTCAAAAAGGCACTGCACCACGGAAAACCTTGTGCAAAACTAGCTACGAAAAGTCCGCCTACTACAACCGTAATCAGCAGACTATTATCTTTTGCTATGCCACACACCGCTATAAAAACAATATCTACGGATCTGACAAGAGCAAATATTTACTCAACAACAGTCGCGCCTAGTATCTCCCCGCCAAAAACCATTACCACCAGCAAAGAAGCGAGTCTTCTGAATATTTTGTAGCGCATTCCTTCAATTCAAACAAAAAAACTCGATTTTGGTCTTATATATAAAGTAGACAACTCCCTTTAGAACGTTTATTTTAACAAATGTCAAATATAAAATATAAAATAAAGTATCCACAATATCAGTTAAAATTTTCGAGTTTTTAAATTTAAAAGTCTTTAAATGTTTTCCCGCTTTCACCATATAACAATTTAATAATAATAACTGAAGCAATCTTTTAAAGAATGATCTGCTAAGAAAAGCTAAATGATTTCAACCGTATTTTACACAGCCTTGTTTTTACAATGGGTAGATGTATGGCCCAATTGTTTGTAACGAGTGCAGTTCATGCCTCACTGCACGAAAAGATGAACAGGTAGACGAGCCCAGTTCAAAAGAACAAAGTTCGGAAAAGCAGATATGTCAAAAGGCCCGAAATTAGACTGATGGAGACTACACCATCAATGTATACTTCCGGATCAGGTACGTAGACAAGATACTTCTTCGTAAAAAGCTTGAAGCGATCAGACATATTTACCTGTTCAAAGTCGCTCACATATAATAAACTTTTATCTGGTCGGACGATGGCGATATCGATCACGGCCGAGTATTGTTTAGTTTGATCGCGCGATATATCTAGCCAGTGGCCGGATGCATTAGATGGATATAATTTGTATCAAAGACTACCCTCGAAAAGAAGGTTTTATCGGAGAGAACGGTAAATTATCGCAACGACATTTAATTCGAACAAACACATTGCGAGAAATTTTGAGCGTTTCTAATACAAGCGAGTGTATTGTAAAAATGTGGCACATTTCTAGTAATACATAGACCCCCACCCTACTACCTATCTTACTACTCAATCGGGTAAAAAGTGTTACGCCGGCCTTGTTCGCGCATCACCTAAATAACTTGCACGCAAATTGAAACAGTTACAAGAGCTTAATATTAAGCATATATACAGCTGAGAAGTTTAACCCAGGCAGAAAACTTCATTGCAAAGAACAACATGTAACACTAAATCGAACATGACAACGTTAAAATCCAGATCCATGTTTTAATTGATGATGTTGAAATCTAAGTACGTTCACATGATCTAGCACCGCGCTCCAAATCGTATCACATTAAAAATTCATATTGGAATATGAAGAAGTGGCATCCGTTACGAGCGATACTTGGAGAAACATTTTCACTGGCATTCACAACGGCGTTTGTGTGATTGGCATGTGGCTGACTAAACCTATCTCTTCCTATTTCGGTACGATATGATTTAGTGCTTCTTTGCAGATCACAGACAATTCAATTTATAGTTTAAACAAAAAAAAAACTTGCAAACCGATTAAACTCATTTTTAAGATGCATTCCAAAACCTAGTTTTAGGTTTCTCATGCGTGCAATAAAGTTTTCTTGCATCCTCAGCAAATGTTATGAAATGAGTCGATCTACAACTTTTTAAGAATAAACCTACAACTTTTTTTTAAATAAACC
This sequence comes from Topomyia yanbarensis, assembly GCF_030247195.1. Classification (NCBI taxonomy): domain Eukaryota; kingdom Metazoa; phylum Arthropoda; class Insecta; order Diptera; family Culicidae; genus Topomyia; species Topomyia yanbarensis. The sequence goes on along the minus strand of NC_080671.1, from coordinate 27,772,282 downwards.
CCACGTCGAACCATGAATAGCGGTAAGCTTGAATCTAGTTGGTACCGCCACACGGTACTATCTTTGATTTTAGGCCCGAGTTTAGTCCGGCCTAAGACGTTAGTACGTTAGTTAGTTTATGAACTTTTCGAACTTTATGTGCAATATTATGGCCCATGTTGCACAAAAATCATATGAGTGCAAGTAAGCAAGTTTTATCCCGTACGAAAAACAGGTGTAATCGAATTTTAAATGCATTTTTTTAAATCCATATCAACATTTGAATAGGGCTAATAAAATTTGTAAACAAACTTTTGTTTTGCTGATTTCTCCTAATTTGTTATCATTTCAACACAGAAAACATTTGAAATTGATTCTACCAAGGATAAAGATGTTGATTCATGTGTATTTTTCATGAAATTCAACTCGGTAGCGGAATAATGAGCGAAATAAGTTTGTTTACAAAAGTCTCATTAGCCCTTTTGAAGAATTACTATTGAAATATTCTTTATCGTCCTATATCTAGAAGGTGCTACACGCTCATTTCAAAATGCCACATCGAAGAGTTATATTGTAGGTTAGCAGAAGTCGAATCATATTGAAAAAAACTGTCGAACGAAATTTTATAATTGGATTCAGAGATGAAAATTGTTTTCGTTCGTTAGTTTACCTATGGCTATCAAAATGAGTGAAGTTTAATTTGCTCACATTTTTTAGTTATTTTAACACGAGGAAAAGAATATATAATCACAATTTGTTCCCTTTTCTCGGTTTATCTTCTCTCAAAGAACACCATAAGCAAGTGGAAGTTTATTTATATTTTTACTGCTTTCGAAAGAGTTCAACACTAAGATTGAATAAAAACTGTAAATGAAGCCATGCCATATAGCCTAAGTAACACTTTTAAATATGACGGCAAACAAACTGTTACAAATATTATCATTTTGATCGTTATTTAAATGTTATCGGGGCTTATTTGTATTGTTTCGTAATTTATAATTTTCTAGCATATCTTGAACGATTTGCATTTCCGCTGTAGTACAAATTTTCGTTTAATTCTTTATGATAGAACAGATATGCACAGGGTATGAAAGAGCTGTGAAAGCTGAGACTAGACAGATGACTTGGCAAAATTAGTTGAATACGGAAAAATCGCTTAAATCGTGTCGGAGCTCAAGGGGGGTTGTGTAAGGTATAATCGGCAAAAAATTGGATACTTTATTTTTTTTCGATGCAAAGATTGTCTTTTCAGTCTGACGCCACATCGAAAACTGTACACCATAACTCAAAATCTACTGGACCAAACGTTGAGACATTTGCACAGTTGTTTTTCACAGCATTTCACAAGTAGTCAAGGGAGCTTTTATTTTTTGGTCGATTTTCGATTTTTTCGTAGTGCTTTGAAACCAAAGTCCGATTATTGCTAAAACAACGATTAACATGTTATTGTAAAGTAATAATATTTAGCAGTTTGCAAAAAGCTCTTGTAGTTGCCTGGGCAATGATGTGAAGAAGAAGAAGAACTGTGCAAAATTCAGAACGATTGGTCCAAGAAATTTTGTCTGCATCCAGTATCAGGTTCAATTTGTAAATTTATAATTGTCAATTCATTATCAGACAGATGGCAGACTATAGGAAATAACTAATTATAATTTTTATTAATTAAAATTACTGGACTTTTGGTATTTCAGGCTTGATTGGGTAGTCGTGCTGATAATTTGAATTACTTCATTTTCAGCAAAGTAGGTCTGCCAAATTCTATATGCATGGTTAGTAGACTAGTTGGGTAGGATGCTATAATAAGCCCCACCAGGCTAAAATTTCAGATTTCCATTCCCTGGACGACATAATTATCTGAAGCAAATAAATAATTTTTCTGGCATTTTTCATGTGTTGCAGAACCGCAACTGATACAAACTTTTCAAAAGATGTAAGCTTCCACTCTTTTTCTATAAGCATTTGATTTAATTTGGAACAGTCAGATTTGGCTGAACTGACTACTAAGTGTAATGTTAGAGAAGCTCTTCAAGCCCTTGGAGTGGCTAGCGCCTAACATTACAACTCTATAACGTTCTCGATAGTATGCACCATTATTAGCAAAATAACGTTTTAGTCAATTATGGATCTTAAATAATAAATTGTTTAAGCGGTTACTCCACTGTAAAATTTTAAAACAATCGATTTTTTTAATTTATTAGTCTAAAATGTGCTTTAGGATGTAAAAAATGATATCCCAAAACATGGAGAACGAAAACAATTCAAAAATATACAAATCTCGACAAACATATGATTACGGCGTATAAGCCAACTGTCAAAATTCACTTTGAGAGGAAATTCTGGACAAACCGTTACTCACCAAGCACAAACGTTGGTAGTAAACGTAAGAGAAAAGTTTTCTCTTTCGTTAACTGATGTGAACTGTATTCGGCCAGTAACGGTTTGTCCGGAATTTCCTTTCAAAGAGAATTTTGACAGTTGGCTTTTACGCCGTAATCATACGTTTGTCGAGAAATTTTCAATTTTGCCGCAACGCTTCTTATGTATAACCCATATGTACTGCAAACTTTACCCGCGTTTTTCTCGAAACCACTGGCCGGAAATGTAACTCGAACAAATGATTTTTGGTCGCTTTGACATTTTCACAGTATATTCAAAATTGATTTCTCCAGTCACGTACGCAGGATTAAATTTTTTATTGCTTACCTTTTTATTGATTTTGTGTAGATTTTTATGACATTTTCTACGTTTTATCACTCAAAACTGCGCTATTTCGCTTAAAATCAAAATATCGAAAAAATCCTACGTACATCGCTATTGACATAAGGAATCAGAAAAACTTTAGTTTTTGGCGCTAGGTAAAAAATCACGGGAGATAGATTTCCGACCATGGACCCCTTCCAAAAAACGCTCATGAGGTGAAAATGATGCAGAGCCGCCATCTTGTGATGGAATTGCTCGAAAAAAATATTTTATTTGATACAATACTTATGTTATAAATCCCATTCAACAAGATGTCAACAAGATGTCGAGTGAATTTTAAATTAACTTTATTGTACAGTTTTTTAACATAGCCGTGTATTGCTGATCAGAACGCAGCAATGCAAATGGCAGCATCATGTTACCGGAAGAAGACAAAAATATACAAAAATTTGTCATGCTTCTCCTGCACACATTTCGTTATTTTCAATCCTCTCTTCGGCTTTCTTCTGGATAAATATGGCTCCATTTGCTCGCAATAAAGATGGCAATAAATAAGCCAGTTTATCAGGTAGGAAAGCACTGTCGAACTACACTAATAAAATAAAATACCAATTAATGCGTCGAAAACTACGCATTTTCAATAAAAGTGGAATAACCCATTAAATGAGTAAAGAGTTCGTATCCATAAATGAATACAGCTCTTGTACGTCAACCTGGGTATGCTTTACCCTTTATTTTTCGCAGAACTGTTACAAAAAACGCGTAAAAATATTTATGAAAATCGCGCCAGAATGAAAAATACTGTCAATAGAATTATTTCTGAATTAAAAAACATAAAATAACATTCATTTCACATTATTGTCTCCTTAACTACTTAACAAAATAAAACTGCCAACTTGATATATTTTTGGTGGCTGGATCTTTTGGCTGCTCTAAAAATTCCAAACTTGCGCATATTTGCAACATCCTCAGTAGTTTAAACAGCCGTTTTTACGACCATTGCCGAAATGTTCCGTTTCCGCCACGTACTCAGATGCACGCCGGTAATTTGCAGGTTCCGCTACGAACCTTAGTTTGCAGGTAAACTCGCTTAAAATAATTCTTAATGACTTTTCACTCATTATTAAGATCAGTATATCCATTGACATTATCTCATCGAGTAGTTGTGAAATGAATAAAAAGCACCCATTGTTAGAAGCAAAAAAATACCCATTTTTTGACAGCTCGAATAACTTCCGAAAATGGGCAATTTGAATACTTAAAATGGTTAAAGTTTTTTTACCGTGTTTATCTACCCGCATTTTTTATTTCCTCGTTCTTTCCTTCTCTCTACACGCTTGATTCCAATTGCACATCAAAGGGTTACAGTAGACTTGGATAAATTGAGATCAATTCAATCAATTCAGATCAAAGTTGTTTTTGTGAATTAGAAGCAGAACTACAATAGGAATTGTTTTGATTCTTTTCTTTTTGCTTATCGCTAAGAGAATAAGCAGGACCATTTAATTCGTTAATATAAATCGATAACATATTTTCACGAATTATTGCCCATATATCTATTGTATCACACATCAAAGAAAGTAAATAACGGAAGAAAATTATTGTTTTAGGGGATAGATCCAAACAAATGACAATTGGATATAGATCGTAAAATGCAATACTTTATGAATTTTCCTACACTCGTGGTTAGCAAATTGAATCAGAATGTTAACAGCTTAGAAATTAGCTCCACAAATACTCTAAGCTAAGAGTAAATAATTGATTTTAAATATGCGCAATGTTCCAATAAGAATAAAATCACGTAAAACATCTGAACACAAAATATTTTGAAATTTATTGTGAACACAACGGTGATCAATATATTTATTTAGATTTTTGGCATATGCATCAATAGTTCTGAACAACCGGTACGTTATTCCAAAACATTGCTTGAACCGCGAATCAGAAAAGAATACGACATAAATATGGAATACGTCATATTAAAATATTAATTAACTCTATAGAAATAATTAAACACGTATAAGATTCTGTCAGTTGTTGTAATGATCATAAGTTAGTTTGAAGCAAAATTGCGTATAAACGGCACAAATAGTTACAGGGTGTTGGTAAAAATATATTGCTAGGATGTTTTAAACTCTCATTTATGTTTTAATGTACTTATTATTTTATTCGTAAAATCATAGAAATTTTGTTAGCAAATAAAATCGTTCCAATTTGCATTGATGCATTATAGAAATATATCTATATTCTGTCTGCTACAGTGCAAAAAAAATAAATATAAGGCTCGTGAATATAAATGATCATTCTGTCAAAGTTTAATTTTTTGTTTGATCTTTGTTTACTTTTTATTTAAACCTCGCTGAAAAACGTGTATAATTTTAATTCGCAGGCCTTCATTGATAATTGATCTTTATTTCAAACTTGTGAAAATTCACTTGAAACGAAAATAAATGTTCTCCCCCACGTCGATAGGTATCATGTTCAATTAGAATGACACTCACAGTTCATTTTAAATTCAAATTGAAATATTTTAACCATTTTTTTAACCAAAGTTTGAAATCTCGACAAACATATAATTCCGGCTTAAAAGCCAACTGTCAAAATTCTCTTTGAAAGGAAATTCCGGACAAACCGTTACTCGCCAATCACAGATGTTGGCAGTAAACAAAAGAGAAAAATGTTCTCTTCCATTAACTGCTATGAACTGTGTTTATCCAGCGACGGTTTGTCCGGAATTTCCTTTCAAAGAGAATTTTGACAGTTGGGTTTTAACCAGTAATCATATTTTTGTCGAGAAATAACTATCATGGCACCAATTACAACCGATGGTTCAGCCACCTCTAACTCGACGAGCGCCTATTCAAACTGAATAAAAACATGCATATGTATATCAATTTATTTTCTTTTGTGCCTATTATGTCACTACAAAGTACTGTACATCATCGACCAACTTTCAACTATCCAACACGTTAAAGTTCTATGTTCAGAAACATATCGGCAACAAGTTGACAAAATTGTTCTCAAACCCTATGGAACGAGATATTTAACGAAGAAAAGCTATTTTACTGCAAGAAAATATCGGAATGAATTTACTCATTTTCTTTAACTTGAATTTGTTGTTTTTTAACATTGACGTGTAACGCAGATCAGAACGCAGCCATATAAATGACAGCATCGTTTGATTAAAGCTTACCAAATATTTTAGGCCGGTTTAAAAGTTAATCCGGTTTAAAAACAGTTAGTACGGCTTTGTGCTTACGGCTATAAGAGTTCTTCAGATATCGATAAAAGTTAAATCAGTTCTATGCTGTATTTCTCATGGCGGAGAAAAATTTAGGTGTTTTCTTCATTAAGGAAAAAACGGTTTAAAATCATATTTGCGCGTGAAGAGCACAAAATCTATAATTAAATTAGTTATAGAATTTGCATTTCGACTTCGTCTCATCAGAATCCAACACTAACTTAGTAAAAGGGCTAGGCTAGCGTCGGATTGACGCTAGCTCCAAAAAAAACGAAAAGATGTGATGTCCCGCAAGAAAAAGAATTAATGAAATCTAAACTTAGTTTAACTTAGCAAGCCAATGCAATATGCACTACACAGATAAAAAAATCATATAAAATTATACTAACTATACTGCACATAAAGGGAATGCGATCCATGGTGTAAAATTATGCATCGAGACATTGAAACCTCGTTAAAGTTTGAATACGATGTATGCCTTTACTGACGACATTTATAATTTGCAACAGAAATTATAATTTTTAGAACAAGCAAGAGAAGAAATTGTATTTTTAGGCCTGTAATTTCAACGGACTTCTGCCATCTGTTGATTTCTATCGATTCGTGTCATGATTACATGGCTTGCCAAAATGTGATGTACAATGAGATAATTAGTTTCATATGTCTTCAACCTTATAATCATACTTATAAATATAATTTAAAAAAATCAGAATATTAGTAGGGGCTATAGACCCCCCTCCCATTCACACGGTAATGCAAGAGGATTGGCATATCGGGATCGGTTGACGTCTCTCCAAATTCCGATAGGATCGACGATACCAAAAGCAGCACCCTCCCGGAATTTTTTTCCAGGCCTTATTTAATAAGTTGAAGTTCTAGGCGATTGCCTAACCTTTCTTTATGAGAAAAGCATACAAATAAGCTTAAGATAGCACTGTTAAACATCAGAACTATGGAAGTACTTGTATCTTAACATGCACATCTTTGCATACATTATTTTTCAAATAACTTGACGCACTCCCCCTGCACGGTGTGCGTGCAGTCAGTGAGCATTGAAGAACAATTGTTATTTCCGATTACATCATATCAAAGATATTAATCATGACACTGCTGCATGTGCATTTCCGTTGACCAGTTACCGTCTACAAATTACCCTTCGTTTGACTTGAGCTTTACCACAACGACGATTCCCCCCACGCTGACACTAATAGTGTGAATTCGCAAATACAACCGGCAGCCACCTCAACCCACAATCGTATCACTCTACGAAGCTCAAAGTTAACAGCCGCAAATCACGTCGCGTGACCTTTAATTGTAGCAACAAATTAACCTTCGTAATAACATAAAATTACCACCAACCAACTCATTGCTCGTTGTGTTTGCAGAGTCAACATCATGCTAAAACGGTTGCTCGGAAAAAAAGCGAACCGACATGAAGAATGCTCTGACTGGTTTTTGCTGCTCTGCCAACACCTTTCTCTTTGCCTTTCCCTCCCACGCAATGTTTCTAATTCACTTTTTTGCTCTAAACGAATGGTAGAGATTCGAGCAATTCGCACTGGTTTTATTGTTTGTTTGAATTAATGTAAAAATTTCACACCACGGAAACCAGCTCTCAAAAAAAAACAGACGAATGTTTCCACTAAATAACAAAAAATAAATCAGTGAGTAACATCTTTCTTGCATGTTTCGGCGACGAAGAGTCTGCCGAATGGTTTCTTTGCATGCATGTAAATGAACTTCCTTCTAGCCTGGCATGCATGGTGGTGTGTACTTAGCGGAAGCCGCACATTCATTAGATAAAGTGCGACTGGGTGCAGTCGGTTCATTTATTCACACTTAACCATCCTTTGTGCACAACAGTTTATGCGCAATCAAATGAGAAAAATTATACAGTCGCTTCTTCACACTTATACGGAGACCCTGAGCTGGCAACTATTGACAATATAATTAAGGTTCATTATAAATCGCAAACGCGCAGAGAGCATCGCGGGGAGTCTCAGCTTCATGCAGTTTGCTGTCGTTTAGGACTTGACATAGAGTTTCTAGGGTTCGGATAATCTGGACGAGTTGTCGTCTAGAGTTAAAAAAACCGGATATCTCAGTTTATATACGTTTCTTTCTGTTAATGGTACTTTATTGCAAAGTTACTGATTGGAGTAACATTATGAGCTTAGACCCTATATGCTAATTTATGAAGAAATTCATATAGACACAATGCCTCATTCGCGTTGTGTTGCCGTTTTGTCTTGAGTGTCGTTAAGTGATGCGTTCGGTTTGAATGTTAACATTTGTGTCCCCAAGATATTTTTCTCCTATACATTTAAATGTTCAGTGATGTGTGGCGAAATTGCATTATGTCAGAAAACTTTGGCAGCTAACCATCCAAATAATCAATATCATTTTACAACAATGATTGCACATCTTGATGAGCGACCTTGCGGTAGTTAGCCAGGACATCCCTCTCCCACTGATGGTCAGTCATAGGAAATCCTTCTTCTGGAACTTACCGTGGGGGATATACTTGATCTCGCTGCTCACCATCTTGCGCATTGTTTTTTTTCCCAAAATCGGTCGATAAATCATCCATAAATTTATGATGATCTAAGATCTTCATTTTCGTGGTACAATTAGAGGGATTCAAGTGAGATATTTGCTACATGTTATTTAAAATGTGGAAAACAATATGTTGGCTTCAGAAATATTGAAGAGCTTGATTTAGCGAACATCTTTACCGAAAGACCAAAATCTCTATTTATAGTAGGCGTACTAACTCTTATTAAACCAGATTAACTTCCGCCAGCCTATAATATTCGGTAAGCTCCAACAAAGCTTAAACCAAACGATGCTTCGTTTGTATGGCAGCGTTCTCAAATTATTAAATTGGATAATATGAATAAAAGAAATTACTGAACAGAAATTAATTAAATAAACTAAATTAATGAAACTAATTTGAAAAATTATGTTAAATAAATGAGAAAGGTAGATATTTCAATGCTTTAATTTGCATAGAAGTAAATACACATGGGCTATATTGGCGATTATTTTATTGCCGATTATACAAAAGCCCTACATCCAGTCGATTACAATGCAGTCTCTTTCCAGCTATCCTTATAACTTGCGAATTGTTTCGTTCGGAATTCTTGATCCGGAGATATGTATTAATAAGTCCTTTGCAAACCATTACCACGAAATAAAAAAAAATAGTTCAAACTATCAGAATAAGTCACTAAAATCCTGGAAAAGCAAGAGGCCATCGTAAGTGTCCTTGGACTCATAAACTGCTTTTGAGCCATAAACATTCTTGTAATACAAGTTTAAAATTTTTCCAAATAAATATGTTTTTTCCCTTTTTTTATTTCGACTATGTTAGTCACATTTTCTTTTTTACGTTTTAACGACATTCAATTAGCTAGAGATTACTGGGTAGGGAAAGTTATGAAACTTAGAGCCATAGTACTCAAGTGAGAGCAAGGATGTGAAGTAAACAGATCGGAAAACTAGAAGTGGCAGGGTCATTAGAACAGGCTTAATATCGTGCGGGCTTAATTTTTGCCTTCTGATAATGAGGGTCGAGCTTAGGCAGAATAACTACGAATCACTCGAGTTCACTATCATGTGTCCTTGATAAAGGTAGACGTATCTATCTTTACCGTGACAACCGGCCAAGTTTCATAACTTTCCCTACCCAGTAATCTCTAGCTAATTGAATGTCGTTAAAACGTAAACAAATAAATATGTTTTAGTCACATTGGTCATGAAAAATCCTTTGTAACAAATGTAAAACGGTCTGAGAATGATGAAATACTTTCGTTTGAACACAACGAAAACTAGAATCGAATGCCCCCATTATCGTGCTACTATTTGAACCAATGCGTTGAAGGAAGATGACAGATGCTGCTCTAACCAACGGAATCGTGTGAATAACGTGATGATAGAAACATAAGTATCATTTCATTACCCTAGCAAGTATCACATGTGCTTTAATTTTTCACTAGAAGTCATGGATTCAAAAAGGCTGTTGCTCTCAATGATCTTCCGAGCATAATATGAATGTGAACTATATGAAAAAGCTCTTACTTCACTACTAGGAGGATTACATCACGATCTGCGTATTCATATTCCATCAAACTCACGGTTGATGGCAATGCATCATGCAAGGGTCAAACACCTTGACTTTGGATACAAGTTTGCTTTTTATCTTTGCAGCAAACTTACATATTAATTTTTGAAAAATGTCAATTCTTTATTGAGTGACTAAATTGCTTTGCTTGACAGTTATGTGCGTAAATCATGTCGAGTTTTGACAAAATCATCCATATCTCAGAAAATTAACATATCCAGAAACACATCACGTTAGGCCTTTCCTTTGAAACTAGATTTGTTAAGATCGGTTCAGCCCTGCAGGCCACGGAAACAATTGAAAGGTTGTGTACAGGGCGCGACCACGCTGACAATAAAATTTATTTTGTTTCAAGAGCGTGCAGTATAATTCGTAAACGAATTTTATTATATCACAACTATCGACTCGCGTTCTAGCTTACTAGTTATTACATAAATGTAGTAATTCAAAAGACTTGAGTTAGTCACTGGAAACTGCAAAAAATATGAAAAGTTCTTAATGAAAACAGTTCCAAAATTAAGACAATAAACACTACAATTTTCTTCAGTTACAAAAATGAATGTTCAAGAAATTAAAGTATTTAGGGGTGCTTGAAAATGCAACGTCTACAAGGTGTAGAATACGCCAAATTGGAAAGAGTAGAAAAATATCTAAAAAAATCCGTCTCACAAAACTTTACAAGCATTTGCTAATCAAATCGTGTTTCGCCGTGATGGAGGACGAAATCAACATCAAGGTTATCTTCATGGATATGAATATATCAATGTTAAATCCAAGTTTACCGTAGCGAAACAAAGTGAATGTCAAAATCTGCTTTAAATCTTCTGATCAGGCAGGCGATTTGTAGATGCGGAAAATAGGTTCAACTCCTAGTTTCATGATCAGGCGTCATGCTACTATTACTATTTCTGAAACTTCGCCCGAAGTTTGCGTTATCTCAACTTTATGAAATTTTCAATTTCAATGATACTAATCATGTTGTATTCATATAAATCATGAGAAAAAACACATGTTTTTGTTTATGTCTCGTGGGGAATGGGTTAAAGACTATCTTCGACAATACTATCAGACAACTGAGAATAACTATTTATCTTTTTAAGTATATTCTTTCACAGATCCTAATTTTTTATCAAATTGATACTGTTTATATCATTGGACTTACGAATTAAAAGTATCGACTGATTTTTCTAGTTAGGAAGAATTCCTAGATCTCTGAAACTATGACAAAAGTCAAAATGTAAAATGGGTTCAAAAATCTACTAATGTCACTTCAAAGCAAGAATAAGAACCTTAGCTCTATTACCTTTCATCAATCTTGCAAAACCATTAGGACTTGATAAGATTACCTAGATTAAGCAAGTACACTCAGTTTTCTACGCGCTTTTTGCGCCGTATTTTTTTACCTGATTTTCATTTACGAGGATTTTGAAATTTATTTCATTAACGCGTCTTTCATTTACGTGGCTTGTATCCCCCGCGAAAAAACGCGTTAAAAATATGTGAACATTTGAAAGCTTTATTTCGGATTTCATAGTTCTTGAACAATGCAAAATACATATTTCAATAATTTAACCTACTAATGGAAACTACCCAGAATTTAATCTATTGAATGAAACTGCTCAGAAATTGTTCACTTATAGAAAGAAAATCACTTAGCACTTATTACTGCAACAACACTCACACGTGTGAACTTCCTCAATGATGGTACTGGTTGTAGATTTTGAGGTACATGACGTAGCTTTTCCCGTTGTCAATATAACCTGAGCAACCGCCACACATTTTGCAATTGTTTATATTCAGCGGTTTCTGAGCAATGTAAACCGTAATGTGCCGTTTTTTCACAGAAAATGCACGCATTAATTTGACCTTGATGTGTGCAATGCATTCTCTGCGTAAAGGTAATATCGCATTATGGGTCAGGAAGAAGCAAATGAATCGGCCCACCGACATTCTTAGCACATAAACACTATTTGAAAAACTGGGAATCCAGCCATTCAGAATGGAATCCATTCCTCCAAATATGACATGAATCTGCAAGTAAGCGGTATCCGATCTTGTAGCGGCACATTGATTTTCTCATCGTCCATATATAGGAGGATCTTAATTATAGCATTGTCACACACACAACCACGTGATTTTTAAATGAATGGTTTCGTCTGTGCTAATTTGTTGAGCGCTATGAATGTTGAATGCCTGACATGGTAGAACTCAATAAAGGCGGCTTCCGAAAGTCTAACCTCCATTTACACCTTCAGGAAAGGTTCCACATTTTGAATGCTCGGTGCTATGCGAGTCATCATATTTGGTCGGAGACCACTTTTTGCCTCTGCTACTCACTCATCTCGACAGATTACTACAGCAATAATTATAGTAACTGTTTCTTTTGTTCTTCAGAAAAGCCACACAATATAAAAGTAGCCAGATCATAAAGCCATACCTCGATTTTCTCATTATCCATATACACAGGTTGGTATCTTACTTTTCACGCTGTCACACACAACCACGTGTTTAGGTATTTAAAGTGAACCCTTTTGCCAGGGTCAATTCAATGAACGTTATCAATACTGTATACCTAACATGATGGAACTGGATAAAGGCTACTTCCGTAAACCTAAGCTTCATGTTTACCCTTCATAAGTGTTTCACATTGCGAATACTCCATTTCTTGCTTCAGCGACTCACTTCTCTCGAAAACCCCCCACGGCAAGACTAAAAGTAACAGTTTCTTTTGATCTGCACACAATGCCCAAAAGATTAAAATAACTGTTTCTTGTTGATAGCTTTGCGCTGACCGTTGTTTTCAGTGGTTGGTTGGCAGTATGACGATATCCGAGATTTACATCCCTCTATTCTTGGAAAGTTCACCCACCAGCATGGTCGCTTCATTTTGTGATTTGAGGTGGGTGGTGCCCTTTATGTACAAAATGGTTTAATCCTACTATCTCTATAAGGGTAAATGTCGCATCAAACGATGGTCGAATCGTTTTCAAAACTTGAAATCTTTTGGCTGGACGAAAATTCGGCTGAGTCTTTCGTTTAAATTGCATTAATGAGAGTTCGTGGTAAACCTACACCAAATATACATAGAGAAAACAGTTGAATTCTTCGAAAACACTAACGAATTATTTATTTATCGCTTATATGTTGCCAAATAATCAAGATAATCCAATAATCGATCGATTGTGGTAGATTAATCGAACCAATCGATTAGTACGACAACAAGATAAACGGAGAACGCCATATTTCATTATTTTTGCTTTTTATTTCCCAAAAATAATATGCGCTGACAACCCACTCAAGTCGCTTTGACAATTGATTGATTGACCAACCAGATTTTGAAAATAGAAGCAATAACAAGAAATTTAATTTTCTTTCAGGGGGGGGGGTGTAGCGTAGTTGGTAAATCGATTGCCTTGTACGCAGCGCACCTGGGTTCGAGTCCCGATCCCGCACATAGTGCTAGAAATTTTTCATAAGAGTTTTACTAACCCAAAGAGGCGAATGACCTTAACGTTAAAGCCTCTATAATCGAAAAAAAAGTTTCTTTCATTATAATACCGACGGGCGCAAGCTACTTGGAAATATTGAAATTTTCACAATTTAATTGAATTAACATTATTTTATTCTGATGAAATATATCAAAAAAAGTTTAATTTATTTGAACTTTTATTATGCTATTTTAGTTTGTAATAATCAGCACAATAGTCAAAAGGTGCTAAAACGCTCATTTTCAAGTTGTTATAAGTTTTCATTACAAAAATATTTTTTTAATGAAAACATCCATGGTTTTGCATAAAAACATGATATGCAACATAAATGTGCATACTGAACTTTCTCAATGAGATTTCCTTAATAACCAAACAATAGTTGCTTTCAGCGAAAAAATATCTTCATATTTTCGTTGTTGATGATTTATAAACATGATTTAGTGAAAAACAATGAAGTTACTCAACTAAAACCCAAATAAAAAGAGTTAAGCAATTTTTGCATAAGAAAAGTACCTATGCATATTTACACGCAATTTGGTCGCCAAATACAGGGGTGATTGACTGTCATATTTGGAGAATCGTTCTACAAATATCATCAAATCTCAACCGTTACAAAGTTAATGAACGTTTTGCGTAAAAAACTTATTTGTCTTAAAATACCTCTAAGTTAAAAAGTATGCTTTGTATTTTAAATCTTTTTGTTCCATTCGAAAGGTGAGATAATGTCCTATTGAATGGTGTTCTCATATCTTTCAGTTATTCAGTTTTAATTACCTTTTAGTTGTAAAGTAGTTGAAAGTTAGTGTTTTAAGGAGGTTTTTGTTAATTTTCTCAAAATAATGAATTATGATTACAACATCATCTATTATCCAAAAGTTATGATTTAGAGCGATTCATAATTTGTTCTTCAACATCATATTTCTATCTCTTCTCATTTCTTTTCAATTTCATTACTAAACTTTTCCTGTAATCGACTTGCATGTGCTTAAAAGACTCTTATCACAAAAATATGCTTTATATCGTTATTTCCAAGGTTCCACTGGAAAGCTGAGAAAATTTTCTATCGATTTATATACAAATATCTCTTCGTTAAGGGTACCAAATAACTTTTTATTAGTAAAATAGCTCACAATTAGCGTTTTTCGGGAAGTTTTGCGCTTATTCTAATTTTTTATCAACAAGAATTATCGTTACTATTGCTCATTTGGTGCCCCTTAACATTCTCTATAGCTTGTTTTTTGACACTTTGTCCATATCTCTTTTTTTTCGCTGCTATTTAATAGTTAACACAGTATAACGTCACCACAAATGTAGTGGGTTCTAAATCGTTGTTTTTGTATATGAAACGATGTGATAAAAATGATTTTGCGTCGAAACAAAAAGAGATAATTGAATGGAGTCGAAAAAAGAATTGTAGAACTTGCTGAGATGCATTATTTCCATGATAATAACGGTGATGATTATTATTTACTATTTTAAGACAATTAACGAAAATGCTAATAATGACACTAACTTTAAACTAATTTACATCTAAAAGAATACTAAATTCACTTATCTGAAATGTATTAATACATTTTTCTCTGTGAAATTTTCCTGGCTTTCAAATAAAAAGAGAAAAAAAGTACAATAAGTGCCGTAGATAAAAATATCCAAGTTCAATAACCCAAACACACGAAAACAAGAAAAGATAAGTGTATCATACCAAAGAACGAATCATGCAGCTCGTCAAGACTAACAATCAGAGTTATAAAAATGATGATGTTACCTATTAATTTTTTCAAGAAATGTATGTCCATTTCCCACGGCAGTGCTGTTATGGAAGAAACTTGTCTGCATCTATGTAATGATATATTTGTTTTCGTCGATAGATGTACACATGTTTGGCCCTGGAAATGAAAGGCGATAGCTCTATTGTATATCCAACGACCCATTTCAAGAATGCCTGTTCCTACACGTTCATTCTGAGGCTGCCTTCATGTATAATAACCCCCGCGTTAATACATCCACGTATCAATTGGATATTTGCAAAATATATTCGCACTTCCAGAATGAAAAATATTTTTGATTCTGGCACGTATTTACAAAAAGGAAAATATTTATGTAGACAAGCATTGAAAAATGACATGAAACGATGTCACTAGCTCTGAATAAACAAATTCATGAGATTTCTGAAAAGAATTCTCCTCCATTCGTGAAATTATTGCATCAGCTACTCAGGTTCAGGCGGCGCTGCAGGCGCTAAGCGGAACAAACGGACGTATTGTTTCGCGTCTTGCTTCACACACTTCAATGGCAAAGTTGTGACTACAATGATTTCTATGCAAAATCACACTTTTCTCGAGATATTTCAACCTACTAACACGTAACTCAACAGGAAAAACTACCTACTAAATGATTGACTTCATTTTCCTGTTGAATATATTGTATATCACTGAATTTTAATTTTTAATTAATTTATTAAATTATTAATATTTTCAAGAAATGAACGAAAAATCGATCAACATTGTTAAATTTTAAACAAATTACTTTGAAAAGGTTACTTAAACTCATTAGCTGGAGACTTTTTAAGTTAGAGGTATTTTAAGACAAATATGTTTTGAACACAAAAAGTTCAATAACTTTGTAACGGTTGAGATTTGATGGCATTGTAGAACGATTTTTTACTCCAAATGTGGCAGTTAATCACCCCTCGAGAGGCTCTTAACCTAGAACAAAACACCCTGTATAATTTAAACATTTCCTAATGAAATATATCTTTATGGTTTCAATTGAGTAGTTTCATGATTTTGCACGAAATAATGTTTATAAATTACCAACAAGTGACAATTACCTTTGCTGAAAATGACTATTATTTAACTGTAACCATCATTAAGGGAATTCGACCTCCAATATGAACATTTTTCACACATATCGATGAGTATTGATGAGAAATTCATGTTTTTATGCTAAACAACATTTTAACTAAGATTTTATCATATATAATTTTTTTTTCATGGTGATTCAAAAGTGGCTTAAAATGCCATTTTTGGAACTTTTTGACTTTTGTTAATCAGAACAAACTAACTTAGAATAAAAAATTTAAATAAATAAAACCCAAAGCAAGAGACAACAAATATAACTTTTTCTGATACATTTCATCGAAATAAAACATTGTAAATTCAACGAAACGGTGAAAATTGCAAGATTTTCAGGTGACTTGTGCCAGTGGTTCCGGCTGAAGTTTTATTGAAAACTTTTTTTTTTGGTTTTGCTTATATTTTCAAAATCTGGTTGGGGCATTATCGTACGCAAAACTTTTTTGAACACTATGATATGCATTAATGATATTTCGACAAAAGTAAATAAAATTAGTTAATTTTTATATTTTTTACAATGGATTTTTTTGAGATCAGGAAGTGTGTAAAGTAGGCCCCAGCTTGTCCATCAGGATGGGCAAAAATTACATTCTTGCTCCGAGCAACTTTTTGGGTCCCATAACAATTGTGCAAATTTTGGGCTCGATAGGTGAAACTATATTTTTGCATCCACCGTTTACAGCTTACATAGGATTTCGTATGGGAAAATTGACTTTCAGAAAATAATTCCTCCAAGAGACGCCCATTGCTTCCTAAAAGTAAATCGTTATGTGATTTTTATAGGAAATTTAGCAAAGAAACAATGTCTCGTAGACTATGAAATGATCTGATGGTTGTGGAAAAAGTTATTAAGCAAAAACCGATTGATGCTCGGACGATTTATAAAACATTTATTATTTCTAGCGTCACTGCACGGTGGTCTAGAATGTGAATCAATGATCTGAACAGTTTGGTCACTTCACGATTATTTTGAGGGATAAATTGGGGCTTCTTTGGTACATAATAAGGGAAAGTCGGCAGTAGTGATGCTACGAAAATTGAAATTTTCATCAATCTTTAGAGCATTAGTCGGTTTCTGCTTATTAACTTTCTCTACAAGCAATATATTGTTTCGCGGTCTTCAAGACATTGTTTGATTGGAAAATTTTCTATAAAAATCTTGTATCGTCTTATGTTTAGGAAGCTATGGGCGACTCTTGTAAGAATTATTTTGTAATCGTCGATTTACCCATACGAAATCCCGAACGTCGATTTACCCATACACACCAAAAAAATATGAATTTTATCGTTGATGTAGTTGCAAACATGACACAATTTAACAAACCGTAATTCACGAAATGACAGAACATTACCGTGTTCCGTTCAATTTTACATGAAATATAAAGACTTTTTTTTCAATAGGACCAATCTGCAAAAGAGAGCCTACTTTCTCTTCCGCGAATTACTCGGTCACCTTTCTGATTCCCCCTGAACTGTTTGCATAATATGCTAGTTAAAACCTTGGTATTTCTAAACATACTGATAAATGTTTAAAAAGTTTTATGGTTTTGCAGTAATAAACGAAAGAGAAAGCGAAAAAAGAGGGTTCTCATTTGCAGATTGGACCTAATGAAAAAAAAGTCTTCATGTGTACTTTACATGGTCAATGACATAAAATTACACTTACTGCCATTCAGAACAAACGCTATATGTGGGATAAATTACGCGATTTACGAAATTCAACGACATGTAAAATTAAAATCAAACGTAAAAGTCATTTTTGATGCTCGTATATGTCAGCGTCAAGAAACGTAAATCTACACGATATTTTCTAGGTGTGCATGTAAACTATAAACAGTTGGCACAAGAATATAGTTTCACCAATCGAGCTTAGAAATGGAGCCTATAAAGTTGTTTGGAGCGAAATTTTATTTTTTTTTTTTTCATAAAACCGTGTCTCACTCTATTGTCCATGTAATATTTTAAATCGCCATATGGACAGCTTTTGTCGTGACTACGACTAACGTTTCAATATCAATTCGAAATTTCGGAAAACAGAGGGTAGAGTTTTTACTTGGTAACTTCCATTGTACTGAACGGAATTACACAAGGTTTGCACCAATCAGTCAGAAAAATGTTCATGAATCATGATATGATAAAAATACATCCATAAAGGGATTATAATTCGTCAAAATTGAACAATTGAAAAAACCCGAACAACGGTACCGAATTTGTCAGCATGATAAATAAATAGTTATGTTGAAAATTGTCTTATAAGGGATCATCCACAAACAACAACCAAGAACGTCGAAAATATAAACGATAAAGACTTTGTGTCGTCAGCGAAGATGTTGGCATCTTAATATACTTGCCAAAAAGTTGGTAAATATATCTCACTTTCAGGGACATTAATCATTAAAATCACAACACCACATGAAAAGGCTTCTATTGTCCACAAATTCCTCCAAAGACGTCATTGACCCAAATTTGCCGATTTGGGCGTAATTGATAGATCATCATTGATTTTGGCAAAATAACCACTGTGCCTCGAAGAAGAAGAAGTTAAATATTCGGTCCCATGGCAGTCCTTGCCGTCTAGGGTTGGATATATCTCATCGTTCATCACCACCATTACATTGAGCTTCGCCAAAAAATCTCCTTGACTTTAAAAATTAAATTGGAACCCATCATTCAAGTTTGTTCAACTCTCCGTTTACTAAACATAATCCTTCAATTTTAAATCTTAAGGAAATGAGATTTTTCAAAAATAATTTCATTAACTACTAACTTCATCAGCTTGTTCACTCAACAACAAAAAAAATCCTGTAGGCTGGACTGTGCGTCTAACCGCACCCGGGTCAGAGGAAATTTGACCAGATCGAAAGCGAGATGTGCACCCGAGCTTACAGTACTACAAAAATAAATCTATCCAGACAACTTAAACCACTCTATTTCCGCAAGGCGTAGACTCGTTTCCCGTTCGTTTTCCCAGTCCACCAGTTTCTTCCGCAAACCCGGTTGCCGAAATCGTTGCATCTTCCCTTGCGGCGGGCATTCTATATATCTTCACTTTCAAGAGAAATAAAATTATACGGCGGAACAGCAATGGGTACGCGCCAGAAGCCGCCTGGCAAACACGAAAATACGAAGGGCATTTCGAATAAATCATTGCTCCAGTAGCGTGGTTCAAGTGACCCTGCACATAACCCCTCGTTTTATCCGAAATGGGACCTAGGTTAGGGTAATAAACATGTTTCAATGATTATAAATTATGCAACACTTGACATTATTATCATAGGTGATTTAGAAATCGGATTCTACAGTAAACATAGATGGACCAAAATAAGGTTTTTGAATCATTACAGTGAAAATAGGACTACATCGAGTCAGGCTGAAAAGTTTCAAAAGCAGACAGAAAAAGCTTATGGCGCTTCATCGCAATTAGTCTATGATGTAATCCCTTTTCTGACGCTCCTTCTAGCCGTCCATCTGTTATTATTTATTTTTGTAGATAAAAATAGTTTCGCAAATGATTCTAATAGTGTCTCCCCACACCAAGAACAACTGGCGGAGCTCCCTTAAAAGTTACCACAGCAACGGAAAAAAAGATAAGATCATTCAGTATATACGCTCATGTATGTTAGGTACAACTCGACAGCCCTGGAGTCCCTTCGTTGAACCACATGGCCATGCAAAGCTAGAAGTCGCAGGTTCAGCAAAAAGCAACTGATTAAATAAACATTCAAATGTCACTGCAAACAAGGAAAAATACTTCACTCTGTCACTTTGTGCTTCATTCCGGGCCCTTGTTTGCCGGAGGCGTCGGGTGGTAAGGCGAAAATGTTTATCTAACTGAACAGCTCTAACAGCTTTATATCAGCGACCACCACCCCCCGCAGACAATCTCCCAGAATCGTCTTTCCGAACTCGCGCGGAAATTCAAATAAAACGCCAGGAACGGGTCGATAGTGAATTTTTAATAATAAAATGTATATCATCGCTCGGAATCTACTTGCTAATTCACGTGGAAGACGTCGATCCTAAGCTTCAGTGAGCGCCGAACGAATACTTTCCACGGAATAGAGACAGGGAATTTCCCATCATACTCCCACCCACCCAAAAATCCCCGTCGCACTTCCGGCTGGTCGGTTTTCGGCAGCGCCAAGTTATGGTCTACGGTACTATGTTTATGCTGCCGGTCTTTATAGCAGCAATTTCCCAGTTGAGGGTCAAAGTGAATGGCATCTACCCTACCTCCCAGAGTCGGTCAGCCAATCCAGTCAGTCCTAAGTCAGACAGACTTCAGATATAGCTTCCGGCTAGTGGTGGTTGGTAGGGGAGAGGGGGGAATATTTTCGCTCCCTTTTCTCGCTCTCATGGTCATAGTATTCCAATCCTGCGATGATGCGGAAAATCCGTTAGCGAGTCAGTATTTCTGAGCATATATATATATATATATATATATATATATATATATATATATATATATATATATATATATATATATATATATATATATATATATATATATATATATATATATATATATATATATATATGACCGGCTGCGAAGTATGAATTTTGAATTGAAATATTTTTGCTTTGGGCATGTGTTCTTACAGCCGTTGAAATATCACACTTCGGGATGGTGGATGTGTCAAAACAGTTTTAACGTTGTTGACATTTTCAATATATAGTCGGATGAATTTGGGAAATGGCATACTAAATTGTTTTCTAAATAAAATATGATGTCTCGAAGGGTAGACCGGAGTGTTTAGGATGGTATAAGATGGGAAAAAAAGATAATTGTGATTGTCACCAATCATCATACCAATTTGAATCTATTTTTTTCTATCATTTGGTTATTATATAGCTCCTTACAAAAATTTGTCGTGACATTAGTGAAATATAATAAAACCACTCCTAAAAGCGTCAACATAGACTAATCACTCAATGACAGCAGGGAGCGAGAGATATACGTTCATCCACCTTCTCAATCATTCCAGCACCCAGTTAATGCAAATGTTCGCGTTTAAAAACCACAACGGTTATGCTTCGTCCGTCACCATTAGCAACCAGGTATCAATAGCAACTATGTATGCTCCAGTGGAACTGTTTACAATGCCGAAGATGGACTAAGCCAATTGGGTGTGTAATACCGTTCCACAGATATTCGCTCTCGCGTAGGTACCAACGCGGCAAATGAAGATCTTTGCACTTTTTCTTTTCCACCGAAATTAGTAGCGCAGTGAAGCTAACACGCCGCGTACCGGAACCGTTCGTTACACAATGCGGCTGGGATGGTTGAATGATAACCACTATACTTTACACCTCGTTGATGACCGGTACATGCTACGAGTATCGAATTAAACTGCGGTTGAATCGGAGCATGGGGGCGCTGCGCCGCTACTGGGCTTCGAAGTTCCATTATTATCCTCGAAAGCAAGAGCAGACTGACGACGGCGATGATAATGACTAAGCATGCCATGGTTTGGGTAAATTTGATGATGCAGTTCCACCACGTACCTACATATGCATGCATGCTTGCCAAATCGACGACCATCAAACTTCAACATGCAACATCCATTGCATTGCTTGCTTGATATTCGGGAAAGTTGAAGGAAGTCAAAAACCTGACAATGATGGGGTTTACTCCGCTCGCGTGCATGTTCCTTGTGTTGGTATTGCAGATGGGTGTTTGCTTAGTTTGCGAATTGCTAACGATGCGGCAATCATTCAACCTTTTGTAGCGTTCTAATTAGAGCGCGGAAGAGGTGCGGGGGGAGGGAAATAATTTGAAAAGCATGCCGATGGGGATCGTGGAAATTTTTGTATGGCGGAATTGTATTTTTTCAGTTGAAACAAAACTCTACAAAATTGCATTGCCAATGATTGTGTTGCATAAACATATTGACATTATAATTAATTTATAGATATAAAATTTAGCTTTTGCCATTGCAAAAATCAAATATAAGAGCTATAAAAGATGGAAATGATCGGCTTTACGAAGCAATCCACTCCGTGATAGATATGATTTGGACAAAAGAAGGGATGGCTTATATATAATTTTTATTAACCACCAACATCAGAAGCACGCAAAGATAGATCGTGAATAATATACTATGAAGCAAGGACCTGTTCACGAATCCATGAATAATATTTCATGATTTTGTAAACTATTTCACGAGAGCGAATTGTGTGTTATGACTAATACACTACACTCTTAGAAAAAAAAAAGAAAATTACATTTGACGTAAACAACGCAGCGACTTATTTTTCTGTCCGATAATAGAATTTTACATGCTATGAAATGTATAATTGAATATTGTGACTCTTTAGATGTAAAACTCAGATTGAATGACCCAGAAAAAGCCAAACATCTCACATTTTTACATGCAATAAAATGTAAATTTATGTGAATTGGGACGCTCCGTAAAGTTACATTATTTTTTTTTTGCTGTGTAGGAATCGTGAAATGCCATTTCTACAAGAAAGGTGGTTTAGTGAGATGTGGTAAACTTCGATATAACGTACATCTTGGTTTAAAAATTGTACGTTATATCGAATTGTACGTTATATCATGCATCGTGTATCGTGACAATAACGATCCCCAATACCGCCTATTAGACAGTTTCCCGTATATTGTTTAGCAGAATTGTGCAACTGATGGCTGAATTCGTTAGCGGCGAATACTTAAGCATTTTTGAGAAGAACGAGCAACGGCGTACGAGATATTCACCCTGCAACAAATCCTGGATACATTTCAGGAATGCAACTTACGGACTCCCCATCTGTCGTAAGGGCATCTAACTCATTTGTGACGTTAGATGGATTGAAATAGAGCGATGCACTCTCTAATATATTGTTCAATATAGCGCTCGAAGGCGCTATACGCAGATCCGAATGCACGGAACCATCATCACGAGATCTCACATGTTTATCGACTGATCCGCGATATCGACATGATTGGCGTTGATCACAGAGCAGTGGAAGAGACATTTGTGCCTCTTAAAAATCGAACTGACAATAAACTCTGGAAAACCAAGTACACTAACTGGGCGAAAGCGAGACAATCCGAACGGTTTTAGTTCAGAGGTGGAAAATCGATGAGGTATAGTACAACATGATTCAAGGTTAAAAGGCATGTTGCGGCTTTCTATGGTGTGCGTAGTCAGTTGCCTACGTTCAAATCGCTGAAACTAACTGTTGCTCTGTACGGCAATGAGGCATGGACGTTAAAGGAAACAGACAATCGAGTACCTGCGGTGTTTAATACTAGAATTTATCGTACAATAATCAGCGGTACACCATACAACTGTACAAACATGGTTACATCGGAGAGTAGATAAATCACAGTACTCTACAGTTGGCTGGAGGTGTAGCGCGAATGCCGGAAGAGAGTTCAGCTATTGTTAAGTTCAGCAGAGAACGTGGAAAAAAATCTCACACTCGCAGACTGTGTAAATCAAGGAAGATGCGCATGCGACGGGTGTTCTAGGATACTGGAGAATGGCGGCCCAAATGCAGTGATGCTATTCTCGTTCGTTGGCGCGTAAAAGCTTTTCTTGTTCGCGCGAAATATCGAGAACTCTCTTAGTAGTCCATGCTCTTCGTGCATTCACACTCGCCTGTGCTCTTCAACGCGTTTCTCGCATGCGAGATAACACGCCACACGACCATTCGCGAGATAAGCTTCCTGGAATTGCGCTACATACTAGATGAAAGCTTGCAAGAAAGCTTGGGTTTCTCGTGAGCATTCTCGCTCGAGGTTTTGCTTCACCTGGGCGCGAACGATGAAGAACGCTAGGCATGTTACTCGTACACGCCCGCGAACGAACGGGCTTGATGTGCTTCTCGCTCGTATCGCAACACTGCCCAAATGGAACTGTCACAACTCAGATCTATCCTGATATTTCCAAATCTGAAATATTTGTTAGTATCCAAGCTAATTTAATCTTGCGATGTATTTGTTCAGGCTAATCAAAACAAACCTATTTTTGTCTTCTGTTTCCTTATAAATAATTTTCCATTTTAGTGTAGCACAGAGCCAAACTAAATATTACATTCTACTTGAAAAAGAAAATTGGGAAAAATTTACAAAATATTTGCATTATGAGAAAACTATAACTAATTTATGTTCAAACCCTGCTTTCCTCTGAAGATGAGGGGCTATTCTTTCGAAACGTTGCACTAAGGAGAGTCATATGACCAAAAACCGAAAACTGCATCAACTCCAATTTAATTCAATTCTATACAGAGCGTTTGTATACACTATAGTTACGGAAATCCTTGGGTATTTCAAATTGGGTAATATGGTTGTTTGAAGACAAAAATGGTGAAAATATATATCCCACGTACACTTTTTTAAACTTTTCGTATCGCTACTGAATTTTGAATGAAATATATGCTCGAATGTGTCATTTGAAAATTGAGAACACTTGTTTGGGTTGATATTATTGAAAATGCAGATCCATTGTATTGGAATGCACTTTTATGAAAAATAACAGACCAAATTCCAAAAATATCCACAAATTCCAAAAATATCCACAAATTAGATCCGGGAAAAATGGCGCCCAAATACCCCTGAACTATCGAGCTATACTTGAATCCCATCAAAAGTATGCTTTTAACTTATAGCGATGGTTTCAATTGTCCAAATTTGCCTTATGCTGAGAACGCTCCAATTCAAGCTTCAATGCCAGAATTAGTACAAGAATTGGACAATTCAATAGACGTTTCATTTGAGTGCTTCAAATTCTACAAGTAAATTAGCGGGGATTACAATCACAATTTATGCACTGGACAGATAGTTGATCTCACTGAATTTATGGCATACATATTACTGTGTAACTATAACTGATACTAAGTTGTACTGACAAACCCAATATACATTTTTTATGATCAATGTGACTAAAAGCATATTTATTTGCGACTTGTAATTTCAAGAATGTTCGTGTCTCCGAAGCATTCCAGGGACACTTTCAAAGTCCGCTGGCTTTTCGATGAAATTAAATACTTATTCTGGTAGTTCGAACCATTCATTTGTCCTGTTATTGTTTTGTATAGGACGCATAAACCCATATCAGAACGAGAATTCCGAACGAAACAATTCTCAAATGATAAGGGTGGGTGGAAAGAGACTGCAGTGTAATCGACTGAATATACAGCTTTTGTGCTATTTTATTCATTTTAATAATCTGACTATTTTTTTTCTGTCATTCAATTTATTCATTTCATCTAGAACATTAATTAGACACAATTTAATTTTTTCAATTAATTCTATTACTTTTTAATATCGCTAATTTTTTTCATTTCAATCATTTTATTGTTTAAAAGCAATCAAAACGAAAAAAATGATAGGGGAGACCGGGGCTAGTTGGCGGTGTTTTCAGTTTTCAGTTTTTAGCGCTTTGATGTAGGTAGAACTTGCAAAATAGAACACGCGGCATGAAAGAGCAGACTGTTGGCAACATCTCTGATTTTTTTAAAAGTGTTTGATGCATTGTCTGCATTTTCAGAGACAAAAATATGTGACGCGGAAAACCCGCCAACTTACCCCGGCCCCGGGGTAAGTTGGCGATATGTGACTATACGCCAAAAACTAAGCAATTAAATGGAGATTCAATTACTTCAAGGGTCCTTTTGAAAGGTGCTGAATGTCTTTTCGAGAAAACTCTATATTAACCAACATTTGCTATTATATTTCAGTTTCAATACCCCGGCATTTTGACTTTGACGCGTACTCCCTATTCAAAAGCAAATTTTCGAAATTCTTCATGCAATTAGCTGGAATAAATGTCTCCTACATTGGCGAGATACACAAGAAAAAGATTTTCTTACTTTGGAGTGAATTCCAGAAATAAAATTTTTGATTACTTTTTTGCACTGTAAATAGTACCGCCAACTTGCCCCGCGTGCAGCACCGCCAGCTTACCCCAACCGCATATTTTATTAAAAACTATTTAAAAAATAACTTTTGTTTGTGGATAGATGTAATATTTATACGGATGCTGAAAGCTCTTTTCATGCGCTATCAAAAAAATAAACATTCGGGAAATAAATTGAAAATTACCCTAAATAACGCAAAGTATTTAAAATTTAGAAAATTTACTTGGTGTGCTCGAAAACACAATATCACTTACAACTTCCACCAAACAAATCGTTTTGCAACAAAACCACATTGGATAACGGGTTTCACATAACTTGAGGTACACAAAAAGAGGCGAGGCAGCCCTATATGTCTAATAGAAACAGAGAAAAAGGGATTCCGCCAACTTACCCCAACCGCCAACTAGCCCCAGGCTCCCCTACAATATACAGGGTGTTTGGTTCATGAGTAAGAATCTCTCTAGGGGTGATTTACTGTCATATTTGAAGAAAAAATCGTTCTACACATACCATCAAATCTTAACCGTTACAGAGTTATTGAACTTTTTGTGTAAAAAAACTTGTTTATCTTAAAACACCTCTAACTCAAAAAGTATACCTCGTATTTTAAATCTTTTAGTGCCATTGGAAAAGTGAGAAAATTTTCTATAATTACTTTTAAATACCTTTTAGTTGTAAAGTAGTTAAAAGTTAGTGTTTTTGATGAGGTTTTTGTTAATTTTCTCAAAATAATGGATTATGATTATAGCAATATCTATTATCCAAAAGTTGGGTTTAAGGACGATTCATAATTTGTTCTTCAACATAATATTCCTATCTCTTCTCATTTC
The DNA here is from genome assembly GCF_030247195.1 of Topomyia yanbarensis. Taxonomy (NCBI): domain Eukaryota; kingdom Metazoa; phylum Arthropoda; class Insecta; order Diptera; family Culicidae; genus Topomyia; species Topomyia yanbarensis. The sequence continues at coordinate 27,745,199 of NC_080671.1, read as the reverse complement.
CTTGTAATTTCACTTCTAAACTTTTCCTGTAATTGACTTGCAAGTTCTTAAAAGACTCTAATCTAAAAAGTATGCTTTATATCGCTATTGCCAGGACTTCATTGGAAAGCTGAGAAAATTTCCTTTCGATGTATGTACAGATATCTTTTAGTTAAGTGTACTACATGACTTTTTACTAGTAAAATAACTCAAAATCTGCATTTTTTGGTGATTTTTGTAATTGTTCTAATTATTTATCAACTAAATTTATCGCCACTATTGTTCATTTGGTGCCCCTTAATATTCTCTACAACTTGTTATTTGACACTTTATCCCTATCGCTTTTCATTTCGCTGCAATTTAATAGTTCACACAGCATGACCTCATCACAAATGCAGTGGGTTTGAAATCATTGTTTTTGCATATGAAACGAGAAGATAAAAATGATTTTGCTTCGAAACTAAAAGAGATAATTGAATGGAGTCAAAGGAAGAATTGTAGAAATTGCTGAGATGCATCAATTCCATGATAATAATGGTGCAGTTTATTATTTACTATTTTAAAAAAATAACGAAAATGCTAATAATAACACTAACTTTAAACTAATTAACTTCTAAAAGAATACTAAATTCACTTAACTGAAAGGAATTAATGCATTTTTCTCTGCAAAATTTTCCTGGCTTTCGAATAAAAATAAGAAAAGGTACAATAAGTGCCATACTTTTTCAATAAGAGCTAGTACTAGTGAATATGAGATAAAAATATCCAAGTTCAATAACCCAAACACATGAAAACAAGACAAGATAAGTGTATCATGCCAAAGAACAAATTATGCAACTTTTCAAGACTAATAATTTGAATTATTAAAATAGTGATGTTAACTATTAAGATTTTCGCGAAGTGAACGAAAAATCGATCAAAATTGTTACATTTTAAATAAATTACTGTGAAAAGATTACTTAACCTCATTAGCTGAATCATTTGAGGACATTTTTCAGTGGAAAATTTTCTCACCTATCCAATGGATCTAAAAGATTTGAAATACAAAGTATATTTTTTGAGTTAGAGCTATTTTAAGACAAATAAGTTTTTAAAACAAAAAGTTCAATAACTTAGTAACGGTTGAGATTTCAAGGTATGTGTAGAACGGTTTTTTTCTTAAATTATGACAGTCAATCATCCCTCGAGAGGTTCTTAACCATGAACCAAACACCCTGTATAGAAAGAAAACATTTTTATTCATTTTATCACTTTCTTCATTTTGTATATTTTATTCATGCTATTCATTTTATTGACTTTATTAACTCTCAGTATACCCTGTTATTTATGAACAACCACGTATTCAAACAGCTATAACTTTGGGGTTAGACAAGACTTCCTCACAAAAAAGTAAAACTAATAATTGTGACTGATTTATTTTATTAATTTGATTTATAATAATCATTCTATCCATTTTATGAATAACTTTTTTTAATTTTTTTTTGCTTCATAGTTATGTTCAGTGGTGAAAATTTCCATTTTCAAATGCCAACTTTCAGCTTAATCAAACCCAACCATGATTCAAATTCAAAGCCTCCCTTAATCATTCACTTTCAAGTTGGCGGGATTTTCATAACCAAACCATACGTCTTCATTTCAAATTGATGCTTTTTCATTCACCAACCAAAGTTGTCATCTGCTTTGTAGAGGCCAGTTTAGGTTAAATGTTGACATATTTTGCGTTTTCAAGCTTACATGAACAGTAAGAAGTATGTTCCGAGTAGTTTTGCTTGAAAAAGCTGGTCAATATCCTAGAACAGAGATATTCACAGGGTCAATGAAATCGAAAATGAATAGAAAATGATTGAGCAGCTCGGCTGTTTGAATGAATGATGTAAACGAAAAACGGCGAATTGAACATAGTAGGGCCTGATTTGAGATTTGTTCTTCCTTCAAGTTCAAAACAAGCTGGTGAAAATTTGCAGCTCTGGTTATGTTAAATTTTTATTAGTTTTATTATTTTTCTTTAATTTATTCAGTTTATTTGAGGTCGCTGTGAAGTGACAGATTTTGCCAGACATTTTTAGTTGAACTGCCAGATATTCGTCGAAAAATTGTGGCAACCCTGCAGACAACTGTGGGAATCTGTGCAGTTTTAGAATTCTATGCCGCATACTAAAAATCTGCGAAACGCAGATTATTTTGTGCACCTGGCATCCCTGCCCGCTTTCTACACGATGTCAGCAAACCGTCCGTCTTCCACCACTTCCGTCGCAGTCGCCTGCCGTTCCGCGATTTCCGAACAGATTTTGACAGCAAGGAACAATTGTGACCTAACTAACCCTATGTTACTTGTTCACAAAAATGCAATAAATATTTTTAAACCACTCTGGATTGACAAAATCGTTCAGGAACAAAAATTTAAACAAAATTTTACGCAAAATGTGAACGATCTAAGGAACAGTGGTGAGCATTATGTTCCAAAACAATACACTCTACGGAGCGAACAACACAAATTAGGGTTATTCCATGGGTGCGTTTCGACTTCGTCTCATCAGAAACTGACACTAACTTTTTGTCGGAATAGATTAGCGTTTCGGCTTCACTGTGTCTTATCGGCATAAACAGAACTTCTGCTCGGACGGGACATCACGTTTGATCAGTCGTTCGATTGAAACACAAAATGTGTTTTAGTTTTAGGGATTTGCGTCAAGCCGGCGCTAATCTATTCCGACAAAAAGTTAGTGTCGGTTTCTGATGAGACGAAGTCGAAACGCACCCATGTAATAAGTAAAAATTTGTGCCCTTCAAGTGAAAAGACTGGTTTTACCAAAAAAAAATTTCGCCCTGATGAGAAATTTTGGTGTTTACCCAATTTTTCTCCTTAGGGTGAAATATAGCACAGAACAAAGTTGGATATTTTTCCATCCAATACTAAATTGTTACCCTGACGGATTAGATGTGGAAAGGTACTTAACAAGGCCAAGGTGGCTAAATATACGGTTTTGGTTCTTGACTATCGCGTTTTGCAACGGGGACTGGTGGACTGGCCTGTTTCGCCGATGTCCACGAAGAAATCTCGCTCGCCGGCATCGTCAGCGTCGCGAAATTCATCGGCAGCAGTTGCACATTTATGAACATGTTCTAAGATATTTGGGATTGATATGTTGGTGTTGCAGAGTTGCTGAAAACAAAAAACTTATGCAATCAATTTTACTATTCTCTCTTAAAATCTTAAAAGCGTTTTTCAAAAAGAATTCCAAAAAAGCTACTGCTCTCGACAAAGTTGTAAACCATATTCTGCACAGAGAAAATGAAAATTACATTTGATGTAAACAATATTGCAATGTATTTTTCTGTCTGACAATAGGATTTTACATTAAGTAAACCCAACCTTTGATTTGTGCCAAGTGATTCATTGAAGAATGTTAAAATATGAATGTAGTTCATTGAAGAATTTTAAAACATAACATTCTATGAAGCTGATAAATCATAGATCATCTGCACATGATTTTCCAAAAAAAAAAACAGCGAATGGATTTCATGGCAATTCTAATCAACCAACAAGAGAGGAAAATAACTGAACCGATATAGACAAAAATAAATTCATTCAACAAAAAGTTCACCTAATCTAGCAAAAAGACTTTATGGATATTGTGGTACAGGGTTCACCTCCCCATTTTCACAACTGTCTCTAATTCGTTATTCTAGAATCTAGATCAACGACTGATAACATTTTTTGCTCTTGGACAATAACCAAATAAAACAATGTGCCGTTTAGATTAATCGGTTTGAATATTGTTATTCTGCCTAGCGGCATAAAAATCGTCGGTAAACCCTATACATGTAACGAGTGCAAAATAGAGGAGTGTTTAAATGAACTATTGCCGATACTGGTGCTGATGGGTGAAGGCAAGCACGCCATCATCGCATCGAACATTTTGCCGTCTCGATCCGGTTGGCCGATCGAATGTTTGTGGAAGCGCAATGAACCGTGACGCTAAATTAAGATTAATTACTTATCTCTGAATTCGGCACCCGCCACAGCAAAGCACAGATCCGAAAGGGATTGGAAAATTGTGGCAATGGTTCAGGTCGCTAGTATTTTCAGGTTGTGATGAATGAGTGTGAAAAACGAATAGTAGATAGTAAATAGTCATTGCAACGTTCCGAATTGAAAACGATAAAACTGATTTGATGTTGTCCTTGTACTCTCCACGAGTCGTGGTAAACGTTGTACACTAGTATATTTGTGGTGTTTCGAGCAAACAAGAAGGATGATTCCTTTGCATAATTTGAATGCATAAAACATTCAAAAAGACCCGAAGGAATTTTGTTTAGTTAATCACAAGAATATTTTAGAAAAGCTATTTGTCTTGTCATGAACCATTCTTGCAAGCGCATAATAGAACTAAAAACCATTGCTGCATGTATATTTTTAGAATATATGATTTTGATAAAAAAGATCGATTTACGAAGACTTCAAAGCATAAAGACATAAGTACTAAATATTTCCTTTTCTAAAGTAAAACCCGTAACATAAAACAACGGAAATTATCCTATCCGTAAAACTCGAGTTCTAATTACCAGCTTCGACGAATAGCCTGCACAGCCTCAGCTAAACAGACCACTTGAATATACATCGGAACCGCATTTAGCCTGATGGCCGATCCTTTACGCTCAGGGGCCCCAGCCGTTGCATTCTTTTGCTGCTTAAGTTGTTCGATTCACCAACTACATAAGTGCAGTTTTGTGGCGCCACAGAACTTGTCAAATTTAGCACGTTTGTTCGCCAGGAAGGCATCAATTTCAAGTGTGTGTGTGTGTGTTGCTTCAATTCCACTGTCGGTCGGTTCGCGAAGCCTACGGGGGTAAGTTTTTCTGCGTCGGTTTTGAGTTTTTCTCTGCTTTGTTGTTTGTGGTTTGTAGGTATTTTTTTCTGTCGGCCGATTTTAATTATAGGTGTCGATTCAACAGAATTAACTTTTGAAAGGGGTGCACCTCGTTTGTTACTTTTTCATACAATTACACACTGAACAACCGGCGGAGTTTTTTTTGTTTGGTAATTATCTCTAAACAGGTGATTTCGCGATGAGACGTCGGAGTTGCAAAGAATTTCAAACATTCATTACCATTGATGGATTGTAATGAATGCATGTTCCCAATAGAAACATTAATCGGTGAGTGCACACATTGTTTCATAATATCGATCGAATATATTTCTAACTATTAATATAATGCCAGCGGTTCGTCCCTTATAGCGTTTAAATCTCCTGCACCTTAATTTTTGCTTAATCAACATCTAAGCGTTATGACAGCAAACACATGTTATAGACAGTTTTCAACAAAAATTATAGTGAATGTTACAAATTGAACTTCATTCCATGACAAATAGTACGAGCCTTAGTTTCACGGGTTCGATGCTCTACTGAAAAAAAACTTCTCTCACCTACTCCAGCAAAAGGCGAAACATTATACAACGATCAAACCGACGGCGACTGGCAGTTTTTTTTAATTATGGGAATATGTTCAATTTGCGTGTACATACAATCTTTTTTCATGTCGATACACGGCAAATAATGTTTTACACAGCGTAGGTTCGGAAGCCAAAATGAATTGAGTAATCGCCCTCACATCATCTTTTTGTTTCAATTTTGATTCACTTTCAAGACACGCCAAAACACTCTCTTGATTACTTCATCGCTCAGATTCGCTTTCCTGCGCGCGCGCCTCCAACGCTTATCAGCGTTCGGCGCTGCCGGAGTGTCGAATTGTTTGCAGTTTATCGCTGCTGCAATTAGTAAACTTCAAGGTGGCAGTTCACATCCCATAAGAGTTTAATTAAAACGTGTCAAAATCGACAATCAAAGCTGAAAAACTGGTGCTTTCGAACAGATGTTTTATTGGGTAGTGCGGTGTAAATCAAACAATGCACTGGTGTGATTTGTCATCGGACAATTAAAAGCAAAGCGTGATAAGCACTATCGGATTATTGCTCAAATGGTTTCGAATGTAGCAAAAAAAATCTGCATCGACATTGCATGAAATATAACTATGCGTATTTCGAAAAAAAAACTATTTGATATCGATTCCATTCAATCATTGCGCCTAGAACTGTGAAAATAACTAATCTTTGGTAATGTTATTTTCGATTCTGGAACGAATTTGACAAACCGCAAACTAATAAAGTAAATATAAGCAATTATAGAAACTTGTAAATACCTCACCGAAATACGTTACTTTATTTCATCCTTCTACCCTTTTCTGGTATGTGTTCCTTCTGATTCTTGCGAGAAATTACCATAATACAATACTATCACTATGCATCTCTTCGATGATTTTCACGCCAGTTCAGTCATGATTGGAATACCGAAGCAATGTGAGACAAAAATCGTGAAACAATCACGTCCATCGTCACTGACGGTGATTAAAATTTAGCACACAAAATGAAAGATTGTACGAAAAAACTTCGCACGAAAAATTGTGACGTATCAAGAGTACTCAAGCGATGCCTGCTTCGATTTCACAGATTGTTTTGAACAGCGACAATTTCAAAGCCAAGATCTGAAACGTTGTCGTAAGGCCGATCCACAATGAACAGAATTGATTCTATTCGACAATCTTTGTTAAAGTCGAGTTCGTTTAATTTGTTGATGCATTATGGTGTAAAGTTTTTGTTATTCACCAACATGTCCAAAATAACACATTTCATCAATGCAATATTTTAACTTTTTAACAAACTTCTAAAGATTCAGTCATGCCGTATAGTGTCTGATCAAGCTTCGAGCAAAACGATCAAAACAATTTGAACCAAGATGCTTAGAATTCTAAGGAGAACAAAAACTCCTTGATCTGAACTGTCAGTGGGGCCCAGTGACAGTGATGGATTCAGGGGTAGGGTCCTGGGGGTTCGGACCCCCCCACCCCCGAAAAAATTTAACTTCTTGAGAAATTTTAAAATAGTTTATTTTTTTAAATTCGTTCTAAATTCAAAATCATTCCAAACCAGATTCGGCCACCGAAACTGATTTTAATTAAAGGAGGGTATCAAATATTACTTATAGTATAATGAACATTTCAAAATTGAAATTTCTGACCCCCTCCGAAATTTTTTTCTGAATCCGCTCCTGCCTAGTGACATAACTTTACGTTTGATATATTCCTTGTTTGGACGTAAGTCTTTGTTTTTTCCTTTCTTAAGGATTCTTTATGAACGTGTCCACTGGAAAACAGACAGAGAAAGAATGACCGGAACAATGAGAATGAAGAAACGGTGAAAACTCACCTTTATTGGAAACACTGAGAAAAGATATGTCCTCAAGCAGGAATCGAACCTGCGATCTCCAAGTCTCTAGTTGGGTGCGTTAACCACTCCGTCATCGAGGAACTGTGATGATGCCATCACATGTTCCCAACAGTTTTTGTGATCACCGCTGCAGCCTCCAATACCTCCTAATTGACCCATCGACCCCCAATGTCTCCTATAAGCAGATCGTTACCTCTCCATCTTACCGATCGGGCCAAATCTCTCTCGTTATCTATTTTTAGGTCCAGTGGACTGCGCTCAAGGCTTGAGATATTTATTATCACTGTTTGCTCCATTTCCTAACTCAGTCGCCACCAGACAGTTGGCAGTGAAAGAGCTATGGAGGGGCATGTTGATGTCTGCCCTCAAAGCCTATCGGCAGAAGCTAACGACAAATCCAGCCGTTGATGGAATTTCATATATTCCTTGTTTGGACGTGAGTCTTTGTTTTACGATTGATATTGTTGATATTGTTGACAAATGTAATTTTATGGGACCGCTCATGGAAATCACATCCAACGTTGGCACATCTTTCATGTAAAATTAAACGGAACACGGTTGTTTGTTAAATTGTATCAAGTTTGGAAATACGTCTACGATAAAATTCATACTTTTGGTGCGTGGTTATATTCAATATAGTTGTGGAAATGTCTATTACATTCTTAGAACATAATGGTGTAGCCCGAAAGTTCGTTTTGATGAAAATAGACGACATTTCGAAAATACTAGAATTTGATGTAACTTTGATAAAACAGTTTACAAACAAGAAGAGTCAATATACAAATAGCTTTCAAAGTTTTATATATAGGAATAAATTCTCAAAAAAAATTTTTTGCGGTTGAATTGGCATATTTCCGAAACCATAATCTTTGAATGTTTAAATACTTCGAAGAAGTTTTCCAACATAAAACATCGTGTATTCTGATAAAATAATGTTAGTAATTAATTCTCTTGGAAGCCATTATGGTGATAAAAATAGTAAGAAACAACATGTATAAGTTGTTCCGAATGTTATTTAAAACAGCTTTGCTGCAGATATGCTTGCAGTATATCGAGCTATTAAACGACATTGACAAAATTTTCTTAAACCAAATTTTTATCAAAATAACTTTATTTTAAGATTCAGAAACTCATGCCTTCAACAAAATGTGAATTTTATTGCTTATAAACAACAGAAGAGATTTATCGTATACAGTAATATCAGAATAACTCATTTTAAAGCTCTTCTCACCCAAATATTCCGATATATTACGGTACCCTAAGAGCAGGGAGGATTCATGAAAGTTATTTGTAATTTCATTCTCGAAAACTTTACTGAAGACATTAAGTCTCGAACTAAATTTGCTTGAAAATTAATTTCTCCATGACTACTTTTAGAAGGATATAACACCAAGTTTTTTATCGAAAGATTTGCTATTGTACTTTATAAAATTTTACGAGCATTCTAAATATCTAAAGTTGATGGTTTCGAAATGATATGACCCTAAACATAAATAGTCTTATCATTGCACAGTGGTCCGAATCCAGAATTTAGGATGACAAAAACATTTGTGACTAAACTACTGGCTCTACAGATTTCATGTCTTCGGAACAAATAATCTGTGTCAATTGAGGCGTCTTTTGAGGTGGGTGACATTAGGGTGGTCCTTATTGTTTGTACGATCTGAAAATTATTTTCGAAATAAGAAGAGATAGAACAATGAAGTGTTCCGCAAAATTGTAGTACAACCTTTTTAAAGCAACTTTGCTGAAGACGTCATATTTGTTACTTTAATGGTTTTAATTTTACAGCTATTAAAATGTTGTGTGATAGGGTATCCCTAACAAAATCAGTTTTTTCGTAATAAATTTTTAAATAATTTTTTTCCGTCAATAGCGTCTTCACAAAACTTTTAGAGCTTATTAAGACGAATATTATTTATATAGACATATTTGAGATAGCTCATTTAGTTCAAAAGTTATGAGCATTTTTAGCAAAAAACACAACTTTTTCAAATGTTGTTATCTTAAAATGGAGCAAGTGAAATTGATCTCTTCTTTTTGCATTCGAAAGATCACAATTGATAGTATGTTTTATGAAAAAATCAAAGAGATCATTTTTATTTAACTCATTTTATTTTAGTTTGATTATTGAGAATATTACTACTATTTGTAGCGTTAAAAGTAAAACGGTCAGTGTAACCTAGCAACTATTTTTAAAATAAGTTCAGATAGATAAACAACATCTCAAATAAAACCTCTCGAGTGTGGCGAAGGGCCCACTGAGTTGTTTCCGATGTATTTCGTTCCGCCTGAGCCGCGGAAAACCTTTCCAGAACTACGTCATAATGTGGCGAAGAGTGCTGAATTATTAATTTAGTCACAGCCTTGGTAGAATCCATTTGGGAATCGGAAAACCTTCCCAGCACCCTGCTTAAGTGCGGCGAAAGGCCCATGCATGCTGTTAATTTATCACGAGTAATCAAGATCCGGGTAGCATCCGGAAGATCTAGAAATCTGGAACATTATTTGACCTATTTTTCAACAAGATCAAAGGGTCCGAAGTAAGCAGCAATTTTTTTTAATACATCTTCAATATTGGCAACGCTGCTAAATTTTCTTGAATGGTTTTCTCTAAACTTGCCGATAGACTTATTCCTCGTTTCTAATGCCTCAGTGAAAAGGCTTTAGAAACGAGGAATAAGTCTATCCGCAAGTTTCGAGAAAACCATAGAAATACATAGAGTAGAATGGGGTCAAACAGGTACGGGTGTACAATAAGTATAGGGCAGTATCGTTGTTATTATCAATGCATTGATAATATAATAAAAATCAATCTATCTATCTATATATAAAAGTCAATGTTTGTTTGTATATGATTTATGGACTCCCAAACGGCTTACGATTGCCATCATAGTGCATAGTAGGCATTTGTTCTGGAGCGTGTTTGTGTGCTATTGGTTGGAGATTATGTGCTGTTACCCTGTGGACTCTCGCTGGAGGGACTCACTCTCTCTCGGGGTCGGCGTGGACGTTGATAAAACTGATCAGAAAGAGCAAAACACGCGATCTTCTAGTTTTGGCACTCGCCAATTTATTCTACTCACTTACGTACTACGAATGTGTGTGTGTATCTGTGTTGGCCGGTCGGCGTGGTGTGGATCTCTCAGGAAATTTATCGACGGTGGGCTGGAAACGGGTAGCTACGACGTGGTGATGACTGCTGCTGGCTGCTTCGACAGGCGATTAGTAGCTGAGTTCGGGGCTTCTACGACGGTTGGTGGGTGACTTCTCTCGGCCACGAGGGGTGGCTGGTGGCTTGACGGGGATCGATGAGCTGCCCGTGCGACGATCGCGCTAGGACGCGTTGCCAATATCTCTCCACAGCATACAAGACAGAACTAGGACCTGATAGCACGTATCGGTCACGATCAACAGGCGTTTCGAACAATGGTTAGACCTTTGCACCTTCGACAACAATGCTACATTCAGCGTCAGCCAAACGTGGCAGGCAGGGAATCAATAATCCCAATGGGTCCTGCGCGTGGGATTAGGAAAAGGGGTCACTTTAGATAATTGCTACCGGGTCCATTGAGAGTTCCATACTTGATTCTATTCAATCATTCGCTCGATCAATTTCTTCTCTTCCACTTAATTGCTGCAAGAATAACTTTTCACTCTTTTAACTAATTCTTCTGGCATAAACTTCTTCTAAAACTTTTCACCGATCTTAACGTCTTGGTGGTCAAAGTGGAAAAGAACCTCAAACTGGCGTTGGACCGATACCTCCACTTTTCCTCTCCTTTACCCAATTTCCTTTTATTGCCTTTTATTTCCATTCCTTGATCATCAATTTCCCTTTTCCCTCTTCTTCTCTGATCCACACTAATGAGTGTTGTATGTCAAGTGGGTGTGTATTACAATGATACATTTTAAATTGACCGTTATATTCTGTAGGTTATTTTCATTCATATTATCTATGCTAACTAATTCTAGGGCTTCGCGGTTAACATCCATTATTCGAGTAGTTATACTATGATATATTCCGATGTAAAATTGGCTAGGACCCTTTAGTTTAATATTCACATAGATCGATTTTTTTAATCTTATTGGATCTGCTCGCAGCTCATGAGTGCTTCTGTCTAAAAGCAGTGAGCACTAGTGGAAGTACTCAAATTCTTATCAACTAGAAACCCTCTCATAGGACAAAGGGCCTCAACGGTAACAGTGCTCACCAGATGGCGCTTCGGAAAAAAATGTGTTTTCCTCCTATTTCGTTGAAAGTCGCAGCAACGCGCGATGGGTATTAGCTAGTTGCTCATAAAATCGATCCTCACCTACTAGAAAAAACGGAAAACGCAATTATTCATAATTTCCTTCCTACTATCCAAAAATGTTATTTTCATTAAAAATTATGTTAAGTTTATGAAATCAACTTATTCCAACTTTGCTTTCCATTCGAAAAAAATGTCACTTGCCCATATTTCGGTACATCCATTCAAAAGTAAGCTCAACGTAATTACAAATTTATGCTTATGATTAGTTTCAGAACGCTAGAATCAGTTTCTTCTGGAGTCTTCTCATGTAGGTACTTTATATAATGCTGATATGATTTTACAACTATGGGATCCCGTCTACGAGATCAGTTACAAGATCCAATTCTCACAATTTTCCAAAAGTCTCTGTGATGCTTGAATCAATTGATCAGACAATTATTATTTTAAAATTTAAATTAAATAGTCAGCATCAATGAGTTTTATCTTGTCTACGTTTCTGTTTGAACACTTATTTACAATGGCTTGTCATCCACGTACTTGATAAGCTACGTGTCGACGGTGAAATACTTGAAACACAAAAATATATCATACATAAATAGCTTAAGGGTTACATCTGCTGAGGTCGGCAACAAAATCGAATTTATTTTTATGCTCCTATCGTAAAGTTCAGCTTCTTAAGAATGTTATTGGATTTTTTTTTATAAAGATCGGAGCAGCTTTCAGCTGAGCTGTTGGACTGGAATCGTAGTCACAGCAAACCTCTTTAAAAACGCGTTTTGCGGAAATTGCTATAACTTTGACAATTATCAATATTTTTTTATGTTTTCAAGTAGATTTTGCAAATTTGGCATTTTACTACGCTAGACGTATAACAAGTATTTCATAAAAATATGGCTACATACCTTTACACAAATTCAAACTTTTCATTCTTTTTCCGCATCTCAGCGTATATAACCCCTTAACCAGCATTAGTTCAATGGTGTCTTCTTGCTAACTTATTTTAACTACTTGACTACACTTCTTTACCAGTAACTTCGGAACCGGATGTCAGATCAGAATTAAATTCAATAGCAACCTATGCCTTTCATTTGAGACTAAGTTTAAGAAAATGGGTTCGGTCATCTCCGAGTAACCGATGTGCAATTGTTGGTCACATACATACACACATACGCACGTACAGTTGCCGAACTCCACGAAGTGAGTCGATTGTCAGAGTGATTACGTAGTCTTAGGTTTAGGCTTATATGAAAAATTCACGTGTGATCGGAGTCTTTTAGTCAAATCGATCAAATAAAGTTTGGTACAATCAATGTGAATACTATAACCTTCATTTAAAACTAAGATTGCGAAAATCGAGTCAACAATATACGAGATATAGGTGTGAATCTAATTGATCTGGATCAACAATTTCAAGCAATTTAGTACTCACTTCAGTTAGTTTTGCATCATTTAGAAATAATAATTACACCGGTTTATATGAGAATTTCGCATGTGACCGCACACTTCAACCCGTAACACAGGAACCAGAACTCCGATTCCAATGGAATTTAATAGCTGATGATAGGGATGCTGTAGATTTCATTTGAGACTAAATTTGAGAAAATCGAGTCAGACATTTCTAAGAAGCAGATGTGAATTCAATTCAGGAACTTAGACACTTTCCCGAACCTCCCATTTCCACCGAAAGGTGTCCAAAGTCACCAATGTGGGTTTGATTCGGCATCAGTTAGCTGAAACTATAAATCCAACCATCTTGGAACACATTTTATGAAGTTTTGCATCTTTCAGGTAACATGCTGATACCGATTTATATGTGAATTTCATGCGTGACCACACTCTTCAACCCATAACTCCGAAACCGGAAGTTAGAATTCAATAAAATTCAATAGCAGCTAATGGGAACGTTATTCCTTTCATTTGAGACTAAGTCAGATAAAATCGGTTCGGTCATCTCCGAATGTTCCCCGTGTTATTCGGAGATTCGTGCATTGCCTTGTCACTTTGTCACTCATCACTTTGCTGATCGGAAGGGAAAGAGAGGTGAAAGAAAAAAGGTAGGGAAATGTAAAATGACACAATTCAATCACAACGGAAAACAATAAACAATCTGGATTCTTAACTCCCGAAGTAATAAAGTAATTATAAAGCTGGGTTAGGTTAGGGATGAGAATGAGCCTATTTTGGCCTTGTTAGTGAGGGTGCCATACTATTCTTCGAACAAATTTTAAGTTTTAATACTATAACCGTTCACTAAATAAAGTATCTGTGTACTATTTCCAAACATCGATATAATACATCCCAAGCAACATATTTTGTAGTAAAATAATATTAACAACTAATAATGAAACCAAATCACATGTAATAATCTAGCCGAGGTAAACATGATCTCAACTGTTTCATCACCAAAAAAAGCCCAAGGCGGAGTCTATTTGTAACTTGTCATGAAAACGTACGCTGTATTGAAAATCAATTTTGCCACCTAGTTTCAAATCGAGTTCAATTATGTTTGAAAAATTTTCGGCGTTGAAATAATGCGATGTGATTTTGGCAAGATAATTTGGAATATTTGAAAGCAAATATTTTGCTCTTGTATACTTAAATTTCACCGGCGCTTCTAGATTTACTGTGAATTTTTCAATTTTACGTTTATATTTTCAATGCGCCCTCACATAAAATCAGGAATGGATGAAAATATAACAATAAAATATAGCGCTCCAGACAAATGACGCAGTTTTCGATTGCGCCTACCAATATGCAATTCGAATATGGTGCTAAAATTTATGAAAGCATCATGGCGGCCTTCTCGTTGTGGCTTATTCGTTGACAGAAGAAAGACAACGAATACAAATGCATCGATAACGCCATCTCGTTGTTGCAAATTTGTTTTGTTAAAGTGTTGACAAGTATTTTCCAAGTTTGCAAGTATTATGTTCTTTATATGATACTAATTGCAAACAAACACCGACAGCTGCTTTCCACTATAGTGTTGAGTTACTTTCAACTAACAGTTATCAAACATAATAGGCTCCACCTACTAACTATCGCTTAGAGTCGGTGTTGTTAAAAGGAAAATAATTCTTTAAGTCAACAAAACTACTTTTTACGGTTCGATTAGCAGCAACAAACTTGTTTGTGGTCTATTAGCAACAATCCATGGTCTGAAAAAATGCTTTGATACTTTCCTACAACTGATATTCAACCAAATAGATTAAAATTTTTCTTTGGCTTGTTACATATGTTGCTTGGGATATTTAGTAAAAATCGTTCAATGTACTACATAAAGGAAATTAAAAGCTCTATTCCTTTCATGTTCTCGTAGCATTATTTCAACTATCGCCTCATTCGTGTGGCAAATACCACAGCATCGCAAAAATCGTAATCGAAGCGCAATGACTTACACTCCCTAGCGCCGAACAATGTACAACAAATCCAAACACGGACACCTTCGCATGATCTATAAAAAGAATCAATCTACAATGAAAATCAAAGTTATACATTTTTTAGGTAAAAGTTGCTCGCTGCCAAGCACATGTGCGCGTAATTCAACATTAGATAGAAGTTTAAAGGTGTCCTAATTTAAACAATAATATTTCATAACGTATTTTTAATTGTAAATAGAGTAATATTTGTAGAGTACATATTTACATATTTACATATTTTATATTTACAATTTTATGATTAAGCGTTAGAATATTCGATAGTAATGTTTTTGAGCATTGCAGGAATACATGTCAACGAACATTCGCGATTATTACCTTTACTTCATTAAGTTCGGACAATTTTAAAAAGTGGCGAAAATTAATGCAAACAGAGCCGTAGCGTGCGGTTGGCCAGGTTGGCCCCCGCCAAGAGCGCCAGCCTCAGAGGGGCGCTGATCATGACCGGCTTTTTAACTTTTTTCATGAAATAAGTCAAGACAATGTGCCATTTCCAAGGAAACTGAACGCTGAAAAAGAAGAGAAGAGAATATAAACAACAAAGGGTTGCAAAACTAATGCAGTTTTTGCTCGAAGAGAAACTGAGTCAGGATCTAACTCCAACTTAAAGAATAGGAAAGCCTAGACAGAAATTACGGGAGATATAATAAATTGAAAGACAAGCCAAAGGATAATAGGGGAACATGGGGAGACTTGACCAGGTTTTCAGCTAAAACTGCATAAATCTCTAAAAAAGCCTTCAATCCCCCAAAAATCATTCAGATATAATGCGCAAAGTTATTGCGCGTCTTCATGATTTTTTGCAAAATTTTTAATTTAATTTTTGAAAAGTTACAAAAGTTTTTCTGTGATCGTTTTTTCTGGTCAAGTCTCCCCGCAATGGGAGACTTGACCAAGAGAATTTTGAAAAATCATAACAAAAAATAATGACATAAAACATACTGTAATTATTTTTTCCCCTATTGTCGAGATCCTTAGGTAGCAGTAAAAAATATAAAAGAGTTGCATTTGATAAATTTTGATTTTTTTAAATGCATTTCTTTTTAAGGATTAACTGTACTGCTTGCATTGCATGTTCACACGTCACGAAATCAGTCCTACTATTGCTAACTTTGCATACAAATTTTAAAATATAAAGACTTATGTTTGGGGGGGATTTTTTTACGACGTGATTAACATTAACAGTAGATACCAAAGCATAATAGATATTAGGAATTTTGTATCTTTCTTCAGCTGATCGCCACTTGGTCAAGTCTCCCCAACATTAGTTATTGCGTTCAATTTCATGCGAATTCTAGTAATAACTATTCCAATGTTCCAATTTATGTAAAATCATTTCACTGCTTCACAAGGATTAAGATGGTATATTAGTCATTTAATAGTAATTAGTAGTCGAGTAGATATGTCCATACAAAGTTTGATAAAAAATTACATCATTTAAGTCAAATTTATTAATCACGTAATATTTTCTGCAAGGAAAGGATTTTTTACTCCAAGCTTTCAAAATTACCTTAAGGGATCGAAACAAGTATAAAAATATTTTTGAAAAAAAAATTAAGAATCGAATAGAAGACGCAATAGCCGAAAATAGAACTTTGCGCTTGGTCAAGTCTCCCCATGTTCCCCTAATGCAAACATGTGCTGAGTGCTCCTCGAGTTTGTGTTAGTAAAATGTTGTATTCACATGTCTATGTGAAATTCTTTAAACCGTTACATCTTTCAAGTCTTTCTTCGGAGGTATTCATGTTCACCGAATATTCATGAATATGCCGGTATTCGCTGACAATACTGCAAATGCCTGAAGAGAGCGGAGCCATTTCCATGTACATACGAAATCATTGTTCGAAAACTGAACTAAAAAATGACAAAGTCGACACCACAGGGGCGCAAAACTGAGACACAAAGGGCGCCAGAAAGCCACGCTACGGCTCTGAATGCAAATTGAAACTCAATTCTAATCTTCGCCCCTAGCGAAATCTCATATAGCATTCTTTTCTTCCTGTGATTTAGCTATATGATGTCTTTGAGGCAGTTTCTTGGAATGAAATGCTCCTTTTTCGATCACATCGGATCGTTAAGTAATCCCCCTAATAGTGAGTTACGAAGGTTATTTTCTTCAATAATTCAGATTGAAAAATACTCACTTTAATAAAGTTGTTGAAAAACTTACCGCGAAGATTTCTTTCGGAGACGTTAGGTTTTCAAGATATAGTGCGTTGTTTGTGAAAGGCCCCTCCAAAAAGTTTTTCACCAAAATTTTTATAGAGCTTTAAGCGATGTTCGAGTAATATAGACGCCAGAAATTTTGTAAAATACGATAATCTGTTATCGCTTGTATTTACAGAGCTATGCACGTTTTTCAATTGAAAATAACTCACTTTCTAAGGTCAACATCTCTAAACCGAGTAAAAACTGATAAACTACTTGGAAACTAAATAAAACTACATTTCTTTTTAAATACTGGAAAAAAATGGTATTTAGTATTTAGGGCATTGGTACAGTATTACTGATTATCTTTCATGAAGATTTTTCCAACGGTGTGAGAAAAACTGCTTTTTTGTTTTCCAAGATGGCCGCTTTTCCAATCATTCTCAGTTGAACCTTAGCTACTTATCGTTGCCAACAAAGATCTAGTAATTTGACATCCACATTTTTTCTCCTAAATCGCTCGGGAGCAACATGTACCCAAAGTGAATACACCCGAGACCTGAATTACGTCAAATTTTGGGAGTGATAACAGAGTTACACGACGCCATGAAAGAAACAAATCACCTGGAATCCATGTTTCGGACAACAGTATTTCAGATACTATCAACATGCGGTTTGACCAACCCAAATCAAACGGTTTGCTGAAAACGCTTCGCTTCATTAATTAAAACTTATCTACAACAGTACATACAACAATCACCACGAAAACAGAGGTAAGGTAAGTGCTTGGTTCCATTCTCTCCGAGTCCCAGTCGAATCTGGAACACATGAACACATGACTAAACGCGTGATACTTATCGCACTCGCATTCCCATTCAAGTATACATTCTCGGACCACAATCGTAAACAACAACCAAGGAGTAAAACCGGATTTACCAGTCCGTGCACTCGCGTGATGATACTTGCATAACTCCTACGGCCACTTTATAGAAGATAGATGCGCGACGTTAGTCCACAAACCACAACGCACAGTGGGAAAACCTGTTTGTTAATGCTGAAAAACGTTACGAAATACTTAAAAAAGAGTAATCATGATGTTTTTATTTTGAATAATCTTTCGCCTAACGACACCAACAAGAATTATTTTGAACCTTTAAGTCCAAAAATGATGGAGTTATTGAATGTGCACAAAAAATCAACAAAACTCTTACCTATACAGTCTTCGTTTACTAAAGAAATACTATGTCCATCATCACCTCACAGTGCACCATATAATGAAAAAATGTAGCGAAAAGTGCGAGCAAACATATAAGTCAATATTAGTTATTGCTCTGAGGCTTCTTCTATTATTCTCTTTTCTCTTTTTTCCCAAGATGTCCCCAGCAAACACTAACGTTACCGGCAGATTGCGTCATTCCCTTAGGTGTTTAGTGACTTCACATACGTACTTACAGCGGTGAGCTCCTTCAAGGAACCGGGACCGTCATCGCCGTGGAAATTCAGGCGACGATGATCGTGATAGCGCTAATAAATTCAACGCTTACAAACGAGCTTCATGCGTCCGTATCTCTAGTGAAGAAGGTGCAACTTTTCCCGCTTCAACACCTATTTAGGAGCGTATAAGCCCCGGAGCAATGAATTGACGCTAAAAGTAGAACTAAGCCGCTGCAAGCTGGAGCATTAACTAGGTCACATCTCAGCCGCAGCCGGCCTCCATAAAACAAGCCGGCTTCTTGGCTAGTCGCAGTGTATAACGGATTATCATACCCACCGACTTTTACTTGGCTCCATGAGCGGCGCGAATCTTCTTAGACGGTTGAAGGAGAATCTACACACCTACCTACCTACCTACACCTAGAGACCTGAAGGCTTTTTGCACTCTCCTTTCTCTTACCACGCGGTACAGCAGAGCTAACTAATACGCGGAGGATTCAGACATACAGAATAGTTGCTTTTCCACCGCCTGCTGCCAGCTGGCCCGAGGACCGGCATCGTTTTCATGGAGGACGCGCTTGGATGCTTAAACTGCACTAACAGCCAACATATGGCCGGTGAGCGTGGCTAGTTAGATAGGTACCTACCTACATAGCAACCGTGGGGAGACAGCGGCGGCGGCGGTGGTGTGATGCAATTGATCAACACTGGAATACCTTTTTCGATAATGCGAGACAAAACAGACAGCAAACATCTTGAACTCACTATTTTTCACTTCAAAATAGAGATTTTGTGCAATGAAACAAAATAAATAAAATAAAATATTATTCAGTGTCTGTCAGATCTCATGCATGCAACGTGCTATTGCGCGTGGAGACTTTCTTTCCCAACAGGGAATCATTTGTTTGCTAGCCGACTGCATATTGGGGGATCAGACTTCTCTCTTTTTTATCGTTCGCGTCAATGTCATTAT
The DNA here is from genome assembly GCF_030247195.1 of Topomyia yanbarensis. Taxonomy (NCBI): domain Eukaryota; kingdom Metazoa; phylum Arthropoda; class Insecta; order Diptera; family Culicidae; genus Topomyia; species Topomyia yanbarensis. The sequence goes on along the minus strand of NC_080671.1, from coordinate 27,725,687 downwards.
CACTAAATCTTTTAGTCATCCTTATCTCCGATACTTACGAGTCATGAGCGTAATCCCGCCATCATTTGTATTAGCTTCCTCACTAATGGATCTGTTTATTTGGGGGTGCTGGACGCGGCTTCTGCAGCTACCATTATGATCTGACTAATAGCAATAAATTTGACAACTCAGATGGTAATCCACCTGAATGCAATATAGGCATGTGGCTGTGGTCCACTACCAGGTTGATAAATGCCTATTATCATTCTCTGGACTAAACCAGCCTAGTGGCCGTGTGGCATCCGGCTGGTTGAAGTATCTCAACCAAGAATTGATCCACTGGGTCCCTGCCCCCATGTCGTAAGAGGCGACTGAAGACAAAAATCCTCAAGTCAAGGTGTTTTTCCGTGCCGTGCAATGAATGGCTGACAGAACTAAAATATGCCCGTCGCGCACGGAGTGTCGTGGGTACGTTTGTTTCTTCGCAAATCTTGGGATTCAAATGATGGTCATGACCCTTATACCCATTTCGGGGTTTGCTATAGGCAATTATACGCCAACGTGTTTGGTATCTTCTACTTGCTGTACAACAAGTGCTGATGATGAAATGTGTAGTGCTGTAATCGAGTATGGTTAGAGTAGCACAAATTAATTTTCAGCATAAACGTTCAGCAACTAATCCATCACGCCTTGTGCAGGAAGGAAAAGCTTCCATAGCTTTGGTTCAAGAACTGAATTTTCATAAAGGAAACTTCTATGTTGGAAAGCTACTTAACCCCGTCTTCGTAGCTTTCAACAAAACTAGCATGAGAAATCCACATAAAATGCCTCGTGCATGTATACTTGCGAATAGTGCTATTGACGCATGTTTTATATCCTACCTCACCACTCGCGATATTTATGCTGTTACGGTAAATACGACTGTTGACAACATGAACAAGAAATACGTGTATTGTTCGGCCTATTTGCCGCACAACGAACCATCACCTTCTGATGATTTCAAAATGGTTGTATATACTGTGGCAGAAATTTGTTTCCCCTCATAATCGGCAGTGATATAAATTCCCACCACATAATTTAGAGCACCTCAAATATCAATTTGAAAGGCAGGTTAATGGAATACTTAAGTGGTACGAATCTGCACATTCTTAATGCAGGAAACCGCCCAAAATTTGCAGGCGAAGAAGCGTTAGATGTAACTCCCTGCTCTGACGGTATTATACAGGAGTTGGAAAACCGACTCGTACTAAACCAACTCGAACTGTCGTTATCTGATCGTACGTACATCGTATTTGATCATATAAACGTCTCGCTAGATATCGTCACATATCGTAATCCTAAATCTACGAACTGAGACTTCTACGAAGAGGACTTGGGGACTAGATTTTATGGGTATCTTCCGACGATTGAATATTCAAGTGACTTGAATGAGGCCGTGGATAAAAAAAAGCTCACCCATAGTAGCAGCATACCAAGAGGCCTGTTCGCTTCGAGTTATGCGTGCTTCTAGAGGAACACCTTAGTGGAATATCGAACTGGTTCGACTCAATAAGTTACGTAAAAGAGCTTGGAATTGCAGACGCGGGAACGGGTCGGAGGCATTTAAGTTGGCTCGTAAAGCATACAGAAATGCCCTTCGATCCTCTGATCGAAGTGCTTGGAAAAGCCTCTGTGCACATGTCTCAAGTCTCAACGAGACTAGTAGATTAAATAAGTTACTTTCGAAATCGAAAGACTTTCACGTCAGTTCGATTAGAACTGCTAATGATGAATACTCGTCTAACGAAGATAATGGCTGGAAATTCCGAATATTATGTCTACAATATACGTTTGATAAAATGCTGGATCCGCTAATATGATTCATTCAGGGATATCCCATCCCCTTGTTGAAACCGTTGTAAAGGGTAGGCTGACTGTAACGTTCAGTAACACCAGAAATGTCATGTTACAAGCTTCGCGATCGTATTGTGGTATGGATCTGATATCGTACTCTTGTAGAAGCCTGACCAATTCCAACCACAGAAATATCAACCCTATTCTTAAAGATGTTCATGAGCTTGCAGAAATAAAGTTATATTCTGATCCTGAATCAAGTAGGACACGTGCCGGATGACATTTCCCATCATCATCTTCGACGAGAAGCATTGTATTTCCCCGCTGATGATTGTGACGCGCTATGACTGGTGCGGATGGTAAAGGGTTTTTTCCTCTGTGCCATTACGGAGTCTGATCGACTTTCCGATGGCTTTGCCGGGAGTGATTCTAAAATCCGAATTCTCCGCTGAAGAAATTTTGTTAGATCCTGCCGTTTTTTAGAAGCCTGCTATTGTTATAGCGTTTGACCAACAAATTCCAGGCAATTTGGTAATTGCTCTTTGTTATCTTCAAGGCATCGATTAACGCCTAAGCTTCTCCTTCGAGGCACCCCTTGAGATAATGAAATTTCTCAACCTCTGGTAATTCAGTCTTCCAGTGAATCAATTAAGTGAACAGATCCCGAAAGCTGAGCCATTCATCGATGTTGCCATCAAAAGTCTGTAGCTATATTTGCGGGAGTCGAACGTGGTCCATGGATGCATGCTGATTCGTTTCGGTTTGCCTAACCGACTGCTCCAGCACGGGAGCATCTTGCAACTCCCTTGCCTTATCCATCAGGGCAAATTTTACGTCGTAGTAGCGATCTTCGCATTCGGCATTGGTCATTAGCAAACATGGAGTTGCCTTTCGTGTCGATTAAACAATCACCAGCACGGCTCACGTGGCTCATGAACGTAGCAAAAAGTTACAACGATTGGTGTTAGAATCACAAAAGAAAATGTCCAGCGGCTGGACGTATACTAATGTTCCACTCACCTAACTGGCTGTAGAAACTCCAGTGATTCTACCAATGTTGCAACTCCAAAACGGGTCGATGGCTCAACATGCCCATTGTCCAGCACTAGCGTCGGTGCTATTCAAACGATGGTGCATTCACGATGGCGCGCAATGATCTTTTCCCCTCAGGATGAATTGATGGCGGTATTACAAAACAATGGGTCTCGTAGTTTTGAGATGGCTGCCTTCCAAGCTTGGTTCCCTCAAATCAAACCTTCGTCATACAGTGTAACTCCACGCTATTCTTTAAATCATCCTGTGGCCTGGATCCGGTTCGAAAGACCTCCAGCTTCCTTCAACGTAGTGGACGAAATTACGCTGACCAGGTCCGCCCTGGTCATGCCCTTGGGAATTAATCTGCCTGGAGCTCCGCAACCTTCACCACACGGCTATGAAAACATGCATCGACGGATTGCACAACACATTTATTTTCCTAACTTTAACATTTATTAATATCTAATTATAATTACTACACATTTAAAAAATCGCAGAGGTTCAACCTCTGTGCAACCGATAGCGATCGTAGTTTGTGAGCGATTGACTGATTCGATCGCGGACGATCGTGATTATCTCCATCCCGATGATTCCATCTCTCTCGTGCTAGACCGAGACGACCCGTGAGGTTAAGTGGGTCATCAACTCCGACATCGCCAGTCTCTTTCAAGCCAGCAGTCCATTGGCCGCGTACTTTACACATGCTGTGGGTATTAGGGTAGTCTTCCAATCCAACAGTTTTTTTTTCCTAAAAATCTTTACTAAAAACCAAAATCTACACTTGTAATGCTTGAAATTCCAATATACAGCCGGAAAAAATATATTTGGTTATAGTTGAAAGAAGTATTGTTTTTCAAAGACGGTCCACATCTTTTTGGAAATACTCGAGATAAGAACAAAATATGCGTTGATGAAAGTAATGTATTTTAACGATTAGAAGAACTGCACCGAACATTTTAAAATTATAGGATTCATATTTGGAAAGATATTTTAAAAACACGATTTTTTAGGGCTCATCCAAATATAACGAGTTTCACTTCTAAAGTTTTCCAAGAAGAGATTTATGGGCGATTTCTTCACCCCCACTTAACACTTAAGTCAGGTTTAATCGTACTGGTAAACCTGGTTTAAAAGTTAAGCGAGGGTGATTAAATGGGCTTTTAGTGTAATTATCAATCTCCACAACTTTGCTGATATGTCGTCTAATAATACTTCTCTTTCCATCACTGAAATCAGAACTTATCAAGCTTTCATGATCGAGCATTTTTTGTAGACTTATATTATAAGTGTATAGAAAGAACAGCTCACGTTGAAAAGAAGGAAAATATCCACAGAACGTTGAATAACTACAAATATTGTAAATACAAGAATAAAAAACTAGTATTCAATTTATGACAAAAATAAGATTCATTATTATTATCAGGAATCAGTAGCTACTGGCACGTTTCCCACGTTGATCGGAAATTTGTGCCATGTTATGATTTGTCTTCATCATTTTAGGGATTGGGAAAGGGATAAGATTAGGGATAAGGAAAACAACGATACGGAAGTATTCTTCACGCTCAAGGGAATAAAAGACACATCTCGATGAGCGGATGTATCAACACCCCCGAGGGGATATTGAGATAACAGCACAACGACACCCCCGAAGAGATATTGTCATTCACTTCGGCTTAAGCCTATTTAGGTTTATAAACTTTTGCCGTGACTTTTTGGATACTGTAAAAATACTACTGTATTTTCTCTGTATTCGACTTGCTTCTCAGAACTTCCCTGCTAACTGCCCGGGAACCAGGATTATGAAAATTTAGCCCCATCAAAATATCCTCAAACATTCCTTGGGATTCCACGGAATGTAAGGGAATATACCTTATTCTGGTGAAGGCTATATGGTTCGACCATAAAATGGAAGTCCTATGCATGCCTTCCCACTTATCTCCTCCAATTTCTGTTTCAGCCAGATACAGCTTTGTTCGTTACCCGGAGAGAACCAATCAATACCATATCTTAAGCCAAACCCACTGAAACTGGGTCATGGATGAGTTGGGAGGAATTGAAAAGATACACCCGTGAACTTTTAACAGATCATCCTTCAGAGCAATCGAAAAGTGACCTTTCTCCAACCTTGCTTGCACTCGATAAGTACTGACACTCGAAGACTCTATACCGTGAGCCGAAGCATTGTTCGAGAGAGCATCTATGCGATTGTGCTTTTTTCTGTAATTTCCATCAAAATTTTACCCATTTTAAAGGAGTTTGAAGAAGCACGCTTTCCACAACAGTCAGTATTCACACCAGATGTTGTGGAAAGTGACTCAATTTTGGATTCACCGAAAATCCGAAAAGGATTGGAAATGATCTGCACGTATCAACGGGTTTGATCAAAAACAGTGGGAATTTCCATTCTAGAAATTCCACATAATTAGATTCAATTTTGTACTACCACTTATTTAAAATTGAATTATTGCACAGTAGAAAAGGGTGCTTCATCTAGAAGTTCAAAGAAGATCAAAGACGATGTACTTATGATCAGATAACGATGGTTTGAGCTTTCTGTTTGCGTAATACCGTTATAGTATCTAACACCTTGTGTATGCCAGATCGTGCGAATGTTGGGCAATTTCCTACATTAAGCATACGCCGATTTGTGCTACTTAAGTGTTCCATCGATTCGGTGCTTCTCAAAATAATCTCGGAGTATCACTGCCGATTATGATTGGGAACCCATTTCTGCTACCGTATGATACAACTCCTTTTGAAATCATCAGAAATATCGGCAAATATGCCGAACAATAGACGTATTCCGTATTTCGTAGCACAAATATCGCGAGCTGTGAGTTCGGATAGAAGATATGCGTCGATAGCAATATTCACAAGATTACATGCACGAGGTATTTCACGTGGATTTGTAATGACATTTTGTTATAAGCCACGAAGGCGGGGTTAAGTATCTTTCCAACGTCGATGTTTTCTTTATGGAAATAGCACTTACTGTACTGCACCTAGAAGCCGTTGGCTTATATTACTGCTTACAGCGAACCCCGAAATGGGTATTAGGGACATGCCCATAATTTGAATCCCACGATTTGCGAAAAAAAACAAACATCCACTATGTAAGTGATTTTCAACAGCAAGGATTATACCAACGACACTCCAGGTGCGACTGGCATATTTTAGTCATGCCATTCAATTCTCGGCACGGAGAAACACCTCGACTTGAGGACTCCTGTTTTCAGTTGCCTCTTGCGACATGGGAACAGGAACCCAGTGGGTCAATTCTTGGCTGATATACTCCAACCCGCCCGATGATACACAGCCTCTAGGTTGGTTTTGTCTGGAGAAAGATAATAGGCTGTTATAAACCTCCTAGTGGACCATAGCCATGGTTATTTAGATAAATAGCATAGCATTTGGCCTAATTACTAGTTTTTTTAAACTGCGTTCGACCAATCGGCATTTGGCATATTTGTCACACATGAAAAGGTGGAAAATAATCGAACTCTTTTGATGCGTTCACGATAAAAGGGGCGGCAAATTAAACTTTTTGGCCCAAGCGCAAAAAACGATTTGCGATCATGGGCAGTCTAGGCTTGCTTCCTTGTAAGAAAGATAATAATATTTTGATCCTCCTTCTAGCCGATTGCAGCCAATCAAATTCTTTGTTGTTCCATTTGAATCTAATTTTGTTGTTGAACTGTTAGGCGTCTGTTTCGATCAAAAAGCGAAAGCTAACTGCAGTTTTAAATATTCGAAAACAATATATTTTTAAATAAAGCTAAAAAAATTCAGGGTTATAACGGTCACGCGGATTTCGCGGTTTTCGTGGATTTTGCGAATTTCGCGGACTTGGCGCGTTTTTTCGTCCTCAAAAAACATCGCGCGGATGTGGCGCGAATTCATTTTTCAATTGTGTTTTATTTTATTAGAATTTCTCCTAACATGTTCATTTATCATTTTGTTTAAGATAAACGAATTCTATTAACATTTAGTGCTGTTGCATTTAGTGCGCGAGTTTTGTTTGTTCGACACCTGGGTATCAGTTCTCAATGATTTAGCTGTAACATGATAATCTTACTAATTGAATCGAATAAGCGGATAGTATAGCCGGCGAGATTTAAGAAGGTTAGGAAAACTCTGATGAGGAGGATCACACCTAACAATATCCACTATATTAAACAATCATAGTGGTGTTACACCACAATAATTTAATCTGATGCAACAATCATTTAAGCAACCATTAATACACACTAGAACAGAAAGAATAACTGGTAGAATAGCTGGAGGGAAATTAGTATTCGTGCACATTACGGTTGACAGCGCTCTCTGATTTATTAATAGTCGATTGATCCGCTTCAGACCTAGGGGACCGAAGAGGAGATCAGGAAGAAGACAGAAGCGAAATCAATGCGAAGTTTGTATCACTGACGACTTAGCATGCGTTGTTAGAAGCAGGATAACAAACAAAACTCTTAATTTCAGGAACTGTACGAGATGGCGGTGGGCCAGTGGCCTTCGACTGGCATGGTCCAATCTCATTGGTTCGGAAGTCTTCTTGGCTGGTTTTGGTAGATGTGTGCTCCTCTTGCAAGTTGCTCAATTCGCTTGAGTGGGGGACATGTGGATCCTACTAGTTGTCGACTTTTTTGACCGTGGGTATGAGGCTAGTTCAGGAAAGGAGTGCAGGACATTTAAGAGATAGATAATTATTCAGTTCGTTCTTACGATTATTTAACTCGACCAATCATACCGGCTCTCAGAAATGATAAACAGCCCTTTCGGGTCGGAGTGGTCTGTTCGAGTCGAACCAGGTGAACAATCGGTTCGAGCAAACTTTGTCGGGAATGGTAGATAAATAATTCGTATGTCCTTTATGGGCAGAGATTCTTTTTGTGATACCCTAAAATGCCTGCACTCGTCTACCTACTTAGGATAATAATAATAGAAAAAATTAAGGGTTTGCCTGGTCCATAATGTAATGAATACGTATATTGACTAGAACATGGATAATCGAATTCTGTTATAAGATATAAATGAAATACCACAGTAGGAAAAAGTATTTGGGAGTAGGGACTAATACTGCTACTAAGTTTACCATATCAACTAATAGTCGATTGATCCGCTTCGGACCTAGGAGACAAAAAGGAGATTAGGAAGAGACAGAAGCGGATTCAATGCGAAATTTGCCAATGCACACACTGTCAAGTGCAACAGTGAGACGGTAGGTGTACAGTTAATGCACATAGGTTGCAGAAATAGGTTGTTAAGACAGCCCGATTGCACACTGATAAATAACAATAACAATAACATCCCACGTTCTGCGTTTTCTTTTCATTTGTATTCAACTATGACTATTGACAGCAATCCGTTCACAAAGCTTTTATCTTGAACTCCTGTGCACAAATGTTTAACTAGGTTGGTGTTTTCTCGAACAACCACGCGATGGAAAAAGGAGCGAATTAATTTTGCCTAAACATAATGAGATTTCAACATGGTCCGGTACGAGGATCGCTAAAGAATATTGAAAATGACCAAAATCACCATCTGTGCAGTTCTGAAACATTTCAAGGAATGTTTGTTTTCCGGAAGGTGTAATTAAGGCGTCGGACGTTGTTTGGGTCAACAAACTGTTCTGTACAGTTCGAAATATGCGCATTCGGAAAAGTTTCAGAGGCGGATCGTAAAGCGAAAAAGTACGACAAAAATGCGAACCCGAAAGCTGAATGATCAAGTGCTGGCCAAATCAAACGGACGCATTCTTATGGATGATGAAACCTATGTCACATTGGATTTTGAACAGCTTCCTGGACAGAAGTTTTATGTTGCCAGGGGTCGCTGAGATGTTCCCAAGAAATATAATTTGTTCTTGCGGATAACTTTGGCGGTAACTTGATGATCTAGCAGGGAGTCTGCAGCTGTGGTCGGAAGGCATCGATTTTGATGCAACCAACCAGAGTTTGAAATTGGCGACAGGCAGTTTATTGCTCATCTTTTTCTTCCATAGTAGGCATATCATTCATGTCTGTTCACGAAAGAGAAAATTTCATCCCCTGCAACCAACGATAAAGGCTCGATGCTTTAGTAATATGGTGTAATGGGAGCTGGCTAAGTTTGTCCAAAACGTAATGGACCATCATGACACGTAACGAAGCGTAACATCCCTTTGCTGAGGAACATCCTTTACTTAAGAATTCATAGTGTTGCATGTCACGAAAACGCTGGTTTCCTTGCCACAGGCACAGATTCCTTGCCAAATCATAATTTTTTCCCGAACATATCAGCAAAAAACGCACCCATCGACCTTCATCAGCACTTGGTCGAACAGCTTAGGATCTAGATTCTGGCCACTGCTTGGTGCTCGAGGTTTCAGATAGGGCGGTCAGAATAAGAATCTTAATTCTTGACACACTGAACAATATATAAACACAAATAAACGACGGAAATGTTAGAATATCAAGTTAAAATTTGCCCCTCATGATTCACCCCCTACAATTGTCTAATTTACCCCTAGGGGTGAATTCACCTCCAGTTGAAAATCACTGCTCTAAACCATTAATAGGCGGAAGTTGGTTAAGGTTAAATATGTGACACGAGACGAATGAAAAATTTTAAAGTCACGTAAATTAAAAAAAAAAAAGAATGTGTGACCCAAGTGTATGGATTCCTACGCAATCAGAGTAGCTGCAGTTCACAGGCACCATGAATTTGTTACAATACTGCAATCACTTTTAGAGAATCTTATCCAAGTTTCTTTCATGGGTTTATATTCTTTTGTCGTGAATACGACTTACCTTTCGATATAGATCCTCTTTTAAAAATTCCGGAAGAAATAGGAGGGAATTTTTGAACGTCAGTAGCTTTTATTATACTGAACAACGGAATTATATAAAGTTTAGGCTAATCAGTTGGAAAAATGTTGACCATTTTTGTATGAAAATTTCGAATTGTGTATGACTTTTATGAATAGCTCAAAAACTAAAAAATGGAAGGTGATAAAAGTCCCGCATTTTTGTGCAACGTTCATCATTCGTCGCTCGCTAATCGAATGAGAAGAATGTGGGTGCACGGTCAGACGGTGAAGTAAGAAGAAAGCAATCAGAATTTTCGTCGCCAATAGATTATTACGCATATTATTTTGCTTATTCAGCCTTATTCTGCATTATGACGAATCGCTTTTTAGAGCGAATGTGATTTACTTTCTCAATTATAACGTTTTGTCGAAAATATGTTGGGTTGCAACATTTCAAAATAATTCTGAATGTTAGCAATATTTTCAAGTAACAAGGCATGGTTTGTTTAGCCTATTAATCAAATATGCAAGTGTACATGAGAAGTTTCCAAGAATATTCGAGTAAACACCGCCGTAAGTTTTGAAGCTGTGTAGGCAATATTTCTTCGTTTTGGGAACCGCGCAAAATCTCGCGCGTATTTTGCGCGTTTTTATTTTGTTATCTTCCGTAACAACCCTGTGCATTACAACAACAAATAAAAAACAAAATAATGTTCAAAATAACACAACATTCAATTCGATAAATCCAGTCAATCTTTCACAGCAAACCCAACGAAAAGGCCTTCCAGTGTCGCTGGGTACAATCTTCAGTGCAAACGAAAAATGCGATTTAAAACGGCAATAAAATCCTGCCCGCTCACCCCACTCTTTCTCTCACTCTTATCAACTGAACTGGATCTGAGGAAGCACCAAAACGCAGTATGGACATCAACCCACTGCGGGAACAAGTACAACTTCTATGTAGGTATAGTTACGTTCGTCTGGGGAGCAAGTATGGTAAACTGTACTATATGTAGTGCGAGCCATTAAACCGGAATGCTGACAGGTACCAATATATAGCGGACTTGAGTATTATAGCTCATGAAATTTTCTTCAAGAATACGCCTCGTTCCCGAGGGAGAAAATCATCACGTTCATAATTAATAATGTAATACTAATCATCAATAATTAAAACTAGCGAATGAAAGGAAGTAAAACCAAGAGCATCGTTATGTTACCTTCAATGACATTCCAACTCACTGAGCCGATATGACGATCTGCTGGACGACACCGCTTGTACTGCTGTGCATCCACCGGAATACCGGAACTTATTTTTTTTTTTACCGACACACAGTATAAAAAAACTGAATCCAATAACTATAATAACGCTCAGGGGGAGGGAAAAATATCACAGCACTCACTGACTACCGAATACGAACCTCACTTTTCTTCGAAGGGGACAACCAACTACGGAATAAGGATGGAGCTCTTCGATCCGAACTAAAGTTTAATTAATTATATTGCTTTTACCATTCAACTGCGAAGGTGTATCACTTCACTTCACTTTGGCGATTCATAGAAAAACTGCTTTAAATTCTGCTCACATAAACACATTCAATTTCGATTTTTGCTTCTTCGTTTCGTGCTGCTTACTTTTAATTATCGAAGATTGATATTTTTCGCAGTAGCCACTGCTACTTTGCCGCTAGCTGTCACACTTCGTTGGTTCGGAATTGATGTTTCCGCTTCACAATTTCGATCAACGAATCGAATCGAATCGATCGGTATTCGTGTGCCCTTCTGATAGATTCAGGTTGGTGTCCGAAAAGTACTATGCAAACTGATATGCCGCCGATGATGGGCTGATAACATACGGATTATTGCCGAGGGTTGTCAATTAGCGACTCTGAGAACGAGAAAGAGAAACGTTATTTTATTAAATGGATAACAATATTGAAATTACTCAAAGCAATACGATTCTCACGTCACCTTTGAAAACACGAAAAATCAACAAAAACAAAGCCAGCCAAGCATTGAACGAAAAAACGGCGCAGAAAGTTGAAGACTCAATTCGAAACAGACGGAAGAAAAAGAGAGAACGCGTTCCTAGCCGCACTAAAAATTACCCGGTAACGTTCCGAAACACTTGTAGCTAGACTTGGAACTCGGAAAACACCACACCGCACTTCTATCCAACTGAACTTGAAAACAGCTAATAAATGGAGCTCAAAATGAAAACTGAGCGGAAAGCGAGAAAAAAAACTAATAGAAGAAAAATCGCGACTAAACTTAAGTCGCGCCGGTACTGACGCGAGAGTCGTTGAGTAAACACGCTCACACTGGCTGGAGTAGTTAGCGCAAACATTCACCACATACGAAGGAAAACACCGGCTGAGCTGACGCCGCGATGCTCACCAGATGCAACGTCACTGATTACACATATGCATCGCCACCCGTTTGACATTTTTGAACTCCCGATAAACCAAATTCAACACGCGGTCACTCCGCATTTCTTCTCAAGACCGAGCTAATTTCTCGAACGAATCGCGATTCGCGCGAGACTAATGGTACCGATGGAAATGCAAACACCATTAGGCTAAGCCACTCGAAATGCTAATGCATTTCGTCCACCCCCCTCTTCAAGTTGCAAGAGGTAAAATTATCCACTCCAAGGCACACAAAAGGAAGCTTCCGATAATAATAATAATAATCGATAACACACAAACTGCGCGCGCACTTCGCAAACCTGACCACAGACGGCGCGTAACGAGAGCATGGCGCATGTTAGCTCACAATGTTGCGATCCACGCTCCAGCGGTGGGTGATTCGCCTTCCCGGTCGAGAGACTGCTTCCCAGTACCTACTACCGGCGCGCGTGGGTAGTTCCGTAGCCAGTAAACCGCTTGATTAGCTCATCTATTGTCTGCTTGGTCTGTTCCGATACGCTTATGCAAAGTTTTTTTTATTCTATTGTTTACATTTTGTACTATATCTTGTAATAGTGAATGAAGCAATGCAGTTACTTTGTCATAGTTCATAAGGGGCCATTGATTTCGATGAAGTTATATAGTAGTTTTTTATCCGTTCTCAGCTATTATCATTAGATAAACTTCTAAAGATTGAGTGTTGATCGTTACACTAAGTATTGGTCTTTTTAAACCATTCCTTTGCTATGTCAAAAGAGGCAAAAAACATTAAAAAAATTTGGCTGCACATTATTTAAAAACCAAACATCACTGAAACACGCATCAAACGAGTTTTTTTCGAGGCTTAATGTCTTCAGAAAAGTTTTCGAAAATATTATTTCAAGCAACTTTATTGAAGACATTAATATTCCAATAAAAAGTCTCTAAAGGTTACAATAAAAAGTTATATTGAAGAGAACTGGGTTTAAGAAAATTTCCTAAATGTCGTCAATATGCTGCATTGCATTTACCTTCATATTTTCGACAAATTTGTTTAAAATGACATTTTGAACAACTTTACTCAAGACTCCAAGTCTCATGCTATTTTTGGAGAGTTAATTCTCCATAATTGCTTCTAGGACAATTAATCACTAAAATTATCATATCAAAAGATGCGTTTTACATGTTGGCAAACTTCTTTGAAGTTGATCAACCTTCAAGGTTCAAGTGCTTTTTGTTCTCTCCGGTGTGATTTAGTTTTTTCGGCAGTACGAAGGTGCTTGCTGTGGCAGAGGCTGCAGTAAAGCACTACTAATAAACAGTCCCGCGAGTGATAATTATTACCTGCGATATCGGTGAAGGTAGTGCAGTGAAGTGCGTTACTAAACAGTTTTCTTGCCTGAAAGACGGTTTTGTTTAGACGAGCTATATCAGCTCTCTACTGTGTGAAGGTCACGCGGGTGACGGATAAAAAAAACGAAGGATCAATTCACCTACCAGCTCGTCAGGAACCAACTGGTGAAGTGTTTCGTTTTTTTTTTACTTTTCTTATCGATTTTTTTTATTATTGTTTTTGATTTTTTATTTTGATTTAAATTAAATAGTGCGGTCGAGCGTGTTGCTCCCGCATCAAAATGGAACAAACAGAAGGATCACCCTCCGAAGACAAATATTATGGGGAAGAAGAACGTGTATTTGATTCGGAGACAGATGATGTTATGGTCAATCCACTTCCCCCACTTACCCCTAAAGTCTCACAGCCCCCCCGAGTCAAAGTTTACCAGGATGGATCCGCTGGTCCTTGGGTGGCCCAAAAATAAACCGTTAAACAGCATAACTGTTGCACGGGAGCTGACAAAACGTTACTCGGCCGTAACCGAGATCAAAAAGGTCCAGTCAGATAAACTGCGCGTAGTCGTTACTGACTTGAAACAGGCCAATGATATCGTTAGCAATAGCCTCTTTACGCTGGAGTATCGCGTCTACATCCCTTCTCGTGATGTGGAGATCGACGGCGTGGTAAGTGATGCGGGTCTAACTGTCGATGATCTGATGAATGATGGGGCTGGCCGCTTTAAGAACCCTAACCTTCAATCAGTTAAGATTTTGGAGTGCAAGCAATTGCACTCAAAGTCCATCGAAGATGGGAATTACTATCCATCAGACTCGTTTCGCGTAACCTTCGCCGGATCTGCACTTCCGAGCTACGTTGAAGTGGGAGGAGCTCGTCTACCTGTACGCCTGTTTGTACCGCGAGTCATGAATTGTTCCAATTGCAACGGTGCGGTAAATGTGGGGAACGCCATGCGGATGATACTTGCAGTAGGCCCGCTGAGAAGTGTGTTTACTGTGGGGAGAATCCGCATGCACTTTTGACATGCCCAACGTACAAACTTCGCGCAGATAAAATGAAGCGATCCGCCAAAGATCGCTCCAGACGCTCTTACGCAGAAATGCTTAAAAGAGCTGTTCCACTTATCTCCGAAAACCCATTCGCTCTCTTGCCAACTGACGATAACGCCTCTAACGACCCTTGCGAGGGGTATTCTTTGGCTCTGCTTGGAAACTCTAGGAAAAGACCTAATCAAAACTCACCTGAACTTCCTCGTAAGGGTCCTAGGTTGTCCCAAACAAGGGTACAAAATAAAAATAATTCATTAACTGGAAGTGCTGGTACAAATCCGAAGATAAAACCTCCTGGTTTTGGGAAATTGAGATACAACCAGGAGTTCCCAGCACTCCCCGGGGCACCAAAAATCCCAAGTGCTCCAATTTTACAGTCAGAAACTCACCCTAAAACGGGATTCCTTAAATTTTCTGACATTGTGGACTGGATATTCACAGCTTTCAACATTACTGATCCTCTGAAAAGCTTGCTGGTTGCTATTCTACCAACAGTAAGAACATTTTTAAAACAGTTGACTGAACAATGGCCCCTCCTTACAGCGATCGTATCCTTCGATGGCTAACTTATTAGACGGAATCAAGGATCTGATCACTGTTTTACAGTGGAACTGCAGAAGTATTATCCCCAAAATTGATTCATTAAAACACTTGCTAAATTACAATCATTGTGATGCATTTTCCCTATGTGAAACATGGCTAACTTCTAATATAAACCTCAACTTCCACGATTTTAACATTATCCGCTTGGATCGAAAAGACTCATATGGAGGGGTACTTTTAGGGATCAAAAAGTGCTACTCCTTCAATCGAATCAACCTCCCTTCGACGCCAGGCATTGAAGTTGTCGCTTGTCAAACAACAATCAAAGGCAAAGATCTTTGCATTGCTTCTATTTACATTCCTCCTAGGGCCATGATGGGATATCGAAGATTCTCCAACGTGATTGAACACCTTCCCTCGCCCCGCCTGCTTCTTGGAGACTTTAACTCTCACGGTACGGGGTGGGGCTGTCTATACGACGATAATCGATCTTCGACAATTCAAGACCTTTGTGACAACTTCAATATGACAATTCTGAACACAGGGGAAATGACACGGATTCCTAGACCACCTGCGCAAGCAAGTGCACTGGACATATCTTTATGCTCGACATCACTACGGTTAGATTGCAAGTGGAAGGTAATATCTGATCCCCACGGTAGTGACCACTTACCAATTGTAATTGCAATCACCACTGGTTCAAGACCATCGACACCAATCAATGTTCCCTATGACCTCACACGAAACATTGATTGGAAGAGCTACGCTGCTGAGATATCCAAAACTATCGATTCAACACAGGTACTTCCCCCGGAGGAAGAATATAAGTTTTTGTCCAACTCGATTCTCGATAGCGCGATTCAAACTCAGATGAAACGAGTACCCGACGTGAACACCCAAAAACGTTCTCCCAACCCGTGGTGGGACAAAGAGTGCTCAGACGTGTACGCGGAGAAAGCTGCCGCGTATAAAACCTTCCGGAACGACGGGTTAGTTGCTAGTTATCGAGTGTACGCGATATTAGAAAAGCGAATGAAAAATTTAATGAAAGCTAAGAAACGCAGTTACTTGCGCCGGTTTGTCGACGGGTTAACAAGAGAAACATCGATGAGCACTCTTTGGGGCCCAACGCATGCGAAACCGAAACAGTAATAACGAGAGCGTGGAATATTAACAATATTAACTGAAAGGGTAACATCGTCCCACATGACTGGAGACAGATGAGGGTCATCGCCATCCAAAAACCAGGAAAACCAGCCTCCAACCACAACTCGTATCGTCCGATTGCAATGCTGTCCTGTATCCGGAAGTTATTCGAAAAAATTATCTCGTTTCGCCTCGATAATTGGGTCGAAACAAATGGCTTACTGTCAGATACACAAAGGCAAAGGGACGAACGATTGCCTTGCGTTGCTCTCAACAGAAATTCAAATGGCATATGCTAACAAAGAGCAGATGGCATCAGTATTCTTGGATATTAAGGGGGCTTTCGATTCAGTTTCTATCAACATTCTTTATGAGAAGTTGCACCAGCATGGTCTTTCACCAATTTTAAAACCTGTTGTCTGAAAAACAAATGCATTTCTCGCATGGCGATTTATCGACATCACGATTTCGCTACATGGGCCTTCCCCAGGGCTCATGTTTAAGCCCTCTCCTCTACGATTTTTACGTGAATGACATTGACGAATGTCTTGTCAATTCCTGCACGCTAAGGCAGCTTGCAGATGACGGTGTGGTCTCTATTACAGGTCCTAAAGCCGTCGACTTGCGAGGACCACTGCAAGATACCTTGGACAATTTGTCTGCTTGGGCTCTCCAGCTGGGTATCGAGTTCTCCACGGAGAAAACTGAGCTAGTCGTATTTTCTAGAAAGCGTGAAGCAGCGCAACTACAGCTTCAATTAATGGATCAAACTATTGCTCAGGCTTCAACAATCAAATATCTCGGGGTATGGTTCGACTCTAAAGATACCTGGGGATGTCACATTAGGTATCTGAAACAGAAGTGCCAACAAAGGATAAACTTTTTCCGTACAATAACTGGAACATGGTGGGGTACCCACCCAGGAGACCTGATCAGGCTGTACCAAACAACGATATTATCAGTGTTGGAGTACGGATGTTTCTGCTTTCGCTCCGCTGCGAACATACACTTCATCAAACTGGAGCGAATCCAGTATCGTTGCTTGCATACACTCCACCCATCATTGAATCTCGAAGTACTGGCGGGCGTTCTTCCGCTGAAAGATCGATTCTGGGACCTCTCATGTCGATTGCTCATTCGATGCGATATTCTGAACCCATTGGTGATTGCAAATTGCGAAAGGCTTGTCGAGCTTAATTCTCAGACCCGATTCATGTCCTTGTACTTCGATTATATGGCTCAGAACATCAATTCATCTACGTATAACGTCAACCGGGCTCATCTCTTAGATACTTCTGATCCAACTGTATTTTTCGATACATCCATGAAGGAAGAGATTTGTGTAATTCCGGATCATATTCGCCCACAAGTGGTCCCAAATATTTTCTATAACAAATACCATCAAGTCGACTGCGCCAAAATGTTCTACACTGACGGATCAATCCTCGATGGGTCCACAGGCTTCGGTATCTTCAACGAAAATCTTGCTGCCTCATTCAAACTCAATGATCCTGCTTCAATTTACGTCGCAGAATTAGCTGCCATTCAGTATACTCTCGGGATCATTGACACCCTGCCCTCAGACCATTACTTCATCGTTTCGGATAGTCTCAGCTCCATTGAGGCCATCCGTGCGGCGAAGCCTGGAAAGCACTCACCGTATTTCCTGGGGAAAATACGGGAATATCTGAGTGCTTTATCTGAAAAATCTTACCAGATTACTTTGGTTTGGGTCCCGTCACATTGTTCTATTGCGGGCAACGAGAAGGCGGACTATTTAGCCAAGGTGGGCGCATTAGAAGGCGACACTTACGAAAGACCAATTTGTTTCAATGAATTTTTCAGTATCTCTCGTCAGAGGACGCTCGATAGTTGGCAAACCTCATGGAGCAATGGGCATCTGGGACGGTGGCTACATTCCATTATCCCGAAGGTATCAACGAATGCTTGGTTTAAGGGGTTGGATGTGAACCGGGACTTTATTCGTACGATGTCAAGGATCATGTCCAACCATTACTCGTTTGACGCGCATCTCCGTCGTATAGGGCTTGCTGAAAGTAATCATTGTGTTTGTGAGAACGGCTATCACGACATCGAGCATGTTGTTTGGCTGTGCGCAGAGTACTGTGTTGCCAGGTCCCAACTAATAGATTCCCTTCGGGCCCGAGGTAGATCACCCTATGTGCCAGTCCGGGACGTCCTGGCAAGCCGTGACCACCCCTATATTTTTCTTATCTATATCTTTTTGAAAACCATTGATGTTCAAGTTTAATACATTTTACCCTCTCTCATTCACAGTAGAATCTCACCAACCTATTCCTGTATCTACAATATGGCATTGCTTCACGAGTCTTCCGTGCATACCCTATTTGATAACCGTCTATCCAGAACATCATGACATACCGCACATGCAGATGATATAGAGTGCCAATAATTATCCGAAATATCGACCCTCCCCTCGCCCCTGCGATTACAGGCTGGAAACTACAACAAAGTGTGCATATCCGCCACAATGATCAATCAGCAAACGACGATGTCAATTACACTATATGTATCCCACTTCCTACCTTTTTCCTTTACTTACATAAGAGGGGAGCAAGCCGCCCCTAAATACGGCTTTCCCTTTCCCCACTACCATGTGACATGTAATTTAAAAAAAAATGAATTATCGGCCTCGTTAAGCTACAGCATTTGGGCCTAAATAAACGTATTTAGGATAAAACCTTCAAGGTTCATGATTTCGAAATTATGTGACCTTGACGTTTGAAAAACTTTTCGAACATTTACTCCGCTTTCAAAGTGCACATTCTTTGACTTATTGACATATTATAGAAAAAATAATCTATAGAGATTTGAAAGCTGTCCATAGAGATTCCTTTTATTTGTAGACTGGAATGACATCTGTGAGAGCACTTATGTTTCTGAACTTTCAATAATTTATCAAACTTACATTAAATTTTAGCATCCCCCCATCCGAATTTCTCAAACTATGGTTTAGTAATTCTGGTTGAACCAAAAATGTTTTAAGCTATTTTGTTAGAAGATATTTTTGGCCAACGCATTTATTGTCCCCAGTTATGGTTCATACAATTCTTATAACTAGAAGGTTAATGTCAATGTTTGCCGCGGAAAACAGCTTGCCTGAATCGTCTTCACTGGTGCTTGCCGTGTACGTTCATGGAGTTATTCAATAGCTCTGTTATCGTTTACATGAAGAAAATTGTTTCCGGTCGTTCAAAATTTAAATGCATATAGCTTTAGTACTGATTTACGGATGTTTTTTTTATCGAAAATTTCTTATCCTAATGGCCACCAGAAGTGATGGGAAACCGATGGGAAAAATTCCATCTTCCCGGGTTTTTATTTGTGGGTTTTAACCGGGTTTTTTCTCCCAAATCATTTTAACCCGGACGAAATATGGGTTTTTTCGTTTTAATGTTTTTTAATCTTTCGGCAGTCGCGCTAGTGCACTGAGTACACACTGCTCTGAAAATCTAGCGAAATCGTCTTAGAGCACCAGCGGCTGCTCGTTCAGTGGGCCATTTGCGCGACTTCCGGGGGGTTGCAGAAAATAAAAAAAAGAATCTTGCATTTACATTTGAGAGACCGAAAATAAAAGTCGCAAGAATAAAACATACTTTGTAGAACCCACTCCAGATATCTTAGCATGTAAAAATCGAATATAAACATCAAGCGCAAAAATCGGACAGAGGTCCTTGAGCATGAGAATCGCTTAGACTATTCTCACCCAAAAAAGTCGGCAAGGATGAACATCCAGTATAATTCGCCCACGGGAAATTCCGTACAACGTTACATTCAAGATTAAAAGTTGTATAAATAAAAGTCCTTTGTAACAACCGGATATACTTTTTTACGGTTTTTATTCTGTAGAATATAATCGAAAAGCTCCTGTCCGATTTTTAAACTTGAAGTTTAAATCCAATTTTCACATTCTAATTCCATATTTCAACTAGTTTCATATAATACTGGGAACAATAGTCATTGTTACTCTAACTAGTGAAAATCAGAATAATCGTGTGATGCCCAAACTACTTTTAATGTTACTCATTGTAGGGGTTGCTATACTTTTAGCGAAATGAGGTAGGTATTCACACAAAATTTAGAAAATACCTATTTAGTTCGGTGAAAAGTAAAAGTGAGTAATATACAGAAAGCGAGTGGCCTTGACATTCGTCATTAGTATGAACCGTAATCAGAACTCTCACAAATCTCAATCCGAATTCTTTCGGCATCAACTACATCAGCAACAGTAGAAAAAATGTTTAGTACGTTTAGGTGGATTCACAGTAAGAAACGCAATCGACTTAGCCCAAAACGCGTTGAAAAGTTTTATCATTTTCATTTTGCAGCGTTTGGTGGGGCAATGGGAGCGCAAGTCAGTCCAAGGCCGATGATAGGAGAGGTAATGGCAGAATAGTCTATGCGAACCACCAAAACGCCATGGGAGAGGAACAGGGTGTGGGTTGGGGTAGGGTTAATGGATTGATGTATACTTGACGAATAATTGCGCTGCAGAATGCGATGAAAAGGTGCATTGAACAGTTGGCTGTTCAGAAATAGATACAATATGTTTCTCCATAAGGTTTGATAGCTATTTTATGTATTTTGTGATTATGTGATGCCAATTTATAAGTGTTAAAAAGCTCATTTTATCCCGTGGTTTTATTAAGTTTGTGAGACCGCAACCGTAGATGTGCGTGGAAGATCGCGAAAAACTCAAGCGCTTGTATGTTCACGTGTTTGTCGCGTATGTCAGAACGTATGTGATTTCGCGTGTTTATACTTGTTTATATTCGATTTTGTAACTGTGTATATAACTGGTCATATGCATATTCGCGTGTGTTTTTGAATGATCGCGCGGACCGTGAGTTTGTTGCTTAGTTTTTAGTGTACGGTTCAGGTATTAGAAGATAATAATTATCTACTGATTCCCTGTGCAACTTCAGCTAGTGCAGATCGAGTAGCAGCCAGGGGTGGTCGCACAAGCTCAAGCTCAAACTCAAAAACTTTTTTAAAGTAATATTGACATTTGAAGTTTTTAGTCCATTTATTTTTAAAACATTCCTACGGGCAACCTAATTGACGGATTTTAATTAACTAACCAGCAATGAAATTGTCGTGAGACACAGATTATTCGTGATTTTTTCCGATCGGAAAAGTTACTATTTCGTATCTTTTTCTATGCCTCTTTTTTGTTCGAAAAATACCATTTTAAGTACCTACCAACCAACATGTCTGTTACAAGTCGCATTATCAAAGAATGGAAGCGCGAAAAGCATGCAAGGTAAACCTTTATTCAGCCTATAACATTGTATTCAATGCGATGACATAGACATATTGATACATCAATCTGTTACAATTAATGCAGGTTATAATTTATGGAAGATAGTTTTTTTGAAATTTATAGAAAATATACAAAAACATCATGGAAAACCGAAGAATTTTGCAATGGATTTCAAAAATCTTTCTTCTATAAAATTGCCTGCAAATTGCTAGAGTGTTGGAGTAAACAATCGTGTTGCTTCGTGAGAGCAGACGTTTTTCCATGCACTCTTTCTTGATTTACGGACTCGGTTGCTATGAAACCGCTTTTCAAACCACAGGTACAGAAAGCCTGCTAAACCAGATATTTCTGTGTGTACTTCGACAGCTCCGGTTGCCATTACGCTGGTGATTTGGCCACTTTTATGCAATTGTCTAATTCACAAAAAGGCATCTTTCTGCACACAGGCTAAAATATTTTGAAATGCGAGGTGGGTTCGGCCTAACTTATTTTGGTATACGGGGTGGATGAAGAACATGCAGGTGCGAGGTTGGTCTGAGAAGGAGATGAGAGAGTTGAGGGGAGGGGGTTAGGAGAAAGAGGGTGAGAGGTGGATGTGGGGTGCAATAGCCAACTTAATATTATACCTTCCAATTGAGACTTGGTTAGTGAAAATTGGTTCAGTTATCACCGAAATGGCTTTAGTTCTGGAATATGTCCGGAACACAGGACTTCCGGAATTGTCGTTAGTGGACCATACATTGTGGGCCGTCGTGTTGGGTCGGTAAAGACCAGAATAAATAGAATGTTCCTGAGCGTTTTTTTTTTTTCAAAAAAGACATATCTAAAATCGAAAGAGAAAGAAAAAACCAACTTAATCCACCTAGCAATGAGATGAGACATTTCTTACACGTGTCACTGTTGGATCATTCATTAATTTGCAGAATATAGAAAATCAATAAAACGAACAAAATAAAAAATAAAGCAAAAAATGCAAAAAAAAAATTTTTTCACATTCATAAAATGATTGTACTCATTTGTATAAATGTATAAATTTGTATAAATCAAATAAATAAAATACATAAATCAAACTGTATTAGCTCAATAAATGAAAAAATAGTCAATATTTAAAAATAGTTATAAAATTAATTGAATAAATTAAATTGACTCAAACTAACAAATTGAATGAAATAAACAAGTGGAATGACTGATCATGAAATTATTAAAATTAAAGAAATGAATCAAATGAATCAATTAAATCAAATGAAACAAATTAGTCAAATGTATAGAACGAATTTAATGAATCCAGTGAAAACAATGAATCAAATGAATGAAATGTATAAAATGAATAAAATTTTTGGAATGAATGAAAAGAATAAAACTAATAAAAGAGTAAATGAATTGAATAAAATGAATAAATAAAACAAACGAATCAAATAAACGAAACGAATAGGATTGATTAAATGAATAAAAAGAAGAAAATGAATTGATTAAAATGAAAAAGAAGGCGATGTTAAAAAGTTATAAATTAATTGAAAAAAATAAATTGTGTCGAATAAATATTTTGGATGAAATGAATAAATCTGAAAAATAGTCAAATTATTAAAATGAAGAAACTAAAAACTGGAAAAAAACAAAGAGAATGCATAGAAGGAAAACAATGAATAAAATAAGTTAAATGAATGATATGAATGAAATGTACAAAAAAACCGATTTAATCCACCTAGCAGTGAGATGAGACATTTCTTACACATATCACTGTTGGATCATTCATTAGTTTGCAGAACTCATGCGAAGTAGTAAATCAAAATTATAAAATACACGAATCAAATTATATTAGCTTAATTAATGAAAATTTAGACTATATTTAGAAATAAGTATAAAATTAATAGAATAAATTGACTCAAACTAACAAATTGAATGAAATAAATAAATGATAAGATAGAAGACACATTGTACTTGCATCCCCAATTAAGAGTGGGGATTTTGGGAGACATCTTTTTCCGGATCTAATTCGTTATTTTTCATGAAAGTTCATACCAATACAACGTATGTGCATTTTCAATAATATCATCACAAAAAGGTGTTCTTAGTTTTAACATGACATACTTGAGCATATGTTTCATTCAAAATTCAATAGAGATACGAAGAGTTGAAATATCGCACGTGGAATGTCTCTTTTGAAAATGGTCATCGTCAATCGTCCATATTACCCAATTAAGCCACATATTTTTCTGAGAGACCCATGAATTAAACCTTAATTATAGTGTATATACAAGCTTTGAATAGAACTGAATTAAATTTGAGTTGATGTAGTTTTCGATGGTCACCTGTCTACCCATAGTGCAACGTTTCGAAATACCTATTTCACCTTGTAGTTGTAATTTTCCCGTAAAGTAAATATTTTGAAAATTTTGTCAGGGCTAGAAATATTTCATTTGACCTGTCGGGTGTACTATTAAACTTGTTTCCGCGAATGTCTTCTACACTAAAATGCAAAGAAAATAATAGGGTAACAGCAGACAAAAAACATTTTTGTTTTCTCAAACCTTCACAATTACATCGCACACATGAAATTAGCTTGAATATTAATAAATAAACATCAAACCTGGCAACTCTGTTGACGGCGATCGTTGCTCTTTTCTAAGAGCTGCTATTCTTTGCCAATTAGTGTTGTATTTTTACTTCCTTAAAGATATTTTTATTGTAATTTGTGATTTAGTGTACCTGTAACCAGTGTAGATTGGAGGTTCGTGAATAAGTGCCGGAGGATCGATAGTTTTGACCGAAAATAATTTAGGGTTTCTCTGCCCAAATTATTATTCGTTAGTCCATCTTGTGCTATAGTTGTTGTGGTAGTATCCGCTTGTCTGTATATCGGTCAGCTGTGGTGTTGCTCGTTCCCCTGTATGCGACACTGCAATCGTTGCCCCGTGGGTCGAGCGTCGATTGGTGTACGCAATATCGGGAAAAGTGATCTAGTACATCTTTCAATGCACTGCCAGGCGTTGTGTATCGTTTTTCGGCAACGGCGCTCATAGTACACTACGTGTGCTGGAGGTGCTCGCTACGCGCAAGCTGTCTACATACAGTAAGAGTGATAGTTTGAGCTCTTTTGAGTGGCTGTGGTTGAACCTCAGAACGGTGCATCGCCGGTGGATAGCGGTTCTGTCTCTTTTCGGCAGCGGCACTTGTATCTGTGTAAAGGGGATTCTCGCTGGGCGCAAGCTGTCCACAAACAGTAAGTGTGGCATGGTGTGAACTTCTTTATAAGTGTTGTGGCTGTGCAGAGGCAGATTTGATTGATAGACCGATTGCTGTGTACCGTTTGCCGCATTAGCCTCTTGATCAGTAGATTCTGGGGGGTACTTTAGTTGTTTGGTTTACAGTCGGACACCCGGCACCCTACAGGACTGTTTAAGGGTAAGTGTTGTGCTCCATATATTCTATATCATCAGTGGACTGTGCTGAACACCGAGCTCTGGTGAATTGTTTGCGTTCCTACTGCATACTCTGGGTAATGGTTTCATTCAAGGTTTTTTCCCCATTTGGGTTTTTTTAACCTCATTGATGTGCTCTCTATTTATTTATTTATTTATTTTTGCTTTGTTTTATTTCGTAAATTGTTGATCTGTGTTTTACAGTGCCTGTGTCTAGCGTTCACGATTGGTATGGATTGGGAAAGTAAAATGACTTGTGGAGTTTGTCAGCAACTAGAATCCGACCAAAATGAGCTTTTGATATGTTTGTTTTGTTTTGCTGCTGTTCACTTGAAATGCCGAGGCATTACGGGTGTGGCAGCAAAACGAATTAAACAAAAAGCTTACTTTTGCTCGGTAAAATGTACAGATATCTATAAACGCATCATTGACATGCAAAATAATAAAAATTCTTTTTTATCATCAATTAGCAGCAAACTAAATGCGACTGTGGCCAGTGTTGTGTCTGCTCAAATGCAGCAAGTGACGGAGGAGGTCAAAATGCTAACTAATGCTATAGAGTCGTCTTAGAATTTTCTGTCTGAGAAGTTCGATACTATCGTGTCGGAGTTCAAAGATTTAAAATCTGAGAATGAACGTTTAACACATGAACTTAACGCTTTAAAATCTTCTCAATTGTCGCTTTCTACCACTTTCAATAAACTTGAAATGAATTTTGATAAAGAAAATAAGAAAACAATAGAAAATAATGTAATGATACTTGGTTTACCCTCACTGCCTAACGAAAATGTAACTGATCTCGTGCTGAAAACGTTTAAATGTACCGGTGTTAATTTGTCCTCTGATTCCCTTGTTTCGTCGACCAGATTGTACTCTAACAATAAAAATAATAATGCTATAATTCCGATTAGAGTTGTTTTCAAAAACACAAATTTGAAAGAATTGTTGCTTGACAAAAAGCAACAATTTGGCCCATTGTTAACTACGACGATGGATGAAGCACTAAATGTAAACGGAAATGCAATGAAAGTCGCGATCCGCGAAAAACTGTCAGCCTTGTCACTAGAATTGTTAAAAGAAATGCGTGAATCCCAAAAACTTCTTAATATTAAATTTGTATGGCCTAGTCGTGGAGGAATGATATTAGTAAAAAAGGATGAACATTCTAAAATTGAAAGAATTGGTAGCAAACATGACCTTGATCGAATCATAAATAATTACAAAAGTGTAAAATCTGCCTCTTCTTCACCACAACAATCTGCCCCTAAGCGAAAACGAAATTAAGAATGTAGTTAACAATCCAGCATAAAACTTGAATTCAAGCAAATCCAATGGCTAATACAATCAAAAAAATTTCTATCGACCATATTTACGATTTTAATGACAATTATATAAATAATGATAACCAGACACTAAAAATTTTGCAGTGGAACGTAAGAGGTATAAACAATCTCTCTAAATTTGATGAAATTTTGCAAACCCTTGACAGTTGTGAAACTTCCATAGATGTTATAGTGATTGGTGAGACATGGTTAAAAGACGACAATTGTGCTCTCTATGAAATACCACATTTCAAAGCATTTTTCGCGTGCAGGCAACACTCTAGCGGAGGTTTAGCTGTGTATGTCAATTAGACTATCAAACATAGAATTGTAAAAAACTATACCGCAGAAGGATTTCATCACATTCACATCGAACTGTTTATCAAAGGACAGTTTTATGATGTTCATGGAATTTACCGTCCTCCTAGCTTTGATTTCAATGATTTCTCAGCCTATTTAGAAAATTTTATGTGTTCAGTCCAATCGAAGCACTCGTGTGCTATTGTAGGTGATGTAAATGTTAATTAATTAATCAATTAATCTTGCTAATAACAATATTGTTAGAAGATATAAAATTCTCTTGGAATCTTATGACTTTATTTATACAAATGTTTTTCCTACCAGACTAATTAGGGGCCGTACACAAATGACGTAGCTTTTTTTCGGCGATTTTTGACCCCTCCCTCCCCCCACGTAGCATTTGGTCACAAAATTCTAACCTCCCCCTCGCAAATAACGTAGCATTTACCTACCCCCTCCCCCTCGTCCCATGCAAAGCGCCCGGGAGATGAAAAAAATTACATATGTTTTTCAATTATTTTAAATACATGTCCTTTCAAAATGTTTGACGACTTTTATCAACATTTTCATTATAACAGCAAATTGCGTGCAAAATAAGCCCATTTCATGACAAATATAGTGTTGATAGTTTTGTTTTGAATTTTATAAGTCAAAGGGAGCATGAAGAGAAGTTCTCTCAGTTCACAATCGTGCAGCCGCCAATGATTGTAAGAAGCATACGTTCATCTAAATTACTAAATTTTGTTTGGTTGAATCCGAAGTTAAAATTTAATTCAGCTTTCAAACTAAGTCTACTAATTAGCAACATTAGCTAACTAATATAGCAAGTTAAATCCGCATACAAAATCTTTTTGTATTTTCGCGAACTTGCAATTCCGCGAATCGTAAAATTTACCTCATGAAAAAACCGCATCAAAAGTAACTTGTTTGAATTTAAATTTATTTCTCTTGGGAATGGATGATCATTAAATTGTTGTCTCTAAACAATGGGTTTTAAACTTAATGCTACGTCGCACAACTTCTGACCCTACCCTCCCCCTCGTCACACAAATTTGGTATACCCTCCCTACCCCCCAAAATGCTACGTCATTTATGCATGGCCCCTTAGCGAAAACATACTTGATCATGTGCTATGCAAACTGCACGATGTAAATTGAGTGCGCAATGACACAATATTTAACAATCTGAGTGACCACTCTCAGATCTTAACAACTTTTAAAATTACAGCTGAAAGGGAACCAATGTTGCTTACCAAAAAATTGTTAACCATCGTCAACTTAACCACGAGTTTTCCAGCTTCGTTAATGGTATTGATGTCATTGTCAGGGTGGCCAGACCTACCGATTTATCGGTAATCCTACCGATTTTGGTCTTCCCTACCGATTCACAGACGACCAAGGCAAAACTACCGATATTTTGTTATTCCTACCGAAAACTACCGATTTTTATTGATTTTGAACACATCCTACTCAACATTCATTTTTTTGTTGGATTTGGTCTGAGATCTGTGTTGTCAGTATTTTACAGTTCTATGTCAATACTATGTTTTTGGGACAACAACCCGGCCTACCGATAACTACTGATAAACTTTTAGTGACCCTACCGATATTAAGGAATTCTATCTGGCCACCCTGGTCATTGTCGACGCGGAATCTACTATTCAATCTATCGCATCCACATACAACTCATTACTTCAACGTCATACGAAAACAATAACTAAAACAGTTAAAGTGAAAGGCACTCACTGTCCCTGGATGACTTTGGGTTTATGGACTCTAGTAAAAATAAAGAGCAATTACCTTCAACGTCTCAAAAGTAATCCCGCGGATCAACATCTAAAGTAAATGCTATTGCATGTATCCAAAAAGGTAGATGCCACAAAACGACGGGTAAAAAAATCTTTCTATGAGAACCTTCTTACTAACACACCACATTCAAAACTATGGAAAAACCTAAAAAGCACTTTTGGTTTAGCAAAGAAAAGCGACCAGATAAATCTAATTGTCGATGGTAAAAAAATCAACAATAATGCAGAAGTCTGTGAGACTTTTAATGTCTTCTTCTCTAGTATAGGGCAAAAACTGTCAAATGATATCCCCACCTTCTCAAACATGTGTCCTTTAAGTAATGTTCGTCGCGTCCGTGAGTCAATATTTTTGCGTCCTTCATCAACAAACGAAGTAATTATGCTGATACATAGCCTAGATAATAAGAAGAGTAGTGGCCCTGATAACATTCCTGTCAATATGTTAAAAGAAAATTCTTGCGCTTTGTCTAGAATCCTTTCTCAATGTTTCAACATAATTGTTCAATCTGGTTATTACCCTGACTGTCTCAAAGTGGCTAAAGTCATCCCTGTTTTTAAATCAGGGATTGTGATTGTAATAATTATCGTCCTATATCTACACTGTCCGTTTTCAACAAAAACCTCGAAAAACTATTTGTTGCTAGATTATTAGAATTTTTGAACAAACACAGCGTTTAGACAAGGCTCTAGCACCCAAACTGCTATAATTGAATTAGTTGATCTAATAATGAGCGAAGTGGATCGTAAAAACATTGTTGGTGCTCTATTTCTAGACCTTAAAAAAGCATTTGACACTTTGGACCACACAATACTGCTGGCCAAGCTTGAATGTTACGGTATCAGGGGCATTGCTCATTCTGTTATTCATAGTTACCTGACGAATAGAAAGCAATTTGTATCTGTGGATGGTGAACGTAGTAGCCTTGCTCCCATTGGAATCGGTGTCCCTCAAGGTAGTAATATAGGACCTTTGTTATTTCTGTTGTATATTAATGACCTAGGTAACTTGAGGCTTACTGGAACTCCTAGACTGTTTGCTGATGACACAGATCTGTTTTATCCCAACAATGATGTCAATACTATTATTAACTCGATCGATAACGATCTAAGTGTTCTCGACCAATATTTCAAAGCAAGTTTATTATCACTAAACCTTTCCAAAACTAAGTACATGATCTTCCGATCCATACGGAAAACTTTACCAACACATCATCATCCCAAACTTAGAGATTGTACAATTGAAAATGTGGACTGTTTGAAATATTTGGGTATACACTTAGATCCTACGTTATCCTGGACACACCATAAAAAATTTGTCGAAAAGCATGTGGCATCCTCTTGTGGTATTTTGTGGAGAGTTAAAGCGTTTGTTCCCCAGCGAGCTCTGTTGAACTACTACTTTGCATACATTCATTCACAACTTAACTACTTAGTATCGGTATGGGGGCGAGCAGCGAGCTCTCACCTTAAAAAGCTACAAACACTACAAAACAGATCCCTGAAAATTATATTTAATAAACCACTTTTATATTCGACTTTGTTGTTATACTCTGAAAGTGCCCACAATATTTTACCCATAGCCCACTTATGTGACAAACACTATGATTCATACACGACAATCTACATAACTCCATCGCGCAGCATAATATACATTTTACAACTTTAACACATTCTCGTTCAACACGTCGAAATAGTAACTTGCAACGCATTCGAGCAGCCACAAACCTTGGCCAAAA
Organism: Topomyia yanbarensis; assembly: GCF_030247195.1. Classification (NCBI taxonomy): domain Eukaryota; kingdom Metazoa; phylum Arthropoda; class Insecta; order Diptera; family Culicidae; genus Topomyia; species Topomyia yanbarensis. The sequence goes on along the minus strand of NC_080671.1, from coordinate 27,695,688 downwards.
GCGCATTCTTTTTATTGGCCCTACCAAATTTAATGCACTTCCACTTGACATGCAGAGAATCGACAATCGTACCATCTTCAAGGCTAGATTGAAACAGTACTTTAAACATAGGCTTAACGAAATATTGAATTAATGATATTATTATGTAATTTAAGGTAAACATCCGTCAGCAGTATTTAACTTTAATTTAATTTATAATGCGGATCCCTTAACAGGAAATCTATTTTCACTGGGATTCCACCTTAGTTAATTATCTTAACCTAATTGCACATCAATAAATGTCTGTTTCAGCTCAGTTTGTTTTATTTGTTTTTGTTGCCATTGTTCATGGGCTGAGACAAGTTGCGTCCACTACCAAGGGGCTCTTGTATGAGTTCTTTGGTGTGGGGGAGTGTGGTGGGCAATTTAAAAAAAAAAAAGATTGGCAGAGGATCTTATCACACAACTTAGAAATGGATAGAGAAATAACAAGATATATGTGAGTCGTGACAGTTGCCATGAACACGAACGGAGAGATAGAGAGCGATAGTGAGATAGAGATGGGGGTGGGGCATGTGAGGAATGACAAATGATGGTTAATGCCGAGACCTTATTTTTATAGGTATATTATGCGATACATTGATTCCTTACATCCTTATAATAAATAATGTAAGTAGTAACTTTTGCGCCATAACCAATATAATCTAAATCTTGCAAAGAGCTAAATTTTTGGTACAGTTTTGGGATTCAAAAATACAGTTTCTTTTGGTGACGCCACGAGTATAATTGTATGAGAAGTCTTTTATCTTACTACTAGGTGAATTACTTGATGATCTGTATAGTTATATACCATCCAACATTTACTTCACGATTGCACGCAACGCCTAATCCATGGGATAAATACATGAACTCTAGAAAAATTTTCATCTTGAGCACATTATTTTGTTTTTGAAGTGAACTTACATATTGATTTTTGAGAAATAGTTCTGTTATTATATAGGTAATTCACAAAATGTCTTCAAAATCGAATTTCTTGAACCACGTAGATGTGTTTTAATACCCCGATATTCAAAATCGGTTTAGTTTTGCCCCTAAAACACCTGTAAAGCGATACTCTGTATGAAACGGTCTCCTTTTAATTGGTGAAAATTGGTAAGCGAGGAATAGAAAAACAAAATGTTTAATGCCCGTCGCTCGTGAGCGGATTTTGACAGTATATAGCTTGATAGAAAGGTGTTTTTACAAGGTTTCTAACTATGTGCATATTGTGGGACAATGTTGCTTTGTTCGAAAGTTATTTACTAAAAACCTGCAATGTTTTGACAAAATGACTTATATCTCAGAAAGTAAACAACATATCGAAAAACAAAATTAATAGTGTCAAATAGGCACGTTAGGCCTTTCATTTAAAACTAGTGTCATTAAGATCGGTTCAGCCATTGCTGAGATAATTATATGACATTTTGTACATACATACATACACACATACAGACATTGTCTCAATTTATCGAGCTGAGTCGATTGGTATATGAGACTCGGCCTTCCGGGCCTCGGAAAAAGTTTGAGCGAATCCTATACATTTCTTTTGTAAGAAATGTAAAAAAAGTCACTCATTGTAGATATGTTACCTCATTCGGTTCCCGGGAATCCGGGTTTCCGGAAGCAGGTTCCAGTGCTGGGATACTATTTGTGAACTTCAATGGAATACTAGCAATATAAGCATCAAAATTCTTGGAATTGTATCAGTAAGCTGTATCTCGTGGTTTTGGAACCATTTGGTGATTTGACCCCGGAACGGACATTCCGGAGCAGGTTCCCGTGAGGCCGTGAGTGGCCATTCCATTCAAATTCCATTTTTCAAATTGCCATAGGGTCCCGTAACAATAAATAACAGACTTCCGTGACAATTTGAAGAGTTTTGATACTCATATTGCTAGGACATTATTGAAATTTACAAATCATACCCTTGTACTGCAACATCACCCCCGGAAAATCCGGATTACCAAGCACCAGATCCATTCATCCGGTTCAGTTTAACAAATCAAAAAATGGACGAGTTCCTGAATCCAAAAAATCTAAAAGTGTCCAAATCGGATAAAGGAAGCCATAGTTATGAGCATTTCAATTTGTGGGTACCCGGGTACCCACGTTGGCTTGTTAAAGGTGTTTTTTGTTGGACACATAACAGTTAAGGTACCCTTTTTCGGACAAACCATACCGTGGACAGCGTAACAAGAACTAGGTACACATTCTGTTATTTAATGTACTGCATCATAACGTTGGAGCATGCTGTTGGACGAAATTCTCCAATTCACGCGGTTTTTACGATTGCTTCTCTATGGGTGAGTCGAGCACCCCCTCTGTGACCCGTCATACATCGGTATGTTGGATTCAGAATGATAATGAATATTATTGGCGAATAAAACTTTTCAGTGGAGACCCATTGTACTTTGTTTCTTTGGCTTTAAAAAATAAAAAATTAAATTTATCAGCTTGCCATGAGGAAAAATACTACTTATTTCGATAGGCTTTATATTAGAATCCCACAAAATTAGAAATTAAATGCACTCGAATATGCCATTTAGCATTAAATTAATTATAGGATTTCAATTGCTTACTTGCTATAAATAAAAAGGTCCAAACAAATTCATCGAACTCAAACAAGATTCACTTGTTTACATAATCCCACTTCACCTCACTTCCGATTCTAACACAAGTACACTTCTAGTCTATATTCAGGAGCAAAGCCAGATAGATATACTTGAAACACACTTAACATCATGCTCACCTTTATCTCTTCCGAAGTAGTCACTGGTCCTAAGCAGCGCAGCTATCAATTCCTTCCTATTCCCGTCAGCGAAATGATTAAACTTATTTATGCTAGTATAAACCTGCGTACACGCTTTTATTTACATTTCTTTCACTCGGTGCGATGTAACTATGGCAAGCTAGTGGTAATCCAGCAGCAGCTGATCGGTTATATGTAAGCAAAGAATCGCCTAAAGGTAGAGCAAAATGTCAACATAACACTCTTTCCACTCTTGTTGACACCCAGGTTGACACTGCATGCAAGTATGGCGCTTTCCACGAAGCGAGCGTTGCTGGAAACTCGTTGTGGTGAATAGCATTGGTTCGAACCGATGGTTGGAGTCCACAGTTGAAATGGAGTGAAAAGGGATCCGCTTCCCGGGAATATTTGACACATTTACAACACGCAAATCAAAAAAGATGAGCTTGAAAAAATCCGCTCTCGAGGCGTTATTTTTTTTGGCACTAATCGAGGGTCTACCTCAAAGGGAAGAAGAGCGTATCCGAATCAGTTTGACAAGACCATAGTTTGATGCTGGAAACGGTCTATCCCTGAAAACAAGCATTGGAAGGGCAGTCCTTCGGTAATAATAGAGCCTATCGTCTATGATATTCTGGTTGTAGTTAAAAATCGAAATATTGAACTTGCGCCTTTCGTTTTTTCCCTATTTGAAAAGTGGGCAACTAATGCACATCTTGCGTACATGTTAGAAAATAAACTTGCCCATCATCTACACCAGCTGCGCTATAGTTGCGCACGCTGAAAATAGAAGAAAAATCGAAAGGTGCAATTTCACTATTTCGATTTTCAACTGCTACCACAATACATGTAATTCTTATGTGTTCATATACAAGTGCACAACGTTTAAATCAAGACGATAACGCATTTTTGGAAAAGTCGCTTTACTTCACATCGCCACATTTAGATGCGCTTTGAAATATTATAATGTTATTAGTTACGTATTTCCGCTCTTAGTAATAATTTTTCTATTTGATAACAGGCAAATATATTTGCTTATTATGCATTTAGTCGAATAGAATGTTAGTGTTCGTTTCGATGGTTTCGTAGATCATCTCAAAAGCTGGCGATTGCATTTTTTACTTAGTATAACTTCGAAACAAGTTACTGTTATGCTTTTGAAAAGAAACTGTTACAACACAAAGAGATTTTTTCGTTCCGCACACACGGAAGGCTCGTCGCAACTAAAGACACAATTGGAAAAGCAGCATTCAAATATATTTAGCTCAATAATCAAAATATAAATCGAGACGTTACTGATAAGTAGGTGGCTGATAAGTGCATATGCAGACGGTTCGATAGCAAGAAAGCAATGACAGCCAGATCGTTTAATGGCAAAGATTTGTGAAGAATCTTTGTCGGCGTCAGGACCGGCGGATAGCGTGGGTAGTATGGGTAGTACTACCCACGCTATGTATCTCGGGCACTCATTTGAAAATTTCAATGCACGACAACTTCATTTGCACAATTACACTGCAAGTGATTTAATGTAACTGTAATGCAAGCGTGTGTATTGCGATAATGAGACAAATCCCTATTCTTTACCTTCACCTTATGCTTATTACCTGCTAAAAGTGTATCGCCGGCCCTGGTCGGCGTTGAAGTGAAAGTGTAACGATGATTGCTGCTTGCTATACAACAACGCTACTAAAAACGGATAAAATGCCACCCTCTAAGCAAGCAAAATTCAAAAGGCGTAGTATTTGATCTAATCATGCGTACGGCCTGCAGAGGTAAAATACATTTTTCATTGTTAGCGAGAAGGAAAGGGTAACCAAGGAAGCGTTAAAACACATTTTATGCGTAGGATGAAAGCTGCAAAAAATTTCGATTATATAATACACAAGTAATATTTGAAGTTTCATGGCACTTTTATAGTTTTATATCACTCTTAAAAATGACTCTTGACAGGTTACGGGATATTTGTTGCAGAATATTCAATGTAACTACAGACTAACAGACATAACACTCGAAAACAATGCTTCGCCCGCTTTAACGGACATTTCAAATATATTTGTAGTTGGGACTGTGGCCACATTTGCAATTATGGCACCACTGATATATGAACAAGCATATGGGGGATAGAGCACTAGTGAAACATTGTTCCCAAATCTGAGGGGTAACCCACCAGAAAGTGAGTGTTTGGGACCGTGAATAAAAGGTGGAGTTAGTGTTCTGGGAAATTTGTCGGATCGATGTTTTTTGAGGAAATTTCCTCATAGTGTTATGTCTGTTAGTCTGTGATGTAACTGCTACGAAAGCCTCTTCGCAGCATTCCCACCTATCATACAAATACATTGTTTATTTATATTCAAATTCCCACCTATCATACAAATACATTGTTTATTTATATTCAAATCATTATGTTGAATAAATTCAACGTTAAATTTAAGGAAAACGAAAAAAAATATTTTGTGTATGACAGTGTAATTTAACTAAAAAAAACATCACGCTTTTCAATTCGTTTTAGAACATAAAAATATTGTTAAGTTGCTGTCTGCTAGTACACCACTGTAACTGTGTATTTCTTTTGTGAACTTAGTGGAAATTATAGTCATTGGCATAAAAATCTTAACCCGTAAAATAGAAGTATTCAGCATTTTTGGAGAATAAATGAGAAATTCGCAGCTTTCATGAACTGGCAAATGTTTTCGGATTTCTCGTAAGAAATTTTTTTTTTACTTATTTAAGCAAAACAAAAATTTGGGCAGCGAATGGTTAAGTAACCCTTTGCTTACTTCAGACGGCGCCGGTAGTAGAGTGGTAAGCGTGAACGCCACTCGCCCCAGTTGGTCTGGGCCGAGGCCGTTGAGAGTTTTTCTGAGGTGAAAAAAATCTGTGGTCACGCCTTCCTTCGAAAGGGAAGCCATTGGTCCCCGGTCCATGAGTTGATGGGTCGATATCTAGTCCAGATAGTGGGAGTCATCTCTCTGGCGTCGGTGTTTGGCCTCGTAGCGGGAATAGACCGACGTAAAATAACTATATCATGAAGGATGTAAAAGTGCTTAATTTAAAAGACGCTAATTTTTAAGGTTGGACAGAGAAAGGGTAAAATTCGCAAACGAAAAAAGCAGTTTTTTCCACACCGTATGTCAGATCTTCATAAAAATCAATCAGCAGTACTGTAACAACATTCTACATACGCTGATTGATTTTTATGAAGATCTGACATACGGTGTGGAAAAGAACTGCTTTTTTCGTTTGCGAATTTTGCGCATTCTCTGTCCAACCTTAACGGTTTCTTAATGACGTTTCTCTTGTTGCCTAATTCATAAAGGGTGTACGGAATTAAATTGCATCACTTTTACCATTTCCATTCAATTCTATTCCACTGGGTATTTTCTATTGCCATTTTGGGTGAAATTAACTAACTATTGTTTACATTGTAGAAGTATAGAAGCAATTGTGCAACAGTTACGAAAATTGAGGGGGAATAACATCAGCGACGTAAACAAATTATGCGAATACACCTAAAAATCCGATTCTCTCTCACCGTGCCATTAACAAGAAGCTGGAACGTGCCCAATCAACAATAAGTCGTATTTTGAAACAGTACACCGAAATTTGGAATTCGACAGGAAGGAAAAAGGTGGTCAAAATGGATATCCGAATAGTGAGGATCAGAAGCGAGTTGTTGAAGCTTTCAAGAGGAATCCCAATAGTTTAGCGATAGAGGTGGTAAAAAATTGGACATAAGCAAACTTGTGTGCTACACACGTACAAAAACCAAAAGGCACCAAATCGTGATAAATAGTGGAATGTAGTGCGCAAAATTTCTACACTCAGATGTTGACGAAACCGCATTGTATCGTCATGGATGACGAGGCATATGCGAAACGAAAATTTTCGACAGTTTCCTGAGTTCCTTTTTTTCATTGCTCGTCATAAGTTCCACGTTTCTGGATAAATTAGAAAGGAGATGATGCTTAAGTTTGCCAAAAAATACATGATTTGGCAGGCAATTATCGCGTATGGAAAACAGAGCCACAATCTGAACAACGTTCTTGAAAGTATACCTTCAAAAGCATCTATTTCCACTTCTGTGGTCTCTTAAAGACCACACGCTTTATTGACCAAATATTGCTTTGTGCTATTGCTCGAAAGGTGCTCTGTAACAGTACAAGACTATGGAGTTCAATTTCGTGCCAAAGGATCTCAATCCCATGAACGCACCGGGATTACGCCAATTAAGAAACACTGGGCTATCATGAAACAGGCACCCCAAATCCCATGGAAGTGAAATTGGAAGCGGAAATGAGGGATAAACGGATTTCTACACGAAAATTGTTGTTTCGTATTCACTCGTGTTGGCTGTTCTGTTTGTTTTCTTCTCTTTATCAATGTTGATTTCTACTCGAAGTCTATATTATCTCTACATTTATCCTGTCGAATAATCGAACAAATTAAACACCTCCTATCCTACTTTTTTAAAATCACCATTCCGCACGGTCAATCGTTTTCCACCAAATATTTCTATAATTTGATTCGTGACAATCTAATAAATCGACTGATTTTCTTAATTTAGAGTTTAATCAATGATTTATATTGTTAAACCGGCGGCAAAGCTGTACACAGTTTTTCCTACGCATACTACCAAGCGTTCAATTCTCACACATGCTCAAAGAAAGTAACATCCCTAATGAAAAAAATATATAAAAATATGCAACTCCATATAGTGAAACGATTCCAAATATGGTTTGGATGATACCCTGAACAGGTCGTTAGGCTCTTAAAACATACGATGTTTATTATAGGGTTGAGCCTTAATTCTATTGTGCATTTCTAGTCGGAAGCGAATGCTAACATGAGTAGATGATGATTTGAAATTTATTTGTATGCTACACTGATAAAAATATAACAGTAACATCCATTATTTTTACACAAATATTTTCGCAATTAGCGGACGCAGATGCATACTAGGTTCTCGCACGTGGATCTAATGAGCAAAATATCAATACATACTATTTTTGCATTGACATTTTATAACATCGGCACATAAACATGATTTTTTAGCGAAATGTGTTTGAATGATGTTTTACGCTTGACGAATATACACTGAAACGGAGATCATGGTATTAACTACTATATTAGGGGTTTAAATTAAAAAGGGTATACCAGTGAATTTTGATAGATAATGTACCATGCTTAACTTGAATATGATTCCAATCATTTGTACCATAAGCATTCCGACGTAAGGATATGGTGTTTATTACTACTTCATGGTAATATATTGATCATTTTTACTATATAACTTTAATAACATTCCGTGGTTAGAATTACTATGTAAATGGTTGTTTAAAAAAATTCTAGCTAGTTATAGTTAGTTATAGTTGATGTCCCGGGAAGCAAGCACAGAGGCTCAGGTTTGCTGACGAGAAAGCGAAAACGAACTCTTGACTTTTGGCTCGGGAGCCACTCGGGACATGTCAGTTTCTTTGATCGTTCACATGTGTCTTGTGAACTGTTTGGATTTTTTTGGTGTCTAACTAGTGCTAATTTGGGTACTAGTTTAGATACATCGTCTAACTAGACAACCAGATGGTGCTAGTTACTGACGAGATGAATTCGAAGCACAAAAATAAAACTTAATTTTAAATTATCTGTTATTAATTGTTTCATCAAATCTTACATATGTTAATGGTTAAATTTCCTTCATTTATTATTAGTTCTTACCTACAATCACAGAGAACAAACATATAAGCTGGAACAAACTTTACCGAAAAACCTGTGTCAACATTTAAATGAAAATACGTTGAAAATCACCATCGCGTACAGGTTCGCATGCGTGAGTCACAATTGTATCCAAGTTTGCACACAAGTCCCGTATAGCGATTGCTGACCGATCGACGCACCGGACAGTGGCAAGTTGCTACTTGTTGTTGTCATTTCAAAGCAACAGTTTTATTTCTTACACACGTTGAAAACTTTACTTGTATGTCAGTTCTCAGTGCTACAATGTTCACATCGGTTTTAAAACCATAGCATTTCTTGTAGAATACAAGTAGAAAACAAATTAGCAGGTCATCCTCCATACAAAATTTCTGGTTGCCGATTATTCCAGTTTCTAGATAATTTGGAATGTTTTTCTGGGTTTTCATTGTTATCTAGGGAATGGAAAATTTATTAAGAAAATTGAGGAATTTGGGCTAGTTTATGAACTCTGACATCGTTTTACTTACCAATGAGATATTACGCATCAGTACCGCATTCCACAATCATTTATCTTTATTCCACTTCATTTTCACAACGAAAAGAAAGCGGCATAACATGCATGAATGCGACGTAAGATTTTTTTTCACAATATGGTGGATGCAAATTTTGCAAATACACTATCAGCACTTAAACATTACCACGATAATAATAATTTCAAAAGGGAACCGTGTTCAGTCTAAAAACATTAGTAATTCCTCTTATTCTTACCATGTTAGCAGTAAAACCACAGAGAACAGACATATAAGCTGGAACAAACTTTCCCGAAAAACCTGTATAAACATTTAAATGAAAATACATTGAAAATCACCATCGCGTACAGGTTTTGCATGCAAGAGTTACCATTGTATCCAAGTTTGCACATAAGTCCCGTATAGCGATTGCTGGCCGATCGAAGCGCCGCCAAGTGGCAAGTTGCTACTTGCTGTTGTCATTTCAAAGTGACAGTTTTATTTCTTACACAAGTTGAAAACTTTACTTGTATGTCAGTTCTCAGTGGTAAAACTGATTGGAATCGAAACAGTTGTGTTAAATCTACAATGAAGATACAATAAAATTAAAAATATTCGTACTTATTTCAACTATGGAATCAAGGTTGAATCAAATATGCAAAATTGTAAAAACTACCATGAGTGTTTCTTCGAATCATCTGGTTATTTGAACCACTATCTAGTAGTTTCATAATAATGTATAGTACATTTTACTATGTATTGAAAGTGTGCTTTCTACCATGACTTTGTAGTTAGCACTACCATGTCTTTTTTCAGTGTACCGTTTTGCACATATCACGCGTGTTTTTTGAAAAGGGCTAATAAGCATACTGTCAAAATTCACTTTGAGAGGAAATTCTGGCCAAACCATCAATCGCCGATTATTAGTGACAGCAGTAAACGAAGGAGAAAACTTTTCTCTTTTATAAAATGCCAATGTCCACTCTTGGCAAGTTACGGTTTGTCCGGAATTTTCTCTCAAAGTGAAATTTGACAGTATGCTTATTGGCCGTTTACAAAAAAACACGCGAGATATAATTGTTAATTGCGGGAAACAAATGGATTCGGCAGTCAGATTATTTTGAGTGTAGTGTTATAACATGTTCACACTATTGGCGATTTGCGGCAAAGCCAAAATTAGTCATGCGACACCTATGATTCAGCTCATGAACTGGCAAAGTGATACAGTTTGCTTTTTTCACCCGTAAGTGAGTCGTAGCTTTCAACAAAATCTTCATTATCTTCTCGGAAAAAGCTTACCACTGCCAAAATATGAATGAAACGAGTAAGAAATTTAGTTTTATTTGCAATTATTCTGAAATTACAGCCATTTGCAACTATTTCACTCATACATTTCTTCGAAATGTAATCGGGGTATTATTGTGGTTATAAAAAATCGTTCCATAAATAAAGTTCCAACTCGAAACCGAGACCCAATCAGTACCAATGTCAAACTCCTTCATATTTTGAACTACGTAGGAGATTCAGTGAAGACTATCGGAGAGAAGGATCGGCTGTGCATGATACAAAGCTGACACTTTCCTATTAGCCGGATATATTCTTTCCTCGCCTGATCTGGAGAGTTTCATGAATTTACACCATCTCATGAAGGTTCAGCTTAACCTAGGACGAACGGGAAATGCTGTTGCGGCGGCTCAACAAATTACATTTCGAAACAGCGCGCGTATAGCTCTACGAATAATATTAGAAACCACTATGTTTTACACTCTTTTCGCAAGATGTTTACTCATCATCTTATAAAATGATGGTTTTCCTTCATTTTCATAAACAATTATCAACAAATTGATCGGTAATTTGGTGTTTAAAAATCATTTTTTACCAATGTTTACAGAAAATATATGCACTATGACAGAACAGAATCAACCCGGATAGAATTTTACAATAGCATTCACCCTACAAACAATCATAAAATAATAAATATTAAAGTTATTACTGTTTCAACATTGTTCGATGCCAAGTTCTCACAGTAGATTTACAATAAAATTTCATGTAACAATAAATTTCACTGTTCAGCAAAAAACTGATACAGTGCATTCACATTAAATTTTACTGTTTTCGAGAAAAAAATGTATGGAGTAAAACTGATTTTTTTAATGTTAAGATACATAACCACCCCCCCTTTTCACTGTAAAAGTCTATTTTATATTGAAATTTACTATAAAAACGTTAAAGTTTATTGTTTTTGTATTGTAGCATAACACTAAAACTTACTGTAAATTATTGTAAAAATACTGTACTGTCACAGTGAAAATCAAGGTTTTGTTACTGTACATTTCTATTCGGGAAATCAGTAACACTTTCCTTCCAGCGCTATCTGCGAGCGGTTTCAACGTAGAATCGCCAATAGAGTTAAAACATGTTATAATAATTAGCAACAAGAAAAATGTCATCAAGATAGCGTTAAAACACGTTTTAACTCGTAGTGTGAACGTAGTATTATACTACGTTCACACTGCGAGTTAAAACGTGTTTTAACGCTATCTTGATGACATTTTTCTTGTTGCTAATTATTATAACGTGTTTTAAATCTGTAGTGTGAACATGGTATTAACACCGACTTTTCGAAAAAAAATGCTGTTCTGGTTTATATGGCTGTTTTCGGTGGTATTATCTGCGTATTCAGGGAAGAAACTTTGTAGAACCAAATACAAATATGTTAATACGGAATGCTCTGATGATTTTTCATGGACACATTTTATAACCCAGGTACACCGATAAAGGTACACTGTCAGATTGACAGCATACTTTGATGAAATAGTGCCAAACTAGCAACATAGCTTTTGCTTTGTTGTTATGTTTGAAAATTAATGACATTTAATTTCGATTGCGTTTTTGATTTCGTCTAAATGGTCTAAATCGTCGGAGCAGGAATTAATATTTTGGATACCAGTAGTACGGTCGATAATTGTCTAGTTTAGAGACCTTAGTGATAGAGGTACAATTTTAATACGTTTTTTTTTTGCCAAAATGGTGTATTTTATCCTAAATAAACAGAATCCGAGCGAAAATGTGACAATAACTAATAACTTATATTTGCTCCAAGTAATAAGGCCTGGACTGCGTTGCGGAAATGTCTGACTTCGCTTTGCTTAGGTACTTTTTGTGAAAAATAATTAGACAATGCAGCAAAGGACGGATCCACTTCCGTATACAATCATCGACAGAAGAAGGATATTCAATTTGTTTTTGAGGGGAAATTGTATCCAAAAAATATTGCTGCCCCCCACGGATCTGGATTTCATGGCCTTCGCACGGATAATTTGGAGGCCTATACTGTATCAATTGCCCTAGGAATTCGAAAACATTTCACCACCAGGTCTGGTGTTCAACCGGCTTGGTGAGGGTATAAAATTTTCAAATCAATTATAGACCAAACTCCGGCCGGTCTAATAGAAAGCTTGCTATACGTCGCGGTCATATAGGGCTGACGACAACGATGCATTGGTATTGCTCGTGAGCACTGTCAGCAAGTCTTGATTAAAAGCTACGCATAATTATTTAATCTTCCGGCAGCCGCGCTAGTGCACTGAGTGTACGCGTCTCTGTACAACTAACGAAATCGTCTTAGGGCTGCTGTTCGTTCAGTGGGCTATATGCGCGACTTCCGGAGGGTTAATCAGCGCATTTGTGTGGGTAGTATCCCCGGGTAATAACGGGCGAAAACATTCTGCCTAGTACCGAAACAAGGACTACAAAATCCAATTTGAAAGATATCGAAAAGGATTGTGCATCTTACCAATCATTACTAGAACTTCCAAAAAGATACTCATTGATTGTAATAACAGTATAAAGTGTTAGTAAATAATGAAAATTACCCCACTGCCAGTAAGCAGCATTCTGAATGCACAACAGTAGTAAAAAAAGCATTTTCATGGCACAGCATTAACTTAGCCGTATATTTTACCAAAAACGACTTTCAAATAGCACTTAATGTGATTTAAGCGCTTATCAAGCAGCCGTAAAGATGCATTCAGCATGCTTATTGGTTACCTGGGTATGTTCCTTCCGATTCTGTTTATTTTCAGTCGGCCTATTTCCGCTACGAGGCCAAACACCAACGCTAGAGAGGTGACACTCCCACTATCTGGATTGGATAGCGACCCATCAACTCATGGACCGGGGACCAACGGCTTTACTTCCCTTCCGAAGGAAAGCGTGACCTCAGATTTTTTTCACCTCTGAAAAATCTCAACGACCTCGACTGGGATTGAACCCAGACCAACTGGGGTGGGTGGCGGTCACGCTTACCACCCAACCATCGGCGCCGTCCTGGGTATGTTCAAAACGGTTCATTTAGCAAAATAACTCCTCCGCTTCAGTTTTAACTGTCATTCAGACCTGCTTAAATTACACATCATTGAAACTAGGATTAATCTCAGTATGTATAACTAAAGACGCTGAATTACTGAATATTCAGAGGGATTCAGCGTAGTTATGTATAACGAAAGCAATATGTGTGGGGATAAGAACATCATGGCAAATAATAGTTTACGCAACTAATTCCTCAATCAAACCAATCCGGCTAGAATGGAACAGGATTCCGGCTGAATGAAAAAAAAATCCCCTGCAACAACCGATGCCGGCTGAATTTCGTCCTAGAACCGATAGCGCCGGAAATCATTTATGGGTTGATTGACACTAATGTAGTGGAGTGCACTGGTTTTGCACTATTTTTTCACTTTCTAGTAGAAGTTTAGAAAATTGGGTATGTTCCATTGGCATTCCGTTAGAAAGTGCAAAACCAGTGCACTCCACTACACCGGTAGACAGCAATCGAAAATGCTATTGGAAAATATAGCTGCTTTATTGATATTTTTCTTTTTGTTGAATGGGGGTTTTGTTAGGAAGTGAGAAATGATCGTAATAAACAAAATTTTCTGATCCTAATCAATTAAATGGTTTTTTCTTGTGTTATGTTAGCAGTGCTGCTGCTTTCGAATCACTCGCTACAATACTAGCCTTAACCCTCCGGCACTCGCGCCGTTGTATTTTGTGTAACACCTTCCAAAACTAGCGAAATCATCTTTCAGCACCAGCGGCTGCTCATTCGGGGAGCCATTCCGGCGAGTGCCGGAGGGTTAATTATGCTAATGGGGTTTTTCATTTCATTGATTGCACTGATGTTGCCTTTTCTAGCTGAAGAGCAGGCCACTAGACGTGGTTCATTCCCACTTCTGCTAGAATGTGCAAAACCAATGCAATTCACCGCCCCAGTGTATTTCAATGAAAAACGACAAGATTCTGGCGAGTTCACTGTTCTATTGCTAGTTCGTCGACGATGGTATCAAATTGTACTGTTTGTGATTTGCCCACTGGAGAAAGGTTACAGTACTAGCTGTGGATGATACCCGAAATCGTTCGTTCGGGCGTCTCGTTGGTGTAATTGTGCTGGAACTCTATAAAAGTCGTGGATGTTTCTTCACACTAATCGTCGACGCAGCAGAAGTCCTGCTGTTGAGTGTATGACTATTCGTTTGTACGGGCTAAAACGCTTCTCATCATGATTACTGAGTTTATGTGTAGATCGGATGTGACTGTCAATGGTGTCGACGGACTGGTGTACCATTTTTTGTAATATTTAGCAAGAACATTGCTTTGTATAATATTAAAACGACGAAAATTTTGATGATTCCAGATTGCCCGTATACCGTATTTTATGCCGATAGGGTTCATTTTTTCTTTCCGGGACAACTTCCGTGTACTAGAACAAACCTAATGCCTATTACTTCAACACGAGGTTGAGCTTCTTCCAGCAAGGTACAGAATCAATATTCGTATGTAGCACCACAGTATGTACACATACAATCTCCGGGATCAGGCGAATCACGAAAACGTCACCCGTTTGCTGATCAAATCCGAAGCCTTAATACCTCAATTGGCCATTTGTCTTCAATTCATCCCTAATTGATGTTAGTCTAAAATGTTGCTGCTAGTGACCAAGAGCCATGTCTAAGCAGTTCTTCTACACCTTCGCATGCCATCTGGTGTCAACGCAGTTTACATCTGTTTTAAATTTAAAGCTACAAAAAAAACTTGTTAGTTGATGAAACATTGGGCCAACGCACCTACCTCTTTGAAATAATACAAACAGATAAATTCGGCATATACTTAAGTTTCACTGTGCGTAATCATCGATCGGAAGCACGTTGATATTTCAAGAATCAACTTTCACTCTGGATTTTCCTTACGCTCTGCGCTTATCTTCACACAGAGTTCAAGGTGTTTTTTGTAATTTAATTGTGTGCTCAACACGAATTCCTGTTAAAATCATACGCATAGAGTAATGGGTCATTCACAACAAAGGTAACTTGAGGCGTATATTTTCATTGAACATTGTTGGTCCGGTGGCTGGACATGGTGCGAGTTCTTTGGCTCAACGGCAGCAAACCAGAATGAAAAGGAGTATTTGTTTCGCTCTTGTTTACTCCGGAGAAACTAGGATCAAGCAGTGTATACTGGGACAAACCTGGGAACAAATCTATTGCATCTCCACACGCTTCCATGAGACGACTGACCAGCCTTGTGAACCAAAGTTCTCAACGAGATGTGAACATTTTTTGTTCATCTTTAGTGATTGTTATAATTCCGGCATCTGTATTTTTGCTACACTGTCGAATTGGAATTTATGAATTAAAAGCATTCAGGTACATTTTGTCAACTAAACACCTACTTGATATACAAAAAGTTTTCCAGTTCGCGTAATGCTATCCTTTTCTAATTCGGCACGGTTGCAAGAAAATGGCGAGAACTGCGGTAAATGGTGAAACTTTTTGGTTTCATCTTGTCAGAGTTTGTTATGATGAAAAAACAGCATACTTCGATCATGTAGCGTTGCCAGTTTCAATTTATTTCGACATTTCTAACCTGTCACTGCGAAACCGAGCAATTGGGTATTATAATTTATTTTTTCGGTGTGCCAAAAAATGATGACCCGTTTGTATGAGACCTTGGCGTATTTAATTTGTATTTGGTAGAACCTTATGATGGTTTTAGCAAATATAAATTTGTATTTGGTTTTAGTTTCAAATTCACATTTTGCGATTATTTTCCCGGATTTAACATATTCCCGGTAACAACAACACCCTACTGATATGTATGGAGCAAGAAAATTAGGTACACAATAAAAATTTTCATTTCAAAAGAACTGACAGCTGTCGAAGAAGTTGACATTTCGTGTTTCAAGTGCCAATCGTTCCTCGTTCTTTTTGATCCGCCATTGTATCAAAGTTGCTACTCGACGATTTCTTCAGAACTAAAAAGTGAGTCTATTTTCACAAATTGCATAAAATGTAGATATTTTGCATATTAAGACAAACTTTAAACTGTAATCTATCTTTCAGCTTAAAGAAATGGAGAACGACGCTGGAGAATTCGTTGATTTGTACTGCCCGAGAAAGTGGTAAGTACCGAGTGTTGACATCTCCAATATTAGCCAACACGTGTCGGCTAAAAGCGATGGGCAATTCAATTTTTTAAGCAAAAATACATTGTCTACATTATTCCTGTGAGCTTTTCTAGTGTCCTTTGAATACCCCGCTGCGTTAGTTTGCGAGACAACTCGCGAAAACTACCCATTATCATTTGTTTACAATTCTAACCTAACATTGTTTTGCATCTTCCGCCCAACCACCAACAGCTCATCCAGCAACCGGATCATCCACGCCAAGGATCATGCCTCCATCCAGATCAACATCGTCGATGTGGACCCACTGAGCGGTCGTATGCTGGAGACTTCCAAGGTGTACGCCATTTGCGGCGAAATTCGCCGGATGGGTGAATCGGACGACTGTATCGTGCGGCTCGCCAAGAAAGATGGTCTGCTGACGAAGTAAGTGTTATCGCTGTACAATAGTGGATCAGTGGAATAGATAGTAATTTTCTTCTCTTTTTTGTTTCAGGAACTACTAAAGTGTCTGTTTCAAATGATGTAATCAGTTAATAAAACAGTCAAAAAGCTAATAATGGGACTTTGATTCATTGCAAATGATGACAGGTATCGAATTGGTAACGGTTAGACGCTAAGATGAGGAATCTTAAACGTTTTGAGTAGTTCGGGAGGGGAAATAATCAGAATCTATTAGCTCATACGGCACGTTCCCCGTTTGTAGTTGGAGAAGATTAGTTTCAATGATTAATAAAGATCTATCTTTGGATCATTGTTTCGAAATTATTTTATTTATCTGAAGGAAATTGAATAATTCTAGAGAAAATTTAGAATAGGACGTAAGTAACAATGAGAGATTCACTTTGGGGTCAGTCTCTTCTGTTCATTACTCGACCATTTCAACATTTACTACTCTATTCTTTGCATAATATTCTAATAAAAACCATCGGGTTTCGATATGTACTGGAAAATTAGTGCAAAGTGTTAAATGACGTAATAAACGAAAGAGAAAGTAAAAAAAGAGAGGCTCTCAATGTTACGTCCTATTGAAAATGTTCTCTATAATTCAAGGTTTTAGTTTACAAATAAAACTCATAACGTAAGTAAAGAAGCTAAAATACAATTATGTGCATTCACAGTAACAACAACAAAAACGAGAGCCAAATTCCGTTGAGCTACATTCGTTTGAAAAACCAATCCGCTTTCCTAACGAAGTTAAAAATCTTGTCCCGTCCTTGCTCTGAGAGATAAGGATTCCCGTTCTGCAGATCTGGCATAATGTGGTCACGGATAGAAAAATTAGTTAAAATTTTCTTCAATTGAAAATATTTTCGTCGCACCTAGGTCCAAGTCCACAGTTGAACCATTTCAAAAATAGCTTGAAGATTAAACTTCCTACTAGTCAAAGCGACCAATTAAGATTAATTCCAACGTCCTCGTGAAATGTAACGCTTCCAAGAAAAATCTTAGTCTTGTTTGATCGATAAAAAATAGGTATACGCTAAGGGGCAGAATTTTCTTCTCTTTGCAATGTGAAGTCCGCTAAAAATTTGAGAAAATCTGCACATTTTTCGTAATATTCATCCTTATTTTTGTTTGTTACGAATGCAAGATTCGTTCGTAAGCGATTCGAACGAATCCCATTTAATCTCGCATTCGTCGTAAACTTGGCCCTATTCTCACGGTCACGTCACTTGGTGACTAGAAGGAAATTTTCCTCTAGTCACTAGGTGACGTGACTGTGAGAATAGGGACCAAGAATAAGGGTGATTGAAACTAGAAAGTGCAAACTGAGTTCGTTTTGAATTAGTTTTTTTTGCAAAATATTTTATTGGACTGCATTGTATATACAGTGTGTATGTTTGACATTGATTATAAATAATTTAGCTTTGCTTATCTTAATACAGAAACTCCGTCCGTGTCTTTCAGAAATTGATCAACGGCCTTGATTTTCACGATGTTTAAATTTATAGCGAGTGGTAAAAAACGTGACATAAAACAGAAAACTGCAATACGACCAAAATATATCATACAAACGATAACGGCTTATGTCTATGAAATAGTCCAAAACGATTAGAAGTTAGATTGCATAGCATCCGTAACAGGAGGAGATCGAATTTTGTTTACTAGTCGAATTATGTATCCAAAAAATTTGTGAAGAATTAAAATGAATTACACGATTTGCATTGCGCGGAAAAAAGATAAGGATGAGAAAACTAAAGTTCCGAGTGATCGACTATTTACAAATTTAAACAACGCGCGATCGTCGATCGCTAAGACGTTGGTACAATCAACTCCTCGTCATCCGATATTTCGATATCTTCGAAGTTATCTGGTTTGACGTTTTCCTTGATGAGCATTTCATCTTCCTCCTCGTCATCTTCGTCATCATCCTCATCTTCTGCCTCTTCCGAAGCTGCAACAGTTGCAGTACTTTTCGCTGATTCTGGTTTACTATCGTCTGCCTTCTCATCACTTTTTGGACTACTGCTATCCTTATCTTCGGCGGGTGGACTGTTACTGCTGCCACAGGAAGGAGAGTTTGTAGGCTTTGTCACACTGCTACTTGAGGAAGGTGATTCTGAGCGATCATCTTCCTTCTTCGAACTACTGGATGGTATAGCTTTTGTTGTGACTGTTGCTGCTGGAGTACTACTACTGCTACCGCTACTGGATGGCTTCAAATTATGGCTTGACGCAGTACCCGGCTTTGATTCGTCGTCTGTGTCATGATCCTGAACACGAGCAAACCTGGAAAGTTAGATGAAAAAATTACTGCAAATGTTTCGAATGCCCAACACAAAACCAGTAACTTACTTGTCGATGAGATCTCCGATCTTTCCGTAATGCTTTTTGTTATCCTCCAACTTCTCCAGCAGCTTCCTATCGACGATCGCCGGATCCTTATCCGCGCCCGTGTAATATGAAACCGTTTCATAGAGATCGGTTTTCCTACGCTTCTGTAGCAGCTTTCCAATCTTGATGAAAGCATCCTGCGCAATCTTGGTCATCTCGTCTCGCTTCATACGATAACCGTACTGAGTGTTACAATGCTGCAGGCATTTTAGCACATCGAAAAAGTCCGGAAATGTGTTCGTTCTGTTGACGAACGTTTGGATTGTGCGATTAAACTCCGGATAGTGCGTCCCATCAAAGTGGACCGGCTTCCGCACGATTCGATGTGCGTGTTTGCTTTCCCCAGTGATATCACAGATTTTTTCGTAAATCTCAAACGCTCGCTTCTTGTAACGCTCCTCCATCATGTAGGCGGAATTTATGTCCTCTTCGAAATCTACCTCCATCTCTTCCAGTTTAGCGATGCGCTTTTTCAGAATGTACAGCGCCCGATTTAACCTTCTAATTTGATTGTCCTTTTTTTCGCTGCCAGTGCTGGTAACATTTTCGTTCGTCATCACCGAATTTCTCGACTTTCGACGAATGTTCAATTCCTCCACAATGCTGGCTAGCTTTAGGTAGACTAGCTCTGGCGTTGCTGTGACATCTGCCGTGACTGCAGCCAATGTTTTCTTGAAACTCTTTGAATTGATGAAATCAGGATGAACGCATTCGTAGTATTTTACCAGCTTTTTCTGGATCAGCAGTTCCATCTCTGGGGACCCGTCCGCCTTTCGGCACGCATCCAACAGCTCGGCAAACTCCTTCCCAATAGGATTCTTCTCAACATCACTTGTTCGCTGTTTCTTCTCTGATCGGCTAGTGGAGTGAGAATCGGCTGTACTGCTGCTTCCCGGAGTTGCCGTTTTACGGTCACTCGCCTCTTCCTCGACAACCGAGGAAAGTGGAGACTTCTTTTTGATAACCGACTGTTGCTGTGCTGGTTGTTGTTGTTGATGTTGCCGCTGCTGATGCTGCTGTAGCTTCTTTTGTTGTAGTTGGCGCAGTTGCTCATGATCGTTGATGATTTGCTGATATTTTTGTAGATCCTTTTCCCATTCATCCGAGTAGTTGATGATGGCGAAGCTTTCACTGTTCGATGATGACCGATTATTGTTATCGGCTGTTTTGCTCAAATTAGTTGCAATCGTAATCGGTTTGATGCGCCGTATAGTACTGCCCGGTTCCGGTGGGACCTTCAGTTTGTGGTCGCCACCGTTTACATTCTTTGGAACCGCGCGGTTTAGCTTTCGGCGCTTTGGTTCTCCGGACTGAAATTATGAAAAGAAAAATACGTCAGTAAAGGTTTCTTAATTCCAATTAATCATAAAACGAATATATAGTTTTAGTCATCAGCAACCAAAAAACATCAAGAAAAAACATGTTTTAATTCAGTGAGAACGCATTATTTACCTACATTCATTAGAAATTTCACCCTCCAACTCGCTCAAGCTTTACCATTTATTTATTTTTTATTTTGTCAACCATTCCGCAGTGGTTCACTCTCGACAATCTAGGACCATTCTTCTACTTTCAGGTGTAGTTCAGTATCGTTGATATAAACCGACCCTGGACAAACAAAAACCACCCTTTCCGAAATAAACAAAACATTCAGTAATATTTTCAGTTGCTATAGCAACGCTGAAACATCATTAACCATATCCCCAAAAAAATTAAAGGCAACAATCCATATCTGGGGTCAACACTCTACGACCTTATTGATAATTTCCGCTATGTCCGATGGAAATACCATCAGTCAGCCCACTTTCAGAAGACTGCACAATCCAAAACTTCCATGCTGTAAAATAGCGCCAATATTGAAAACATTCAACAATCCATCCTGTTCATCAGTGCATCCCAGTCAGTACCGCACACCGTCATTAACAAAGAAGTCCCTGCTGTGTGTGCCTACGTGCCATCTAAGCAGGCCCTTTGCCAAAGGGAACTCCTTCCCCTTCCTCTAAACATGCTGCTGTTCTGATTCTACCTTATATAATTAAATTGAGCTTTCGGCTCATTGGATCCGCTTGAAAACCTAATAAGAACAACTGAAACAATGAAACATACCTTCTGCTCTAAACGATTTACCAGTTTCACTATCGAAAATATAAAAACAACCATTAACATTAGCTGTAGTCGAAATTTTTCCTACGTTCTGACATTTCCATCACTCTCATTTTTCGCACACCGACCAAGTGACATTAGCTTTCAGCAGCAGCAGCACCCATCAGCAGTGTGAGTTTTAAGCGCGATCAAGCCTAAATTTTTCCCCCAATCGCATTTTCATCACTTACCTCCTCGTCCGAAGAATCCAGCACGATAATCGAGGAGGGATCCATCTTGGTCCGATACACCGTTCCAGAATGCCGATGACTAATGCGACGCAATACGACGACGACGACGTGTAGGCATTAAAATTTACTATTTTCGAAAATCTTGCACAATTTTCGCCCGACTCCGTTGTCTCACTAGCACAAATTCACCAGACGCAAAATGTTATGACATGCACACCGCTTTGAACATCGAAGCAATTTAATGTGTAATATCATGAAAGCTTCTTTTCCTAATGGTCCTCCGATTCCTGCTGGTGTGTTTGTCTGTACGGTTGTGGAGCTGCTGAATGAATCTAGACTCGCGACCGGGCACTCAATTCGATGCGCGCTGAATAACATATACACCCGCAGCGACAACGGGATACGGCGTACAATGGCAGATTAGTCCGATTGTAATTGCTTCCACATTAGAGAATTTATGATCTATGTCAATTATTGCGAACTATTTGAAGAGGTCCACCAAGCACAACACTTATTCCGAAACACAATAAACATTGTCACGAATGAAAATGAAAGGATATTACACCATTTCTAACACAAAATAAACCGGGTTGTTTGTAAACATTGTACTTTCGACCGTGGAAAGTGAAAGGGAATCAAGTTGGGAGCACTGGTGGTTCAACAGCAAAAATGAGTGACACTCGAGGGCTCGACTGAGTTGGTATAGCGATGTGGTGGTAGTGAGTGATTTTACAAATTTATGTTTACCGTACTGCATAAAGATTTGCCTGAAAGGGTGGTTCGTGAAAATTTAACATAGCACACCGGTGTCGTACACCACCCACTTTATGCTGTTCTGTTATTGCTGGCTGTTCGGAGGTGATAGAAAATAACGGCGTATATCGTGGTATTCTCGAAAACCGTGTTCGCGTTTTCGATTTTACACTACTCTGGTGTTTGGGTGTAATTATCGTAAATTAACAGTTTTTCGAACAACTATCTTCAATTCAAGTAGATGTAACTTTTAAAACAAGTACTGGTTCCCATATGTTGTAAGTGTTCGAATTGTTGCGTATTTTATTTCGTTTTACTATAAAAATTTAATTTGTTCTAAATTTTCATTCTTTGTTTTCGGGGTAACTTTGAGCATGAGCATGATGACCGTACAATTCGTAGTTGCTACTCCGTGATTGACCAGAACAAGAGAAATTGCACAGAGAATCAACGAATGGGGCCTGGGAGTAGCTTTCCATTCTCAATACATGTGCACGTTTCGAGAGTTCTATACTTTGCAATGTCAATAACGGCGCCGGCCACGTCCTTACAGTCACCGGGGAAGAAAAGGAATGTTAGGGCAACAAACGTTGTTATGGAGATCGTGTATACCTTTGCATCTCCACGTTTGCCACGGGAAGGACATTCTGTTAGTAGGATAGGGTAGAGTCACACAAATCTGGATTCACCTAGATAAGTAATGCAATCTAAGCAACTCTCATATCATGTTTTTATTGCTCTGGGCAGCTAGCTGCCGAGAAATTATGATAGATTTATCCTTTGTTGAATTAGTTTGGAAATGCTCGGTTTGTAAAAGAAGCAACTTCAGCTCCGGACCCGATAGTCGGGAGTGTTGCTCATGTTTAATTGAATCTAACGGTATGTTTATGATTTCATTATTCCGTGTTTCTTTATTCCGGCGAATCATGGCATTCTAAAAACAATACAATACCATTAAAATTACCTTTAGTGTTTCTAGACATTGGTCGATACAGATATGGTAATACCTATGTAATTGAAGATTTCATAATACAAGTATTATTTATCGTGTATAAACTTTGGTATTTATATAGCAAATAAAATGACAATTATACTGGGACAGACAACCAAAAACTACCTAGAATATACTTCACACTGTTTATGTACGCTTGAAAATGCTAAACATGGCAACATTTAAGCCAAACAGGCAACGACAGAGCAGAGGATCGCTTTGGTTGGTGAATGAAAAAGCATCAAATTGAAATCGGTTTAGTCATGAAAATCCCGCCAACTTGAAGATGAATGATTGATGGAAGCTTTGAATTTGAAGCATGGTTTGGGTGGATTGAACTGAAAGTTGGCATTTGAAAATGAGAATTCGCATCACTGGACGCCACACACAATGACAACGATTAGCTAGCCTCCATCGACAAAAACTGATTCCTACACCTTTATTTGTACTGGATATTGATTTCTGGTAACCCACTAAAAGCTCCAATTATTGTAAGTGATTTGCTAGGCAAACACGATCATTTACGACGTATTTAATCTATATTGTTTACTCATTAGAAAAAAGATGAGTAGGGAATATCAGAGACATAGCCGGAGTGAAGTAGAATACACTTTAGGCTGTTAATACGAATGCTATTATTGAATTAAGCTTATAGCTGCAAGATTTGTTGGTGTTCTTCCTTCAGTGTTAAACTTTATCGGTTTGTACATTATCAAATTAACATTAGCACAAGACAAGGTATTGGAAAATGATGGTCAACTGATACATCTAGCGGTTCGTCCTCAAATACTGATTGCGACAAATCTAAAGCAGCCCTTACATGTTCAATATTTTTGTCAAAACTAGAGAGTATTGACAAAAGTATTGTACGTGTAATGTAAAAAAGTAGTATTGACGATGTAGATTTCAAATGGGATTTAAATGTTATAACAATATCGTCAATACTGATATTGACAAAAATATTGAACGTGGATCAGCGAAATGTTTCCTCGGAATGGACGTAAGAATATTAGCGAATAACATGTTGGGATTGGTCGAAATGAATGAGTAGTTCCCGCAAGTTCCCGCCTCCTAATTCAGCCCAAGAATCCTCTTCGTATCGTCTCACTGTTGGAGTTGGAAATATAACTCCAAGATTAAGATATAATTGTGCAAAAGTATATAATGTTCGATAATATTTTTTTGAAAAAGACTAATGACTTACACATGTGCGCTGTTCTGCAAAATGTTTAAGGTTTCATATATAAAATAAATATTTTCGTGTGTAAGGTGTCAAACATGGCGTCCAAAATGGCGACTCCAGCGGTTTCACGGCAACCATTTTCAGTTGCGATTTCGAGTCCGTGACACAAATTGCCGCTTCTAGCAGTGGAAACAAATTTCTTGACTTGAACAAGTTCCCTACCCAACGAATTGTACTTACTCAACAAAAGATTAATAGCAAAGTCCATGGCCGATGCTTCAGTCCGTTTATGAACACCGATTCGCTACAAACGACCATTTTATATAAAAAATGACAATGTCAAAACTACGACAAAGGGCACATCAACATCATTCGCTTTGAGCTGAAATTATGTCCCCCCATTCAATAATGACCTATCATCACTTCACTACCATTTGGCATTGGTTTCTCTTGTGCCATTTGAAAGGTCTTGAAATTTTAGGAGTTATCATTGTTTTTTTGAATGTTGAATCACACTGTTCTATTTAGTCTTTCTATTATACTGGCCAAAAAAGCATAAGAGTCCCATATGGATTTTTGTCGAAAATGAGTTATCTGTTGGATTGTATTCTATATCATTACTGAATCACAATGCACAAACAAAATTACCAGGTTAGTTTGGAATAAATTAAAAAAACCAAAACATCCATAAGGCTCAATGAGAATATAAATTTTCAACAGCGTTTTTCTCGGCTTGCTGTTTTTCGATACGCTTTTATGGGCAGTATAGGATATATTAAAAGTTTATTTGTTCATTTTTTGTTCATATGCCCTTTTCACGGGTTCCTACCCACTTGTCGCAATTGATAAAAATAATTTCATCATATCCCAAGCAACATATTTTGTTGTGCAAAAATGTTTAAAAGTAATAATAAAGCCAAATCACGTGTAATAATCCAGCTGCGGTGAACATATTCTCAACTGTTTCATCACCAAAAAAGCCCCGAGGCGGAGTCTATTTGTAACATGTCATGACAACGAACGCTGTACTGCAAATCAATTTTATCACCTAGTTTCAAATTGAGTTCAATTATGTTTGGAAAATTTTCGGTGTTGGAATAATACGATGATATTTTTCGCAAGATAATATTGAACTTTTGGAAGCAAATATTTTTCTCTTTTATACATAGATTTCATCGGCGCGTCTAGATTTACTGTAAATTTTTCAATTTTACTTTTACATTTGTAATGCGCCCTCTAATAAATTCAGAAATGGATGAAAACATTACAATTAGATGGAGCACTCCAGGCAAATGACGCAGCTTTCGATTGCGCCTACCAATATGCAATTCGAATATGGTACAAACATTTATGAAAGCATCATGACCGCCTTCTCGTTGTGGCTGATTCGTTAATAGAAGAAAAACAAGGAATACAGATGCGTCGATGACGCCATCTCGTTGTTGCAAATTTGTTTTGTTAAAGTGTCGGCAAGTATTTGACGTGTTTCCAAGTGTTTTGTTCTTTATACGATACTTATTGCAAACAAACACTGACAGCTGCTATCCACTATAGTATTCAGTTACTTTCACCTACCAGTTAGCAAACATAATTGGCTCCACCTACTGGATATCGTTTAGAATCGCTGTGGTAAAATGAAAAATATTTTTTTAGTCAACAAAACCACTTTTTGCGGATTGATTAGTAGCAACAAACTTGTTTGTGGTCTATTAGCAACAAACCACTATCTGAAAAATGAGTTTATACTTTTTTACAACTGATATTCAACCAAATAGGCTAATTTTTTTCGTGGACTTGTTACATATGTTGCTTGGGATATTGTATGGTTTACTTTGATGATTGATTTTTTTAGAAATGCTTCTCTTCCGACATTACCCTATCTCCACTGTTCTCTAACAGATCCTAAAAATTATAACATTCTTGGATAACCCCAAATTCGTAAATGTCTTAAGGTGCCACAAGATTGAAAATTATTTATTATTACGACACGAAAATTAATTTTCTCGTGGCATTTTTTTTTAACCCACCAAATTGTACTGTACACATTTGTGGGCAGAAGAACGTGTCACGAGAAAATTGAAAGTTCATATTAAACGATTTTCAATCATTTGGAATCTTAACATATCTACAAACATGGGGTTAACCACAGTTTTAGAAACTGTTAGAGAACAGTGTTGACCGACCATCTTAGATTCCGAAGCAACTATTCACATTTCAACGGCATGGAAGACTAAACATTTTCCACAGTCAATAAGATTATTTTAACTCAAGAGCATTTTTTTAAAGGGCGTAAAAGTTATACGCGTTACCCCATCATAAAATGTCAATAGTCTAATGTTTATCGTTTTGGAGACGTAAAAGAAACGTTTTCAGTGTATTTGGATCATGGAGAAGCTTTCAATAAAAAAGTTTTCCTAACAAGAACTTAGGTTTTTCCAAAGGCTCAATAAAAAAGTTTTCCTAACAACAATAGGTTTTTCAAAAGTCCCATGAAAGTTCCTGTAACTTTCCCATTGACATTATGGTGATATTGTAAACCCTTTGAAAGCTATGCGATAACAATCAAAATATTATTCAACCATAGGGTCTGATGATTAAACTATATAGTTGAATCATATTTTGGTTGTTTTCATGTAGCTTTCGAACCGTTCACAATATCGCCTAGATATCAAAGGGAAAGTTACAGGAAATTTTGTGGGCCTTTTGAAAAACCTATTGTTGTTGATGGAGAAACGCGAATGACTTATAAAAAGATCGTAATAAAATAAAATAATTGTGTTGTTAAAACAAAACTTAAAATATCTCGAAAACTACTACATTTTGATTTACAATAGCGTTTAGAATCATATTCAAAAAGAAAATTGTATTTTTAAATGCAAATAGTATATATAATGAAAATATGTCAAAAGTTGTTGTTAGGAAAACTTTTTTATTGAAAACTTCTCCATGATTCGAATACAATAGAATTATTAGATTAGCGCCGGTTTGACGCAAATCCCTTAAAACTAAGACACACTATGTGTTTCAATCGAACGACTGATCAAAGGTGATGTACCGTTCGAGCAGAAGTTCTGTTTATGCCGATGAGACACAGTGAAGCCGAAACTTGTCTTGGCTCAGCAGGCCTATTCGAAAGCACTATGCTATATTTCACCCTAAGGAGGAAAATTTGGTAAAAACCAAAATTTCTCACTAGGGTGAAAATTTTGTTGGTAAAAACCAGTCTTTGTACAGGAGGGCACAAATCCTTATTTCATACTATGTTGCGTTTCGGCTTCGCCTCATCAGAAACCGACACTAACTTATTGTCGGAATAGATTAGCGCCGGCTTAACGCAAATCCCTTAAAACTAAAACACACTATGTATTTCAATCGAACGACTGATCAAACGGGGTGAAAATTTTTACCAACAAAATGTTCACTCTAGTGAGAAATTTTGGTTTTTACCAAATTTTCCTCCTTAGGGTGAAATATAGCATAACACTGAAAATGTTTCTTTCACGTCTTTAAAACGAGAAAAATTAGATTATTAACATTTTACACGGATGTGATATGGCTTTTCAGTCGATGATGCGATTGCGTCGATTACTGTGTGATCTTCGCCAAAGATCACACAGTAATCGACGCAATCGCATCATCGACTGAAAAGCCATATCACATCCGTATATTTTTAACAGTCGCTACGCACCTCTACTCCATCAATTAACATTTTACAATGGATAGGATAGGATAGTTTTATTTGTGGGTACTTTAACTTTGTGGTCATTCGTCCTTATTTTATGATGGGGTAACGCTTAACTTATGAAAACGGCATAATCACACGAATTATTTTTGCTAGAGGAAAATTCCAAATATCTCGAAAATTATTGCATTTTGGAAGATTTTTGTTAAATGTACTATGATTTAAAATGATACTCAGAATTATATTCTGTAATAAAAATACAGTTTTGTATGTCAAATAGTACGACATTCAAAAACATGTATAAAGTTATTATTAGAAAAAGTTTTTTACCGATATGTTCTCCATCACGCAATCACATTCAAAATGTTTCTTTTCTCATTATATTTTTATTGACAAAATATAAAAAATGCGAAATAATGCATTTTTTGCAATTTAATTTTTAAACATAAATTTGTTTTTGTGAAAAATTACACATTTTTTCAGTGTATATAATTTTTCGTACAGACGTATTCATTCCCTATAACTCGTTCTCATATAGTTTTGCTGCATAGAATGAAAAAAATTTAAATAACATCTACGCCCTTTTGAAAAATTACTCTTGAATCAAAATATTGCAATTGGCAAAGAAAATCATGGAGCTTCATAAAGCAAATACAATTGCAAAGTTTCATTCGAATCCACGATGGTCATATTTTGCGGTCAGCCGGTTTCTCGGTAAAAAACTGGGATTCGGTAGAACAAAATTAAGTGTGTAAATCTTCAAACTACTAGCGGGATTCTCTATGTTTCAAGGTCTTAATTTGCTCACTGTTGCACTTGCCGTTGGAACTCGCTAACGTCGTCAAGAGCTTTTATTGCGCAACATGGAACCAACGCAATGAAGCAGTACAGTCCAGTGCCGATTTTTACGATATGGTCAACGTTAATAGTCCTGGAATGGTACGTTGAACCAATCACCAAACAAGGCACGTTGTCGACTATTCATTAGGACTAAATACTTTAGAAGATCATACGATACGCATCGCAGGCGACTTCGCGTATAAGCTTCTGCTAACTGAATATGATGTTCCCGGTGCTCTTCATTATCAATTTCTCAAAGTTTAAAATTTATCGAATGTCACTTTCTTAATTTTGTTTAGTTTAGTTTATTAAGACAGAATGTTTTATAGACCCAATAGAGTACAACGGAGCATGAAAAAACACGTTTTCACATCCCGTTTCAATATTATCCCATCAGTCACAGTCACACATGCTGTTCCATTCAATGTAAAACGCCGATAATCTTATAAGGTTTCATCGCTCACGTACATCCGCATGGTAAAATGATAATTCAACAAAAGGTAGTACGCAATACAGTGGAAAGAGCATCTTGGCGTATGTTTGAGTAAATAATCTTCCAAATACCGCTTACCATTAATGATTCGCTGATAGCACTTGAAACAAGTCACATTAAATTAACGTAGTTGTTTTTCGTGAATGTTTGCACATTTTAATTACCATACAATGGATGCGTCAAGAACGAAACAGATCGAGATTTGGGAAAAACAGTACTCCCCCAGCCAATGGAGTAAGCGTTTCCCAACGGCCAGCGAATGCATTGACTATCATCTCAAATTTGTCCGCGACCGTAAGTGTTTCTATGTTCATAACCAAAAATTATCAATTAAAACTCATATTTTTCAGTTAGTGACGAAAATCGCAAGGAATTCCAATGCAACCTGAACGTCGCATACGGTGATATGGAACGCGAAAAATTTGATATCTATGGCCACGACTTGCCGGAAGACGCACCCCTGTTCGTATACATTCACGGGGGCTTCTGGCAAATGTTGAACAAGGAAGAATCCGCGTATTGTGTAAAACCGCTGGTCGAAAGGGGCTTTCGAGTGATCATATTGGACTACGAGCTTTGTCCGGATGTTGCTTTAGAGCAAATTGTCGTACAGATCAAACGTGCTGGCGAGCATATTCTGAATTATGCAGCAGTGAATCGAGTCAAGTGAGTGAATCGTAATAAAATCTAATGAAACAATATCTGATAACAAAATTGTCAATTTTAGACACGTTTGTTTCGCTGGTCATTCGGCTGGAGCACATCTTATAGCAACGATGCTGGATCGCGATTTCGTTGCGACAGTCGGATCGAAGATTCAGCTGATCAAACACTTGTACCTGATATCCGGCGTCTACGGACTAGATGAATTGCGTTTTACACAGGCCGTAAATGCAGACAATTTGCTTGGTTTGGATGATGCTACAACTATAAGTTTATCACCAATGCAAATGTCATATCAGCATCTCTCTAATCTTGGGATCAAATTTCACATCTATGTAGCTGAGCATGACAGTAGTGTTTTCAAGCAGATGTCAATCGATTTGAACAAACATCTGGACAGATATGGGATAACGAGTGATCTACATATTCTTCCTGGGCTGGATCACTTTGATATTGTTGAAAAGCTGTCGGAAAAGAATTTTGTTATAACTAGTCAAATACTGGAAAATGTATAGAAACAATACCATGAGATAAATATTGACTAACAATATCATTGTTGTTACTTATTAAGGATATTTATTGCTCGTCAGGATTTGCCTTCGTATGCACAGAAACGATCCTGGAAAATTATTTGGAAAGACCGTCCTGGAAATATTAATTATTGTGGCACACAAAGTATGAAATACAATCATTACAGCGATCAGACTTATTTGTAGAGTTCTACATAATGTAGATAACGAGATTTATTTACTCTCGTTGCTGTTTCGAATCGAAATATGTCCTACTTACGACCATCGTTTATTCGTATTATCGGCTTATTTTCAAATTTTCCAAGGATCAAAATCGTCACCCATACAAACTTGCCGTTTCACATACAAAACATACATATACAAAACAACATATTATGCGGTGAAATCGTTGGGTGGTCTCATATTCCCAACCAACAGGGTTGTTACGGAAAGCGACAAAATAAACACGCGCCAAATCCGCACGAGATCTGGCGCGATTCTAAAATCGAAAAAAAAATATCATCTGCAAAAATTACCATGAGATTTATTATAAATGGTTTCCTCCTTATGTATCACCTCTCTGAAATTTTTGTATTCGATTTTTTAGTGCATTGATTCTTGAGATATCGTGGCAACTGCTAAGAAACTTTCCAAACGAATAATATTCCGTAATAAGCGAGTTTAAAGCTCGATACAGCAAAGTGACGGTCCCACATATCAAACAAGGTGTGCCGCCTATGAGTTTTCTGAAGATTGAAGGTTGTGAACTGCTATACCGTAAGTTGCAGTATTCCCATATTGATGCAATTGTGAGAAAATGCATTCAAATTATAGGCGAACGGTGTCAAAATAAAATATAGACATTGATTAAGGCACATTACTTTTTTATAATGACATGTGTTGATAAGACCAGTGGGTTATCACCTGAGAATAGTGGCGTTGATAAGACCAGTGGGCTATCAGCTAAGAATAGTGGTGTGAATTCCGGACACGCACCGAGAGTGACAAGAAGAACTGTCACTACCGCCGAAGCGGGAAAAGTTAAATAGCGTGCTCACCATATAACAAAGCAGTTCTAGTAGCAGTTAATAGTTTGCTCGAACTTATAATTTGCCACGATCGAATAGTTACATTCTAGGATTAAATTTATTGAGTGTAGGTGACTGATCGTCAAATACCAATGGAATAAAATAATATATTTATTCTCCCTATTAGAATTGTTGCAATCTCACAATTGGATTGGTGGTTTAAACATTAAAACACTAATAAGTAAGCCTGTCGATAATGTACATTTATATTTACCCTACTGAGTTAAATATTACAGTTTTGAAGCTGCGAAGTCAACTGCTATCAAAATAGCGTTTTCCTCTCGTCGCAACGAACCGGCTCCAACAACATGGCTCAATGCGTTAACACAATTATTTAAATTATTACAACAAGTAAAACTGAAAAATACTAAAAATGTCTTACTGCAGGATCTTGTAGATGCAGTTTACTGCTGCGTGTTGAGGTCCTCTTCCTTGGCGGTGAAGCATTAGTTGCATTATCCGTCGTAACTTGGGGGCCATTCGGTTTGCCTTCTCTCGCGTTATCGTTTTCGTCCATGTCGTCTCGGTACTGCTTTCTTGCTGTGCACGGTCAGTGGCTTCTGTTTGTTTCTTGTTCCTACGAGTTGCTGTTGTAGATCCGTCTTCATCTGCCACTTCCGTGAGATTTTTCTCGTTTTCCAAAAATATTCGGCCTGCAACGTCGAATTTATTCAACATAACGATTTCATACTTCTTTGATAATTTGTAATGTTGCGAAGAAGTTTTCATGATGATGTTTTCAGTATATCTTCTAGTTGTAGTATAGCGAGTATTTGAGTTGAATTGTGCAGTACCGTCGTGTGGAACTTCTTTTAACATTTCCAATTTTGACGAAATTTAACTCCTTTAATAATCGATTAATTTTGATCATTTATGTAAAATATGAGCCGAATTCATTCACGAATAAATATTCAGCACATTCAGCGATTGAAATATTCAATTAGTGCTGCCTTGCACTAGAGTTCTATAATTCAATACACTCGATTCCATTACCCTTAACCAGTTGTTTTTTTATTCAACTCGTTTATTTGATAAGGCACGTTTGCGTTAGCTTAAAGGTGACTATTTTTTGTTTTACATTTTAAATTACTTAAAACTAGGGAATTCATATTAATTTTTTTAATGAAACTATTTTATAGCTATCTTATACATATTCACATATTATACATATTCACAAGGGGGTAATTTAATTTTCGTAAGATTAGGGAGGTCATTTAGTTTTTATGGCAATATGGTTTAACATTTTAAGCAGGGATATTATTGGAGCAAATAATTTTTAACTAAGGGGGTCAATTTTACAACTATCTTGAAAGTAGGGATAACTAAAGGGCGTGATTGAATTTTGTAAAGATTCGGGGAGATTAATTAGAGTTAGTTTTATGTGATAGTAGAGTTGGGCATTTTCATTGGGGGGGGGGGGTAATACTTCTGGTTATAAGTGTCAGGGGAGGGAGGGTGGACAAAGATGACAAGTGGGAGAAAATTATAAACTTTCAGTTTCAGGCATCGGGAGATCAACGACATAGATTACAGACTCGGGTGGCCTTCATCAGGAAGAATCATGTACTGGAACGCTGGGTGGTCCTCCTCAAGACGGAAGAGGTTTAGATTTCGTGGTACGGCTCAGATGTGGATTGGCAACACTGTTTGTTGGCTCATTCGACAGAGATGTTTTGTGTCGCCTTGGAGTCGCATCAAACCTTCGTGGGTGTATGGTACAGGTGGAAGCGTTTCTGAGAATGATAGGAAATAAGAAGGGGCAGTTAAATTTGTATATTGATGGTTTTTAAGAAGGTGTAAAGTGTCAGCACATCTCGAACCGGGACGTTGGTTGGTCTTCTTCGGGCCCGCAGGGTATCCAATAGTCGAGACCTGGCGGAACTGTACTCGGTGCACGCTCAGATAATGTACTCGATGTCGTGATAGCCGTCGCCACAAGTGCAGGTACATGAGTCCAATACGCCGAAGATGTGCATCCAGCGTGTAATGGTTCGCCATAAGTCGGGACATCACACGAATGAAGTCCCGACCCACATCCATCCCCTTGAACCAAGGTTTCGTCGACACCTTGGGGACTATCGAATGTAGCCACCTTCCTAGCTCCCCATTGCTCTACGAGTTTTGCCAACTTTTGAGCGTTCTCTGATGACCAATACTGAAAAATTCGCTGAAGCAAATTGGTCTTTCATAAACGTTACCTTCTAGGGCACCCACCTTAGCTAAGGAGTCCGACTTCGCATTGCCCGGATTGGAGCAATGCGAAGGGACGCACAGTAAGGTAATCTGGAAAGATTTGTCAGATAAAGCACGCAGTAGCTCCTGTATTTTCCCCAAAAAATACGAGGAGTGCTTTCCATGTTTCATCGAACGAATAGCGTCAATGGAACTGAGGCTATCCAAAACGATGAAGTAATGGTCTGCGGGTAATGTTACAATGACTCCTAAGGTATACTGAATGGCAGCTAGTTCTGCGGCGTAAACTGAAGCAGGGTCACTGAGTTTGTAGGAGGCGGTGAAATTTTGATTGAAAATATTGAAATTGAACTACTTGTGGGCGTATGTAGCGGAATTCCACAGATCTCGTCTTTCATGGATGTGTCGAAGAAAACAGTAGATTCAGAAGTATTTATGAAATGCACACGGTTGGGATTGTAAGAAGAAGGAATAATATTCTGCGCCATGTAGTCAAAGTACAGGGACATGAAATGGGTCTGAGAATTGAGCTCAACAAGCCTTTCGAAACTTTCAATCACCACCGGGTTAGCTTGATGCTGGAAAGGATGGAATGGCAGCCGTTTCGTTTTTCCAGATAGTCCAGAACGGAACTATCAGCTCCTCTCTTGTCAGCCGCAGTGTAAGACTCGTGTGTACTTTCATTGAACTTTGGGTATGCGATTAACAAAAAAAGTTTATTTGTCTGGCTCTAGAGACATCCTATGCTGGATAAACTCGCATCGTCGGCGGGATGGCGTTCGTACCGAGCAAGCTAAATGTTGCTGACGACGCTACGAAGTCTGTCGATAGCAGATGGTTCAATGGATTGCATTTCCCCTGGTCAACCGAGGACAAGTAGCCGCAGCTCACAATCAAGACCGCAGCCAGCGATATAGGACTTGAGGACTCAACACGTTCTCCCAGAACCAATCATTCACGTCGAAGACTACTCCAGTTGAGTACGGCCTAGGAGAGTGGTCATGTGGATGCTACGATTAATAGCAAAAAAAACTCTAAAAAAGCTGGCTAACTACACTTGACCGAAACATACCTGATTCGTGACGCATAGCAAGAATGTTTTTCTAATGAAATCCACATTTTACGAAATACACCAAAAAAGTTTGAAGAACTTGTAACACCTCTTCCAAAATCTAGTCCACTGTATAAGCAAATGCCGTGTCTGGATGAAAGCGGCATAGTCCGGATGAGAATGCGTATTGATGCCTATATCTCGCTATCGCAATAAATACCACCGTCAAAACCACGAAACAGTAATAAACAAACTACGTCGGATATAACACATTGGGCACTCACGTTCGTGTTTCAGTAAGGGATCATCCATAAATGACGTAGCATTATATGGGGGAGGGGGAGTTTTGTATTTTGTGATGATGTGTGACGACAGGGGGTAGGGGGTCATGTCATGCTACGTAGCTGTTTTAAAGGGGAATAACTAACATCGTTATTTATTTTTTAATTTGACGGGGACAAGGGGGGGGGGAGAACTACCGTCAAGCTACGTAATTACCAGGGGGTATTTAGAGGTTTGTGGCGAAATGCTACGATGGGGGAGGGGGGGTGTTAAAAATCATTAAAAAATGCTACGTCATTTATGGATCGTCCCTAAAGTGCATAGAGATTACGAAATATGCAAGATTGCAAACTTAGTACCGAGCCCTTCAATCATGGCTGATCTGCCTACTGGTCGACTAACGGCTTTTGAACGCAAACTGGACTCGATTAATTCGTTCCCATCCTAGTGGCAGTCGGTAGAAGAATCGAGAAGGGGGGAGGGGGAATTTTAGCAACTTAAATATCGAAACAGTGCATTCGTTGACTATTAGACAATCCGAATTTTTGGGGGTGGGCGTAGCGTAGTTGGTAAATCGATTGCCTGTACGCTGCGCACCTGGGTTCAAGTCCCGACCTCGCACATTGTGTTAGAAATTTTTCATAAGAGATTTTTCTAACCCGAAGAGGCGAATGACCTTAAGGTTAAAACCTCTATAATTGAAATAAAAAAATCCGAATTTTCGTTGGTTGACGTGGTCAACCTCATAAGTTCTACAGCGACCGTGAAACCATCTTCAGAACGAGACCTAGAAAGACTCGGCGAAGTGGTCGATCACGATGAGATCGCAAAGGAGTTCACTTATTCCGTAGACGAATTGACGTTTAATTCTCCGCTAGCTCCTCCTATGGAAAGTAACTGGGAACGGTTAATACAAACCGATAAAAACGACCTGTGGTTTGCTCAATCAAGACTCCGTCCGGCGAAGTCCTTCGCAATCGGTCGACCGAAATCGCGTATTCCTGCCTGCTTACGCACGTTCCGGCCCTAGTAACAATTGAGGTTTTATGGTAGTTTTATAGCCACTCATAAAACTTAGATTGCACTTGTAGCATGCTATAAAACCTCTATTGTTTCTTGGGGGTAGACGATGACTCTGCTCCGGCACTAACTCCGAACCATTTTCTGCTTGGTTCATCCAACGGTACGAAGCCAGTGGTGACCGCTGAAAATACTTGGATAGCTTTAAAGCAGAACTATTGCACTTCGCAGATTTTGACAAACATGTTCTGAACACGGTTGGTGATTATTTGGCAAAAATCACACGTGTGACAAAATGGTTCATGCCAGTTAAACCCATCGTTGGAGATACAGTACTTATCGTCAACCCAAAGATGTTCCGGAACTGTTAGCCAAAGGTCATCAGCACTACCAGAGACGGTCCGGTGTGGCCCACCACTCGTTCTTACAGTATCTATGAACACCCAGCATCAAATTGGCTGTACTGGATGTTCAGCATGAGTCTAGCAGTAAGCCAACCGTACCCTAAGGGGAGTGTTGCCTACTCCATTAGGTCAGCACGCCTACCTTTTTCATCACCAACTTGGATGCCGACGGTAAGAATGGGAACCCTGCGAAAGGGCAGCATGGAGTAACAGTCTTGGCTAAGTCATTTGTCGTCGAATACCAAAGCGGATATCGAGGAGGTCGATCAACGACGAACCCTGTGACAAATACTGGATAAATTTCTTGGACACAACTCGAGGATTCAACGTCTTTTTTGAAGATTTCAAGGCAGCGTACGATTCAATGAAACGAAATGAACTGTGGAAGATAATGCCTAACATGCATTTCCGACATCGACTGATCAAGCTGATTTGTTTGAGTTAAACATGTCAGAACTATCAGAGAAACATTCGAATCTCTTTCGAAGTTAGATGGATTTATCCAGGGCAATACAATTTCTAGCTTGTTGTTCAACAGCACTTGAATGTACGATACGAAGATCTCATGTGCAAAGGAACGGAACCGTCGTCATGAGATCTCATATTCTCATATTTGTATATACGTCGTAAAACAATTTTCTCCAACGATACCCTGTTGTAGGATAACATTATACAACTAACCGAAACAAGTTACCATCGGAAAGTTGATTGGTAACCTGTCTCCGTTCACGGGGGACATACTTCTATAACTGAAGCAAGATAATTGAAAATTAAACTCTCGTACCTTTCCAAATAATATTCCGTTGACATCATAAGAAACATTGATTAAACTCGTAAGATCTGTTCCACTGGCAATTAAAATAATGAATTGAAAATTATCGTTACCGTGAGAACATTTCACATGCAATCAAATCGTATTGAGATCGGACCTCCTACATTATAACCACAAAGAACAAACATCTATATATAAATATCGTTTTTTTGAAAAGCTATGTGTACCGATCACAAATATAATTTAAAGTCGCGCGCAAGGCCCGTAAGGCAATGGCTGGGTGTCTGTTAGCTGATCGAGGTGGCTCTTTCAAAAAGATTGTTAAATTTGTTATACGCATCGAAAACTTAACTTTGTCGCCAAATCTCTGTTAGCCCTATAACATCCAGCACAGGAACCAAATTTATACTATCATCGCAATTTGTCGTTTGTTTTTATTGTGCTTACTGCTACTAACTAAGGGTCAAGGTATCTAAACATTATAAACCCAACAAAGTAAGGCTAAATAACGCAAGCGTAGTCAATTATCTTGTTATAGCACGATATCAAGAAAATGAACATAAAATCGGCATATACTATGAGCGTAGTTGTCGTCTCGTTAACATCCGATGGGCTATCATCGTTATTAAATCGCCATGCACAATCAAACGCATGTGGGTATAGTTTGGAGACAGCACAGCAGTTGAGTCTTCAAGCTCAAGGAAGAATAACTACTTAGTAGCTGAAATCTCTAAACAATGACCCAACAGAATGTAGTAAGCCAAAACAATCAATTTCAATATATTCCAAATCAACTGAACATCAGATCCATTCCCAGGAGTGCCGGCCAATAGAAATACCAGTTCCTTTTGGGACTATCAGCGGGAAATGGTATGGTTCGAGCAACATACGACCACTTCTATTCATTCATGGATACAGCGATAACAGTGGTACATTCGATCGTCTGATCCCGTTACTCCCAACCCAGTACAGCTATCTGGCAGTCGACCTTCCTGGCCATGGATTATCTTCGCGACTTCCCCACGGAATGATGTATCACTTGACCGATACAAGCCTGGTTATTTTGTGGATCATGAAGGCGTACAAATGGTCCAAAGTGTCTCTGGTGGGACATTCTTTAGGTGCAATCATGTGCTATATGTTCATCGGTATGAATCCCGAGAAGGTGGATCTTTTTATTGCCATCGACGCCTTGCAACCGTCGTATCCTGGTAATATTCTCGAGCAACAAGCTTACTACATGCAACGGGCTATGGAAGTCGACGAGGCGAGCATAAGAAAAGATCTTCCAACAGTCTATCCCTATGAAGTTTTGCTGGAGAAGATACACGATGGACCAAGCAGCTCAATCCCCAGGGACATTTGTCATCACTTGCTCTCGAGGAATATCACTGAATCGAGGATTTTTCCTAGTAGATATTGTTTTCGCCACGACAATAGAACTAAATATCCGATAATTTTGGAGTGGTCGAAGGAAACCAATGTACAAACGGCACAGACGGCAAAATTTCCCACGTTGGTTATCAAAGCGAGCGACTCGATCCATTACGGAGACGAGGAAGAATTTGCACGGCTAATAGAAATAATGAAACGCAATCATCCAAACACGAAGCTGGTAGGCGTGAAGGGATGCCATTACGTGCATCTGATCAACCCTGAGCGAGTAGCTAGTGCTATCATAGAATTTTTAGACGGGTTTGGATATTTAGAAGATGCTACCCAAAGTAAGTTGTGACTCTGGAGATATCATTGTTTGTTAAAATAGATAATGATCCTAGATTTATGCAATATTTACTTACATTGTTGCAATTTCATCTCTTCTGGAAATGGTTGACAAATATAGCTTGTCCTTTCATCAATAATATTTCAATCTGTTTAAAGTGTTAACGTATTTATAAGAATGGCCGACTTAAATCGCTTCATGTAATAAATTAATTCAAAATTAACATAGAAAAACGATTAAAAACGGTGTCATGAGGATTCTTTTCATAACAATTTGTGATCTTTTAATGAAACAACAAAAATTCCCTACTTGAGTAGCTTCAGTAAAAAAAAGATGCGAGTTAGGTAACTGAAAAATATGGGTGACGGGCAGATTTTTAGACGAATAAATTGAAAATTTCCGGTTTGCTAGACACTAGACAATCGAAAACCTTCCTAAATTATTCTCTAAAGACCGTTTTAGCTGATCGGGGGCCCTATTCTCACAGTCACGTCGCCTAGTGACTATAGAAGTAAATGCTTTTCTAGCCACTAGGTGACGTGACTGTGAGAATAGGGTCCCGGACTGTGAGAATAGGGCGGTCGCTTTACTCCCAAATACGCCTAGCTTCCGAAATTTAAATAAAAAAATGAAAAATAAAAATATATACACAGTCAAACCAGCAGAACGAACGTCGTTTATATTTCCTGCTTCTGCCAGTGTTTGCACAAGAATTTCGTTATCATCGGGACAATCTTCTGCGGTTCGGTCAGGTGCAGGTGATGTGTACTATCCACAAACTCCAGCTCGAACAATGGATTAACCTCTTTCACAACCTTGACGTACTCCTCAAAGTACTTCTTATCCTCGTAGTACGGCGAGTGTAGCGCTTTGATGAACATGTAAGGCATAGTCATTCTTTTGGCCAGCTCTAAATTAACATCCTGCCCCCAACCAACACCGACGCTGTGCTTGAGTCGGCTGTCACGGGCAAAGTAGTACTTATCCGGGTTTTTCGATGATTTTTTTATGTTTCGCTCTAGCAGATAGGGCGCTGCTTCCTTAGTTACTGATTTGTTCGTTGCTTGGTGAAGTCGTTCTACGAGCTCGTCATAATTATATGACGGTGGTTCCTGCTTCTCTCGATTTCGAATGTCAGCAATAAGCATCTCGGGTATTTTTTTGTTCAGTCGCTCTGCCAGTTTTGCAGGGTTACCTATGTGCGGTTTTAGAGCATCTATACCAATATACAAATCAACCTTATCGGGAAATATCGACGAGAAAACCATGCCAATTATTGAGCCCATGGAGTGCCCTAACAATGAGATTTTATTCCAGTTGTACTCCTTCATGATGAGTGTCAGCAGATAAACGCTGTCATGCGTATGGTATGACATTCCGTCGGGGATACGAGATGACAAACCATGTCCCGGGAAGTCGATCGCCAAAAAGCTTATGTGATGTGGCAGTAGTGGTATCAGAGTATCAAATGTCCCTGCGTTGTCTTGCCATCCATGCAGGGATATGATTGGTCGAACGTCCTTTGGTCCCCACCATTTTCCAGCGATTTCACCATACGGAACCGGGATTTTAACTTCCTCGACCTTACGCAAAAATGAATCAATGTTTAAAACGTGGACTTTGGACATTACACTGAGCGAGCATTACTCAGCAATATCTATAGCTTACCTCTCGTTTTACTACGTAACGTGCGGCGGTCTGCTCATGACTATGAACACATCGATGATTGTTCACAGATGTTGCAATATTGGGTCGTCCAATTGGGTGCTTTAGAAGGCAGGTTTGTCTAATTAACGATGTTAGTTTAGACATGGGTGTGATCTATGAATTATTCTAATTAAATTCTGTTTAAGAAAATCATCTCGCTAGATATACCTGTGCGTTTTTAACAAGGGTGTTCCCGAAAGTAATCAAATTAAACTCTTATCAGGAAGCAACGATAAGAGCTTGATTAAAACGTTTCCGTAAACTTATTCGTTCAAAGCTTAAACAATCACATAACAATTGGTTACCAAAAATCCAAAATCTAAGCAGGATTCACCCTTGAATCTTCACCGAACTACACTAGTACCGTACTTGTGCAAATGGAATAGTAAAAAGAAATTCATTCACACCTGACAGCTGACTTTCGTTGGTATGGTAGCTAGCAGAGAACCTTCCAACATCTCAGTAGGCACGCGATGGCCACAAGAGAGCGGTTATCATGGAGCAATGTGTTGGTGAGTTGATCATTGCGTGTGCCGTAGTGACGGCTGATACCAAAGCAATACATTGGCCATCCTTCACGCGCTTCTCTAGAAAACATGTGTCTTTTAAGCTCTGTACGGAAAGCAGTGTCACCGGTACGTAGTGCCGGCAAAATTATTCAAAGAATGTGCTAATAAGAACATCTCTTTGTTTCGGATAACTCTAGTAGTATTTTATGCCAAAAGTTCAGTGGCAAACGTTGAATTGACTGAGTTGTTGGCAAGTAAGCAAGTTTAGGCTCTCATCATATCTTAATCATCGAAACCCGACGTCGTTGACGAATCATTCTGAGCAGTTCTTTATCGTCCGCTTGAGTGGGTGTTTTTGCGTGATCGCAAAATGAAGAGCAAAAAATTATGCGGCTGTAACAATCATTCGTAAAATGAACATAAATTCGTTGTTTCCGTATGAAAATGTCATTTCAAATGGAACTTAACGGAGAGCGGTTGAAGAAACTCTGATTAAAGTAAGCATTGAATAATTACCAACTTAGCTTAGACAGACTGCCCG
This sequence comes from Topomyia yanbarensis, assembly GCF_030247195.1. Taxonomy (NCBI): domain Eukaryota; kingdom Metazoa; phylum Arthropoda; class Insecta; order Diptera; family Culicidae; genus Topomyia; species Topomyia yanbarensis. The sequence goes on along the minus strand of NC_080671.1, from coordinate 27,653,684 downwards.
TAATTGCACTTCATGATTGGCCGAATGATCGAAAATGCACAGTGAACCAAAAAATGATGCTTTGCGAATCATTCTCATTGTGCATGTTTCACTGACCCAACATGTTCATAAAATGGTCAATAACAACGTCGGCCACGTCTAATACTGCTCTACCGGGGAAGGAAAGAAATGTTAGTTCGCTGTTGATAGAGACCAAGATTACCTCTGCAACTCCACGAGTAACTGGGGAAAGGAATTGTGTTAGTAGAAAAGGGAAAAGATCAGAAGGTATGGCTTGGTAGACAATATAATCTTGTAATATTTTGTTTTGCGTAGTGTTTGACAAGAAAAACTTTGTAGAGAGGGTTTTTTTCATCACAATGGCGTGGTTGAAACTTCTTAAGAAAATTATGCGATGTAAAGCCATAACGTGTGAGAAATACAATCCGGACAAGTTTTGAATCTGCAAGTCTATGCGAATCACTGCACAAGTCATAAAAACTTTTTATGCACTTTTATGGTGCTTTGGCCTGATTTAGCCTCATCATATTACACTAATGCAACCTTAGCGAATTTGCGCCAACGTAACATTGCATTAACTCCGAAAAAATTTAACCCTCAAATCGCCCACATCGTAAATTTTGGGTAGATTTCCTGCAAATGGTCTACCAGTTTTTTTTAGATTTTTTTGACATGGCTCAAGGCGTTAGCACAACTGAGCCTTGGATCTTTTTGGTTTTTACAAAAAGTAAAACTAAAAAAATACTCAGAGTGTCTGTCTGCCAGATTTTGTTAACGCGATTTGCTGCTACGTGTTGAGATCCTTTCCTTGGCGGTGAGGTATTAGTTGCTTTATCCATCGCAGCTTGGGGGTCGTTCAGTCTGCCTTCTCTCGCGTTATCGTTCACATCCACGTCATCATCGGTACTGCTTTTTTGTTGTTCATGATTAGAGGTTCATAATTGTTTCCTTGTTCTTACGGGTCGCCGTTGTAAATCCGTCTTCATCGGTATTTGATTCTTTATTGTTGATACTAGTTGTTGGTTTGGGAGCGGTTGTCGTGGTCGTTGTCCCTTCATTAATAGTTAATTAGGCCGTTGTTTTGGGTTCATCTGTAAGTGTCGATGGCTGCTTATTAGAGTTGGCTGTAGTAGATGTGTTTTGACTAGTACGCTTGTACGCTCACTAGCGCCGCATAGTGAGAGTATTCCATACTAATGTGTCACCATCGGGTAGTCCTTGACATCTCGAGCAACTTTGCTGATGATATCACTCTTCTAAATTGTCATCATTTGGAGATACTGAAATAAAAAGATGTATTCTCACTAGCGCCACCTAGCGGGTGATTCATTGTAATCATTACATTATCAAACAGTTCTTGTCGTCCTCAGAAACTTTACAGAAAACATTTTCCTAAATTATTAAACTTTCGTGACAAAACATCACCTAACATGTACTGGAAGTTATATTTTCCCTAGCACCGCCTAGTTACTGAATTCTAAAATTATCTATTCACCTTCGGGCAGCACTCGACCCGCTGATGAGTATTATCGACAGTCGGAAGTGTTTCATATGTTCAATTAAATCAAATGGCAGTTGAACGATTAGATTATTCCTTGCTCCTTAATTCCGGCGAAACACGACGTTCCAAAAAACCATGCAATATAATGAAAAGCGATTACTTTTATTATGTCAAGACATTTGTCGATATATCTATGTAATTAAAGGCTTCGGAATACACGCGTTATTTATCGTGTAAAAATATTGGTATTATTATTAATCACAATTGCACTGGCTTCTTTTCCCGTGGACGATTGATTCTTATAATTATTAGCGCGTGTTGTTATGCTATCTAAAGCACATCTTAAACGGTATAAAATAAGCCCTATCGAAATACCTAACTTTGTATGTCGGATATACAACCGACGACATATGCGCATTACGATAATTACTAGAACAAGCCTAAAACAATAAGAATGAAAAGAAACTAATTTGTCACCTTATGCGTCAATAATCAAGCTACAATATCTTTATGCTTATGAAGAAATATTGTTAACGTAACAATAATATAGTGCAGTTGCTACTCCAAAGCATATGCAAATGCTCAATACAATAAGAACAATTAATAGAATTTATTGATGGTTTCATGGACTAAAAGTAAACCAGTGAATATGACAAAAAACGTTTGTTCTTCGTGCTGATATGACTGCCGAAAATTGGCAACTAGACTTGAATTTTTCTAGCGAATTGTTAATTCTCAGTCCTCATACATAACTCAAAAGTCATCATTCACTCAGACAAAACCATGCGTATTCTCCACTCGCATTAAATACCCAGTGAACTAGTTTCCTAGTTGGTCAAATAAACACTAAACAAACAAAGGAATTAGTTTGCTCAGTCTAAAGAAATGTCCACTCGATTGGCATCAACATGCGGATACGCGTTCCCCTACAATGCCATCAAATCACATTTGCATAAAAAAATCGAAAAAATTAGTTGCATAGCCGAGGTGGTTCATTTTCAAAGATAGCGCTTTGCTGGTGAATCACTATATAAAAATAAGTGATAAGGGACGCGGACGAAAATAGCTGACTCCCACCGATGAGCTACATGTCGACTACATCTTAGAAAGATTTGTTGGTCGATTCCATTAATTTGTCTGGAATTGACGACGAAAAAACGAAATTCACGATCTTCATGATAAAAGCAGGATTGCGATTATTTGGAAGTTTCAAAAATGCCATATCAGTGCATGATGCTCCCGATTCTACTTCTAGCCGGTTTGCCAAAACTATGTACCGAGTACAATCCTATTTCGGTTCCGGGTCTGACACTTCAAAGCTTGCGCGTATGAACCAACAGGCGGATGAATCGGATTAATCGTTCATCACAAGGGTTTACCGCTTTATCGATTTCGGTTCTGAAAATTAGTTTTAGGGAAATAGTCGGAACTATAGCCGAACATGCTCACAATAAAGACTGCTTTGAAGATGTTGGGACGTAAAGGCATTTACGGATTTATTCAACAAAAGTCAGAGAAATAGAAGGGATTCGACTAAACAAGGAGTTTTATCCAGTTAAAAATGAAAGAATGATCAGTTAGTTCTTTCTCCGATCAAGGTAGACTACAAGGCTGAAATGCCCAACAACAATGTACAATACAAGCGGTTTGATACCACTAGAGGAGGACTAGCTTAATGCGTAACCATCCATATAATACAAATGAATGGTCTAGAAAGGATGACAAGACGCGTCAATATGCGATGGTGAAGATGTAACGGCATGTATCATCTATCGTTGGATTGCAATGCAATAGACAAAATGTGCCCATGAAAAGTACTATAATGATTTATACAAAATTCATGACGCATCTAATCAAACGCTCAGAGCGTATGCATCAGTCGATGAAAGTAATGTGCTGGCGACATTTGAAACATATTTATTCATTTCCGAAGACTGAACAATTCGCCTAGAAAATATTTGCCATGAAAGAATTTCGAGCTCTAGTAACCTACTAATGGTCAAACCATTTAGAATTTGATTCGAAATCCTGAATGGATTCAGCATGGATTCCATCCCAAATGCGACAACCGATTTCGAAACAGAATAAGTCGCATTCGGTTGTTGCATTTGAGCTGAAATCCATTCAGGATTCCGAACCGGTTTCGGGATGGGTTTAACTGGGTGACATTATGAATGAGCTATTTTTTCTAGAGTTGTCCTACCGGAGCTGTAAGTTCTCGAAAGAGCTCCTCGTCAGAATCACACACTACAACTGCAGACGAGACAGGCAATATCGCCCACTTTTAGTGGGCGACATTGCCTACTTAAGGCCAATTGCAGCGGGCTGTGATTACGAATGTGATATTCAGACTTTGCGATCGCGTGTATCATCGCGAAAGGCTCGAGCATCACAAACGTTAGCGTGTTCAGTCGCGTATGCGTTTGTATGCCGCGTGTGCTAACTTGCATGTAACTTCGCGTGTATCAATTCAGCATATTTTATAACCGTGTGCCTTTCGCATATTCGCGTGTGGTCTTGGATAATCGCGCGCGGACCATGATTCTAATACTTAATTTTTGATGTACGGCTCAGATGCTAAAAGAAAGTCAGATCTTCCATATCACTTGAGTTTCCGGTCATGTCGCCATGGAAGGTGTTGTCTAGTGTATATGAGCTTTATTTTTTGATTGGTCCAACTGAATGTATGGGCCTAAGTTACTAGGATGGATGGTAATGATTTCCGGACGTGACCGATTCATGATCACGGATTAACGCGGATGTTTGAAGGTTCGCGTTTGAGACCGAGTTTGAAACTTCGTAAGTGCTAAAACATTCACCATTTTACCAGGGTGTTATGAAGTTTGCGCGATCGTGGGCGTTGTTGATCGCGAAGGGCTTAAGCGTTCGTATGTTAAAGTGTTTGTCGCATGGGCTCGCGTGCCTGTGTCTTCGCGTATATAAATTTGATTTTGTAACCGTGCAGCTATTGACATATTCGCGTGCGTTCTTAGATGGTCACGCGGACCGTCATTCTTATATATAGTTTTCGGTGTAAAATTCACATTCTGACAGGGAATGAGTTACCCCATATCACCAGAATTCGCGGGCATGACGTCATAGAATTTCTTGTCCAGCGGATATGAGAGCTTTCTTTTTTTAATTGGTCCCATTGAAGGCATAAACCTAGTCTGCTGATGCTAGGGATAGACTTCCGGAAGAATTGTAGAGCGACGGGCAGCTCACCTGAGTTCGATTCCTAACCCCGCACATAGGGTTAGAAATTTTTCCAAAAGAGATTTTTCTAACCCAATGATGTGAATGACCAAAAGGTTAAAACCTCTATAATCAAAACAAAAAAAACTTCCGGAAGTGACCGATTCATTGTCGTGTGAGCGCGGGAGTTTTTAACGCTTGAGACCGTGTTTGAAAATTTATAAGCACTGAGACGTTCACCTTATCACCGGGATGTTATTATGTTTGCGAGATCACCGGTGTAGGTACCGTTGATGGTCGCGAAGGGTTCAAGTATTTGTATGTTAACGTGTTGCCTAGTGAATATGAGCGTAATTTTTTTATTGGTCCAACTGAAGGAATGAGTCTAGGCCTCTAGAACCACTAGACTACCGGACGTGACCGTTTCAGGATCGCGCGAGTGGTGGGTTAATGCTTGAGACCACGTTTGTAAGTTTATAGGTGTTACATCGTTTAATTAACTACCGAGATGTCCTAATGTTGGCAAAATCGCGGGCGCAAGTATGTGTAGATGATTGTAATTTGTCGCGTTTTGTTACCAGGTTTGTGTTATCGCGGAGGTCACAAGCGTTTGTACGTATATGAGTATAGATAGAGTATAGCATAGATATAGTAATAAAAGAAATCATAACATGCCCAATAAAGAAAAAAAAAAGATGCAAAGAGATTGATTAAATATGTATAAATTGACCGATACTATTTTGGTATACATGAGTAACGAAAAAGCAGACTAATAGAAGTACAAAACAAACAGACAAATGAAGTAGAAGAGAAAAACACATGAAACATGCAATCAAACTACTTTAACTCGTCTAAATGCAACAAATATTGTTTATTTACCATTAACGACAATTGCATTCCGTTGAAATTTCATCATGTATGCTTCACGTGCGTCAGTAAATTGATTGTACCTTAATTTATTATTGTATTAATTTTTTAATTAAATTTTTTCGACAAGAGGACAAGCCAAGATGGAAGTATTTCATAATTTTTATATGTTTCGATCTCAGGCGTAAAAACCCCTTTAAAACATGTACAATATTCATTACAATTTATCATATTTCTTGAATTTTCCCTTACTTATTTTAATACAACGCAAATAGTTAGTTTTGATAAAACTCAGACAGTCCGAAAACTGATTGGGAGGTCTTTTTTCGAAAGGGAATTATGCAAATGAGAGTATTGAACACGTTCTAGTAATTTTTTAAGTTTTGTTTTCTACGACGTATATCCTTAGTGCTTTTTTAATGTAGAAATCGAATTTGGAATTTTTAAGTTTAACTGAAAATTATTTAAATTTTCGATAGCAGGGTATATACAACCATGTCTAATGTAATTGGTTCTTGGTGTCATTATCCTTAGATTCCTAACGTTTCGTGTATTGAATCAGCGTAGTTCACTCAACGATTGAAGATTTAGATTATGTCTAATTAAATTATTTTTATTTTGAAAATAAATAAAACCGATTTATAATATTTGATTCGGTTAAAGTTCATTATGCTATTGGTAGTGTACAGATCAGTGGTTGGGGTCTAGATACTGTTCCCAGAAAATAGTTCTAATAAATTTGTTTAATGTTTAGAGATTTTACTGATAACGTAGTTTTGGGTGCATTTTGCCAAATAATGCTCACGTAACATAATTGTGAGTGAACGTGTGCGTAAAACAGGTTCTTTTTTCTTTAGTAGGTAATATGTCACTACTCTGTCGAAGTATACCGAGAAATTCGGTTATTTTTCTGTGAATCTGTTCAATGTGCAAATTCCATTTAAGGTTTTGTTGAAGTAATTTATCCTATCCAACCTTCTCGAATGAATAGAATCGAATGCACAGTTCTGCATCGATTCCCTGACCCAACTGTCACAAATACTCAGACGAACACATACACAGATAGACATACGACTAGCTAGCACAAAACAATTGTACACTAGTACTAAAAACTACAATTATTACAAAACGACAACTAATAGGTATCTACTTATGTATTTATTAAATTAGTTTCATTAGCCTGTGCACGATGACGAAGGCGACCGATAAATGGACGCACAATGACCCCTACTATGAGCCCCGTCCACCAACACTGCCATTAAACTGTGAAACAATGTCATCAAACACAGTCCACAGCAAAAGCCAATCCACGTCGACCCGCCAGCCGGCCACATCAGAACGCACAGGCTAGTGGTTAAGCGTTAGTATGTGCAGGGGCAGAATATGAAAAAACACAAAACACAAAAAGGCGCATAAGCCCTCTCGGTCTCTCCGATGCACCACTATCGAGGCATAACGCAATAACCATTTTAAAGCAATTGTTCTTTAGCACCGTTGCACGTAATATGCTTGTGGATGTTTGCAATACCGTCAAACCCCTCAACCTAATAAACATCTTATGATCCAAGAGCCTAACGACCTGTTCAGGGTATAATCCAAACAATATGTGGAATCTTTGGACTATATGGGTTAAAGCTCGTGTATAATTTCTTTATTAGGGTTATGAATGAGTTAATATTATGCATATATTATTGCTGTATACGTTTGGATAAGACCGGTGTTTTAACTTGACTCAATTTTTCCTTCGGGGATTCACATTTTTGTCAGGGTGAGCAAAATTTAATTTTTTAAATTAGATATTCTGTATGTACACACCTCGAAGAAAATTCCCTTAAATTTTAATCAAAATCGTAGCACTACAGCATTAGACTACCTCCCGGAATTCGGATTCTCCTCATCAATAACTTACACTAACTTGGAGTCTTTTAGGGGACGCCAAAACAACTAACTTGTTCCAAGCAGTGTGGCCACTTTTGAATGAGGTCAGATCCGTAGGTTTTGAGTTTACCCGCCAGAATCCAATTTTTAACGTAAATTTGGATTCTTTTTCAATCCCAATTGATGGAGCGTTTTGTTATCTTGGATTTAGTTTTTAGCTTTCTCGTGTTAATAAAAAGCTGAATTGGAGCCCTGGGGCGTTTTTTCAGCAATTTCACTTAACCCTCCGGCACTCGCGCGAATGGCTCCCCGAATGAGCAAGGAAGAAAATTTCGTTAGAGTTTCGGAAGGTGTTGCACAAAATACAACGACGCGAGTGCCGGAGGGTTAATACTTTTCAGTTTTAGATCAGGAAATAGTTGATATTTTGTCTTTGGAATTCTCTCAGATACAGGCCGCATAAATGAAAACCGCGTAAATTTCAGGGTCCGCGTAAATGAAAACCGCACAAATTTCAAAATACGCGTAAAAAACCGCGCAAAAAACCGCGTAAAAAACCTGAGTGTATTAATCAGTTTTTCTTTTTACATTTGAATTATCAAGTTATGAAACAACATAAGTATGGTTAAAATATTCTCTCTATAAGGTCAGTTACATTTCTAAGTATTATATCGCGAATAATTAAAAAAAAGCCACTTCCTGATTTGATTTGCATATTATACTTTACACATAAAAGAACTAACAACGACTCTGTTTTATAGGTTAAAGGGCCGTATAGTTGTGCTGTAGAAACTCAATGGCTGGTATATGCGAGAAACTGAAAATATGGAAGTTCAATTTCTGAGAAATAATTGACTTTAGGAAGAACTCACATCAGCATATTTGCGATCTTTAGAAAACAATAGATCAGCGACATGAATGGTAGATCCCAGCTGACCAAGATATCACGAATGTGGACACTGAGTGATCTAGCTCGGACATTTAAGGAATCTTATAACCAAACAACATGCTCGATGTCTTGGTAACTCTTGCCATACACGCATATTTCACTATCAGTGATTCTAATATGAAAGAGATGTGCATAGTGTGTATAACCAGCGAACGTAGATGATGCGAACTCCTGCAAAAATTCTCTTCCTTGGACGTGTATTCTATGCAGAACGTGTAATCTGAATGTGAGAGAAACACACGTAAAGGAATTAATACTTTGCGCACGTGGCTGAAGGGATATCCCAGAATTCGATTTCGGGCAATATACAAACAACGCAACTGTATTCGTTCCACGTTGATAATACAAGTGTTTGTGGCTGAACCGAAACACAGCTCCCATACTCATTTACAGAGAATATAGTTATTTGATACAATCTTTTTAAGTTTCATAGGTAAACACCATGCAAAGATCAAATTAATGCGCGAATAAAATTAATTCCTTGCTGACATTTAGTCTAACGATATCGGATCCGAATGTATCTTTTTCAAATGCATTATGAATCGAACTACCCTTCGGGTGCTTAAATGCGAAACTTCAAATCATTTGTACCCTTCCCGTTGCGAAAGGCAAATTGAATTTTGATAACAAGCCGTTTACCTTCATCCAATTGTCTGGGTGTAGTGTAATGCAATCGACCGATACAAATTGTGGTCGAATGCTAGTTATATATGAATAACAATGTTACATGTCTTCTGTCGCGTGGACCAATGCCTTTCTGCAGAAATCAGTTGTATGAATTCAACTATCGACTCTTTGTCGGATCATCAGATACTTCAAAAATTGAGTTTGATTCTGTCAAGACCATTATTTTCGCATGACACTAGTGCATCTGGGAATTCATCGTTAAATGGGAGTAAATTATGTAATTATGTAATTCCGCGGAGACATGTTACGCACAATTTTCTGTATATAAACGGAGTACTGGCATACCTTTCTAAAGTTTATCTCGTCGAACTACCTCGTGTGCTCGAAAAAAACTTGTTTGAAGAAATCCAATCATCGTTTCGTTGGCATGACATTCTTGCCTAAGGCTATGTTCCAATTTTGAGCAAAAAAGGCTCACCTATTTCTCGAGTGCGGGATCTGCACCAACGACATCCAGGTTCACAACTGAACAGAACTTTAGTTGTTTTCCTGCAAACTAGCTACATACCTGGTTATTTGTAGTCTGCTGTACTTTATAAGCCTTTCATGTTTGCATACCACTTGATAATCAATTTCCGTCAACGACCGCACCTCATATCTGAATAGAGCAACAGGGAGTATCAGCGATATGTATGAAAAGAGTTTTGTGTGTGTCAATAGGCTGCGGGACTTTAGTTGAATACGTAAATCGTAGAAGATGCCATTTACAGCAGCAATCCGCTTTTTTCCCACGACTGTCACTAATGTCACTAGTCTTCCAAGATATATGAACTCGTGGACAACCTGTTGCCGCGTCAATTTCTATCTCGGAACTAACACCGTGCTGGCGATCTGGTTCTCTATCAACTACAATTTATTTTATTTTACCAGAGTTTATACTCAGACCGATATTGGCAGCCTCCCTTTTAAAAGGCAAAAAAAACCTCTTCCACTGCTCTAGGGTCGACTACAATGGTGTCTAAGTCACCCAGAAACCAAGAAGCATGCGGGATCTTTTAATGGTAGTTGTGTTCCTTTCGCACAGCTGTTCTTGGCATCACACTTTCAATCACTCTTCAACATCAAATCAGAAAGTGCATTGCTCAGCTTCAGTACAGCAAGCGTCACAGACGAGTCGGATGTTTAATAGCCAAAGATGTAGCTTGTTTTTAACCTAAACTATTCAATTTGTCGGGAAGTCAAGTTCAAACATTATCTGAGACCACAACTGATTTTATTGCACTGAATCATGGACTACCTTAAATTCCACAAACAGATGATAAGTTGACAAGTTGCATTCCCAAAATATAGGGTTAGTCTTCTAAAGAGCAATTATTAAAATCGAGAGCCCTTACCTAGTTGTATTGGTTTGTATTGGTGTAAAAAATTCAATATTGAATTTCCGGATATAAATATAGATAGATAACTCAATACAGATATCCTAACAACTTCTTCGAACCTGTTCAAAGTTTTTAGAGTTGGTTTCAGTAACTGCACAAATTTGAACAAGATTTTCTGGTTCCACAAAGTATCCCAATGTTTGTTTCAGCTTCAGTCTTCTGACCTATAATACTAATCCGATTTTCTCGATGCGAATAATCTGTTGAGTTTATCGGTGATCTGTCACACTATCGCAAGAAACAAAATACAGTTCAGTTACTGGGTCCGATAACATTTTATGAATTTGTTTATCATCGAAGAAATTATTCACGTTTTCAACCCAGAGTTAAAATTGGCTCAAAGGTACCAATAGTATTCCCCAGTTGCCTTCATGAGAGAAAGCCCTCATCGTCCATTATAGGAATTCGCGTTGCTCTGTACTTCAAATGAACGAACTATACGAACTTTAATTTAAATGTTCTAGATTGAATACCAGTCAAATTTTGCAGAAATATAATTCGAGATTCTTGTGTATTCCTACTCAAATTCATCAACCGATTACGATTCGATTGGCTTCGGAATTCAAAACATGCATGATTGTCTATTTGATGTCATGAAATCGAATACGTATTATTTTTACTAAACTTCCGTAGAATTCTGAAGAAATTTTGAAAATTCCGTAGATTTCACGAGTTAATCCGTAGATCCGTAGAAAGGACAGAAATCCGTAGATCTACGGGAAAATCCGTAGGGTTGACCACCCTGGTTCCAAGTGAAGTCTCGGTAGTAAGCACATAATTTCTGATTCGCTGATGAGAAAACTGATTTCCAAACTAATCTTTCAGTTAGGAACCACTTTTTTCCCCAAAAGAAATTGTTGTTGTGGATAAGACCAAATTTTGCGCATAATGCCACAATACCTAACTTGAATGTTTACATAGTGCCCGGTAAATTGTTTTAACGTTATTACCAATAGTAAACAATTGGCAATTCCATGAAGGACCATTTACATTTATTTCGTTCTAATACGACTACATAGTGTTGTAGATTCGCAAATAACATTACGCACATGTATAGGTGTGAAAACAGAATCAAAAATTCATATCGTGGTACTGCGTTTAGTGTTTTCATTGCGAGTGTCGCGTAGAGAAGTGGGGCACGATTATCAGCTGAGGTTTCGCAAACTGCGGCTGGAAAGTTTATAGCGCAATGATGACTGGTAGCATCGGTAGCTCCAAATCAGAGAATGAACTTCGGACTTCAGATCCCCATCCTATGATTGAATTCATCGAGTTGTACGATCGAAAACACAAGGTAAGTGTGATGGACGATAAAACCCGATTTACAGCAATGTCAAAAAAAAAAATTCCAGGTGACTGAAGTCGAAATTACGATTCCTTATGGGAAACTGGCTGGCAAGTGGTTTGGTCCAAAAAACATCAGGCCCATACTGTGTCTTCACGGCTATCTGGACAATAGCGGTACGTTCGACCGGTTAATTCCCTTGTTACCCGAGGACGTTAGTTTTCTATCGATCGACTTTCCTGGACATGGCCATTCATCGCGAATTCCGGACGGAATGTGCTATCATCAGATGGACTATGTCGTTCTTCTTCTTTACATTATGAAGGAATATGGTTGGGACAAAATATCCCTTATTGGTCATTCTATGGGAGCGATCATTGGCTTTGTTTTCACTGCGATTTTTCCGGAAAAAGTAGAATTTCTCATACACATAGATGCATTGAAACCACTGAGCTACTACCCTAAAAGGTTTATCGAGTACGCTGCACCGATGGTGACCAAGTTTATCGAAGCCGATATTAGGAACCGTGATCAATCGGAACCACCCGCGTATACTTATGAAGAGATGATCGAGAGACTTCACGAAGCGACATTTAAATCCGTAACGAAGGAATGCTGTCCTTACATTTTACAGCGAAATATAAAACCGTCCAAAAAATTTCCCGGAAAGTATTACTTCGACCGAGACAATAAGGTGAAGTACATGCACGTAATGGGTTGGTCGGACGCCGTTAATCACGAACTGGGCAAGCAGGTTAAGGTGCCCCAACTGGTTATAAAAGCAACCGAATCGCCATATCCCGGTTCCAGGCAGGGCTTCGATGGCATGGTAGCGGTACTAAAGAAGCATAACCCTTTGTTCCAACTGCAGTATCTGAAAGGTTCGCACCACATCCATCTAACAGACCCGGAGCTGGTAGCACCGTTGATAACAGAATTTTTGAGTAAATATTGGATAAGACACCCGGACCAGATTGTTAGTAAACTGTAGTTGGTTAATAAATCATTAGGATGTTGCGGTTGAGGTAATGTAGAGGGGATATTATTTGTAGATGACCACAACTTTGACTAATAAAATGGGTTGAATGAGACCAATTTTCCAAGCCGGTGTTCATCGAACAGAAAAACTCACAGACTATGGCGAATGTGTTTGTTTGCTCACACGCATTGCTTTAAGTGAATGTTATTCACTAACATTACAAAACGACATTAAAATTGCGACTAATACCAACTTCATATAAATCCACTCCACATACAGGCTTATCAGCGAAACAGCTATTAGTAGGTACAAGCTCCGATTTCCAGTAAACTCGATAAGAACAAAATGGCACCCAAATAGGTACGATGTTTTGATAGCTAACTTCAGTGAAATTTAGTGCAACCTCAGAGTGCAACGTAGCAATGAGTGAACCAGAATTGAAATCGCTGATCAATCTAGTCGAGCAGCACGATCGCGAACATGGAGTATGTTCTATCATTTGCGCATCAAGCCATCGGCACTAAAACAAAAATTTCTTTAAAGGTTCGAGAAGTACGCATAGAGCTGCCATTCGGAGTGATCGCCGGTAAATGGTGGGGACCAGATAATGTCCGGCCTATCGTCTGTTTGCACGGTTGGCAGGACAACGCCGGCACTTTTGACACCTTGATTCCACTACTGCCGAAACACATCAGCTTTCTGGCCATCGATCTTCCAGGTCACGGCTATTCATCACGAATTGCTCATGGACTGTCCTATCAGAGTATGAACGTACTTAGTTTACTGCTTGCCATCATGGCCGAGTACGGGTGGAAAAAGATCTCCCTATTGAGTCATTCTATGGGATCCGTGTTGCATTACGTATTTGCTGCCATATTTCCGGAGAAGGTAGACCTGATAATTTCGCTGGATGCCATCAAACCACAAATCTACCCAATGGAGTTTGTAATTGCACGATTAGTTGATGCGACCCAACAGTTCATGGTGGCCGATCTGCGAAATCAGGAAAAATCCGAACCACCATCGTATACGTACGAAGAAATGGTACAAAGACTGCATGAGGCCACCTTTCGATCCATCAGCCGTGAAACTTGTCCCTATCTGCTGCATCGCAACATGAAGCGCAGTGCCAAGTTCCCGGAAAAGTACTACTTCACGCGTGACAGTCGATTGAAGCACTTCTCGGGACCTCCGTTCTCGCAGGAAGTCAATGTTGAATTGGCCAATCGGATTACTATGCCGTTCCTGTTTGTTAAAGCTACTCGTTCGTCGTATTTTGAGGACAAGAAGTACTACGACGAGGTTGTTGAGATATTGAAGCGCAATAACCCCTATTTTGAGTTGGTTACCGTCGAAGGCACACATCACGTACACTTGACCAATCCGGAACGCGTGGCTCCGGTTGTGACAGAGTTTTTGAACAAGTACTGGTCGAAGGATATGGATCTGGCGAGTAAATTATGAGACTGTGGATTGTTGGATAATCCTCATTCGTTTGCTATTTACAACTAGTCGGAAGGTCAGAACATGCTTCGTAAAGTCGCCCCTTTATTACATTAGAAAGCTGGTTTATGACTCCAGGTGTAAAATTCGTAAATAGCCAGAATGTTCAATATATCGTTATACAGATTTTTCAACGAGCGAGATATTTTTTCACAGACACATACTAAAACGGAGGGGAATTTATTTCCGGCATCTCAAATATAGTTCATTTAGAGCAGGAAATTGGACTAGAGGCAGTTTTGTTACAAGTGGCAATTGACACTCATGTAACCTAAAATGAATATCAGTGGAATGGATGGGTACTGGGAACGGTAATGGGATTTTGTAATGTATCCTAAAAATAAACAACAATTAGTGACTGATGATGGTTTAACGTTCTAAATTTTGTACGTGTATGACTTTTTCAATAAACTCATCCGAAAGCTTATGGACTATTGCGAGATAATTTGGAAAAATACGCGTTGCGTCGCGTAAGCTATACGTCGTAAATTGCAAACTGATGACTCTCATTCACACACAGACTACTTGAGGAACAATGTTTGGAAATAACAATTGTCCGAGTCTAAGCGATAGCTTGGCCTAAAAGCCACCGAGTTTACCGTAACTTGAGATATTAGAAAGGAAGCGTGGATGTGGTACTTACTTAACGAAAGGCCCCGACTCAGTGACACCCATTAATAGCACGGATCGGGTAGTGGGTAGGTATTTAGTTTAGAGAATAAAATTTTGTGTTGTAGAAATTTTATATTTACTTATGTTTGAACAGAATAGATTATACTGTTCTATATAAATTATTTAGTCTCTGGATAGCCAGAGTGGATTCCGTCAGATTCAACTGAAATTCTGGACAGCCGGACATCGGGAGTGTTGTTACCAACATAAATTTTGATTTAAAAATGCGTGTATTTGTTAGGAATCTAGACCATCCCACCGTTGCACTTGTCAGTGTGTGCGGTGCTTTATGGTTACACCTATGACAGCGCACCCGGCTTCCCACGAGCGTTTTGGCGGCTCAGAGGCCGTCCTTCCATGTTGCTTAGGGATACATTGCTCCTGTACACATACAAGCATACATGCGAACTTACATTCATACATACATACAAACAATTTTGCACTAGTTTGTTTCAGAGAGCATGTAATATCGTGTCATCTGGTCTGTCTAATTCTATGGAAAATCATCCTACCATCGCCTTGGAGTCTACGTCATATTGGCAAATTTCGCATTGAATCCGCTTCTGTCTCTTCCTAATTCTCCTAGGTCCGAAGCGTCTCTATCGGAGTTCGATTATCTTTATTCTAGTTAATATACGTATTCATTACAGGCAAATCCTGAATTTTTACTGTGCTGAGTAGCTAGGTGAGTGCAGGCATTCTAGGGTTTCACAAAAAGAATCTCTGCCCATAAAGGACATAAGAATTGTTTTCCACTATTCCCCATAAAGTTTGCTCGAACCGAATGTCCGCTGGTTGGACTCGAATAGACCACACTGACCCGAAAGGGTTGCTGATCATTTCTGAGATCAGCAACCATCATTTCGGTGTGCTTGGTCGAGTTAAATAATCATAAGAACTTGTCCTGAGTTAAATAATCATACGAACTTGTCCTGAATAAATAACTATCTCTTAGATGCTAGCCCTCTACTCCATTCCTGAACTAGCCTCATATCCAAGGTCAAAAGAGTCGACAACTAGCAGGATCCCCATGCCCCCCATCCAAGCTAATTGATCTGTCAACTTGCAAGTAGGAGCACACATCTAACAACCATCCAAAAAGACTTCTGAACTAATGAGAAGGCCACGTACAGTTCCTGAAATTAGATGTGTGTAAATGCTACTTACAGATTTCATCTCAATGGTAGTAAGTGTCTCATTCTCTCTTGTAACTCGCTCATCTCTTGCGGCATTTCGACGCCGTCGATCGATCGTCTCATAGAAGAGATCTCTTTCATCGAATTCTCAATTTCCGTCGGAACTCGTATATAAGATGCTTAAGCAGTTCTACTGACTCGAATATCAATTATCTAAAACGAAAAAGACATTATATATACACATTCCCTAATCCTATAATCAAGTAAGGCTGCCTGCCGTTTTTAATGCAGAAACGCTAATGATGTGACCATCAAGAATAAGTCAGACAACCTTAAAACCAGTTGAGCCTTACCAAGCCGTAACGTGGGTGGCGGCGTGAAAACTGCCAAATAGAGGTTGAGGACAGCTTGAAGCAACATCTGATGTTGCTCCAAATGTATGCAATATCCAAGACTGACTTGGATAGTTCCATCGAACCTAGGATCATACCTTACATAACTAGACTAACTGTTCTCTATTCATCCACACACGTGATGATAGCACGTGCTATGAACAAATAGTTATGATTGTAGAACAAGGAAAGTATTTCTTATTGTTCAGTAGATTGTAGAAAAGGCAGACACGAGCGATAATAACAACCATCCAAGGGGAATAACAAGGAATTGATAATTTAATACAGGGCCTTGTTAGTAGTAATGAAAATAGAAATTAGAGTCAAAAATACATCATCGATAATAATTAAATTAAATTGGTATTGGAACTGATCTTCGATCAACTATTCATTTTTACGGTAGTGTTTTCACTCCTAGATCGGTTCGTACTCTCTCATCCTGTTACTATCGGCCGTAGGCTGATACCATCCTGTCGTCGCCGCCTAAGGAGCAAATGTCATCATTAGACTATGACTCGCGTGGAAGCATGAAATAGGAGACTTGTATGATCAATGTTATCTCACCGTTTGACGACCATTGCGAGATAATTTAGAAATAATAAAAAAAACTCCACAACGCCGAATTAACTCTATAAAAGGTAGTAAAAAATTCATACTCCTGTGTTCAAGGCCATGTTTCGGTTGTTTGCTTCGTCGCTCAATCACTCGTAGCGCAGTAATTCAATTATTTTCTTATCTTAAAATACGTTTATTTAGGCCCAAATGCTGTAGCTTAACGAGGCCGATAATTCATTTTTTTTTTATATTACATGTCACATGTTAGTGGGGGAAGGGAAAGCCGTATTTAGGGGCGGCTTGCTCCCCTCTTATGTAAGTAAAGGACAAAGGTAGGAAGTGGGATACATATTGTGTAATTGACATCGTCGTTTGCTGATTGATCATTGTGGCGGATATGCACACTTTGTTGTAGTGTTGTAGTTTCCAGCCTGTAATCGCAGGGGCGAGGGGAGGGTCGATATTTCGGATAATTATTGGCACTCTATATCATCTGCATGTGCGGTATGTCATGATGTTCTGGATAGACGGTTATCAAGAAGAGTGTGCACCGAAGACTCGTGAAGCAATGCCATATTGTAGATACAGGGATAGGTTGGTGAGATTCTACTGTGAATGAGAGAGGGTAAAATGTATTAAACTTGGACATCAATGGTTTTCAAAAAGATATAGATAAGAAAAATATAGGGGTGGTCACGGCTTGCCAGGACGTCCCGGACTGGCACATAGGGTGATCTACCTCGGGCCCGAAGGGAATCTATTAGTTGGGACCTGGCAACACAGTACTCTGCGCACAGCCAAACAACATGCTCGATGTCGTGATAGCCGTTCTCACAAACACAATGATTATTTTCAGCAAGCCCTATACGACGGAGATGCGCGTCAAACGAGTAATGGTTGGACATGATCCTTGACATCGTACGAATAAAGTCCCGGTTCACATCCAACCCCTTAAACCAAGCATTCGTTGATACCTTCGGGATAATGGAATGTAGCCACCGTCCCAGATGCCCATTGCTCCATGAGGTTTGCCAACTATCGAGCGTCCTCTGACGAGAGATACTGAAAAATTCGTTGAAGCAAATTGGTCTTTCGTAAGTGTCGCCTTCTAATGCGCCCACCTTGGCTAAAGAGTCCGCCTTCTCATTGCCCGCAATAGAACAATGTGACGGGACCCAAACCAAGGTAATCTGGTAAGATTTTTCAGATAAAGCACTCAGATATTCCCGTATTTTCCCCAGGAAATACGGTGAGTGCTTTCCAGGCTTCGCCGCACGGATGGCCTCAATGGAGCTGAGACTATCCGAAACGATGAAGTAATGGTCTGAGGGCAGGGTGTCAATGATCCCGAGAGTATACTGAATGGCAGCTAATTCTGCGACGTAAATTGAAGCAGGATCATTGAGTTTGAATGAGGCAGCAAGATTTTCGTTGAAGATACCGAAGCCTGTGGACCCGTCGAGAATTGATCCGTCAGTGTAGAACATTTTGGCGCAGTCGACTTGATGGTATTTGTTATAGAAAATATTTGGGACCACTTGTGGGCGAATATGATCCGGAATTCCACAAATCTCTTCCTTCATGGATGTATCGAAAAATACAGTTGGATCAGAAGTATCTAAGAGATGAGCACGGTTGACGTTATATGTAGATGAATTGATGTTCTGTGCCATGTAATCGAAGTACAAGGACATGAATCGGGTCTGAGAATTACGCTCGACAAGCCTTTCGCAATTTGCAATCACCAATGGGTTCAGAATATCGCATCGAATGAGCAATCGATATGAGAGGTCCCAGAATCGATTTTTCAGCGGAAGAACGCCCGCCAGCACTTCGAGACTCATCGTATGGGTCGAGTGCATGCAACCCAAGGCAATACGCAAGCAACGATACTGGATTCGCTCCAGTTTGATGAAGTGTATGTTCGCAGCGGAGCGAAAGCAGAAACATCCGTACTCCAACACTGATAATATCGTTGTTTGGTACAACCTGATTAGGTCTCCTGGATGGGCACCCCACCATGTTCCAGTTATTGTACGGAAAAAGTTGATCCTTTGTTGGCACTTCTGTTTCAGATACCTAATGTGACATCCCCAGGTACCTTTAGAGTCGAACCATACCCCGAGATATTTGAATGTTGAAGCCTGAGCAATAGTTTGATCCATTAATTGAAGCTGTAGTTGCGCTGGTTCACGCTTTCTAGAAAATACGACTAGCTCAGTTTTCTCCGTGGAGAACTCGATACCCAGTTGGAGAGCCCATGCAGACAAATTGTCCAAGGTATCTTGCAGTGGTCCTTGCAAGTCGACGGCTTTAGGACCTGTAATAGAGACCACACCGTCATCTGCAAGCTGCCTTAGCGTGCAGGAATTGACAAGACATTCGTCAATGTCATTCACGTAAAAATTGTAGAGGAGAGGGCTTAGACATGAGCCCTGGGGAAGGCCCATGTAGCTAAATCGTGATGTCGATAAATCGCCATGCGAGAAATGCATTTGTTTTTCAGACAACAGGTTTAGCAAAAAGTTATTTAAAATTGGCGAAAGACCATGCTGGTGCAACTTCTCATAAAGAATGTTGATCGAAACTGAATCGAAAGCCCCCTTAATATCCAAGAATACTGATGCCATCTGCTCTTTGTTAGCATATGCCATTTGAATTTCTGTTGAGAGCAACGCAAGGCAATCGTTCGTCCCTTTGCCTTTGCGGAAGCCAAATTGTGTATCTGACAGTAAGCCATTTGTTTCGACCCAATTGTCGAGCCGAAACAGGATCATTTTCTCGAACAACTTCCGGATACAGGACAGCATTGCGATCGGACGATACGAATTGTGGTCGGAGGCTGGTTTTCCTGGTTTTTGGATGGCGATGACCCTCACCTGTCTCCAGTCATGTGGGACAATGTTACCCTCAAGAAACCTATTAAATAAATTCAACAAGCGTCTTTTGGCAGAGTCTGGCAGATTCTTCAATAAGTTGAATTTAATTCTATCTGGCCCCGGGGCTTTATTGTTACATGATAAGAGAGCAAGTGAGAACTCCACCATCGTAAACGGTGTTTCGTTCGCGGTATTGTAAGGCGACGCGGCGCGGTAGATTTTCTGTGCCGGGGCGGAATCCGGACAAACCTTCTTGGCGAAATCGAATATCCAACGGTTTGAATATTCCACGCTCTCGTTAGTACTGTTTCGGTTTCGCATACGTCGGGCCGTGCCCCAAAGAGTGCTCATCGATGTTTCTCTTGTTAACCCGTCGACAAACCGGCGCCAGTAACTGCGTTTCTTAGCTTTCATTAAATTTTTCATTCGCTTTTCTAATATCGCGTACACTCGATAACTAGCAACTAACCCGTCGTTCCGGAAAGTTTTATACGCGGCAGCTTTCTCCGCGTACACGTCTGAGCACTCTTTGTCCCACCACGGGTTGGGAGAACGTTTTTGGGTGTTCACGTCGGGTACTCGTTTCGTCTGAGTTTGAATCGCGCTATCGAGAATCGAGTTGGACAAAAACTTATATTCTTCCTCCGGGGGAAGTATCTGTGTTGAATCGATAGTTTTGGATATCTCAGCAGCGTAGCTCTTCCAATCAATGTTTCGTGTGAGGTCATAGGGAACATTGATTGGTGTCGATGGTCTTGAACCAGTGGTGATTGCAATTACAATTGGTAAGTGGTCACTACCGTGGGGATCAGATATTACCTTCCACTTGCAATCTAACCGTAGTGATGTCGAGCATAAAGATATGTCCAGTGCACTTGCTTGCGCAGGTGGTCTAGGAATTCGTGTCATTTCCCCTGTGTTCAGAATTGTCATATTGAAGTTGTCACAAAGGTCTTGAATTGTCGAAGATCGATTATCGTCGTATAGACAGCCCCACCCCGTACCGTGAGAGTTAAAGTCTCCAAGAAGCAGGCGGGGCGAGGGAAGGTGTTCAATCACGTTGGAGAATCTTCGATATCCCATCATGGCCCTAGGAGGAATGTAAATAGAAGCAATGCAAAGATCTTTGCCTTTGATTGTTGTTTGACAAGCGACAACTTCAATGCCTGGCGTCGAAGGGAGGTTGATTCGATTGAAGGAGTAGCACTTTTTGATCCCTAAAAGTACCCCCCCATATGAGTCTTCTCGATCCAAGCGGATAATGTTAAAATCGTGGAAGTTGAGGTTTATATTAGAAGTTAGCCATGTTTCACATAGGGAAAATGCATCACAATGATTGTAATTTAGCAAGTGTTTTAATGAATCAATTTTGGGGATAATACTTCTGCAGTTCCACTGTAAAACAGTGATCAGATCCCTGATTCCGTCTAATAAGTTAGCCATCGAAGGATACGATCGCTGTAAGGAGGGGCCATTGTTCAGTCAACTGTTTTAAAAATGTTCTTACTGTTGGTAGAATAGCAACCAGCAAGCTTTTCATAGGATCGGTAATGTTGAAAGCTGTGAATATCCAGTCCACAATGTCAGAAAATTTAAGGAATCCCGTTTTAGGTTGAGTTTCTGACTGTAAAATTGGAGCACTTGGGATTTTTGGTGCCCCGGGGAGTGCTGGGAACTCCTGGTTGTATCTCAATTTCCCAAAACCAGGAGGTATTATCTTCGGATTTGTACCAGCCCTTCCAGTTGATGAATTATTTTTATTTTGTACCCTTGTTTGGGACAACCTAGGACCCTTACGAGGAAGTTCAGGTGAGTTTTGATTAGGTCTTTTCCTAGAGTTTCTAAGCGGAGCCAAAGAATGCCCCTCGCAAGGGTCGTTAGAGGCGTTATCGTCAGTTGGCAAGAGAGCGAATGGGTTTTCGGAGATAAGTGGAACAGCTCTTTTAAGCATTTCTGCGTAAGAGCGTCTGGAGCGATCTTTGGCGGATCGCTTCAGTTTATCCGCGCGAAGTTTGTACGTTGGGCATGTCAAAAGTGCATGCGGATTCTCCCCACAGTAAACACACTTCTCAGCGGGGCTACTGCAAGTATCATCCGCATGGCGTTCCCCACATTTACCGCACCGTTGCTTGTTGCTACAGTAGGTGGCCGTGTGACCTAGCTGCTTGCAATTGGAACAATTCATGACCCGCGGTACAAACAGGCGTACAGGTAGACGAGCTCCTCCCACTTCAACGTAGCTCGGAAGTGCAGATCCGGCGAAGGTTACGCGAAACGAGTCTGATGGATAGTAATTACCATCTTCGATGGACTTTGAGTGCAATTGCTTGCACTCCAAAATCTTAACTGATTGAAGGTTAGGGTCCTTAAAGCGGCCAGCCCCATCATTCATCAGATCATCGACAGTTAGACCCGCATCACTTACCACACCGTCGATCTCCACATCACGAGAAGGGATGTAGACGCGATACTCCAGCGTAAAGAGGCTATTTCTAACGATATCATTGGCCTGTTTCAAGTCAGTAACGACTACGCGCAGTTTGTCTGACTGAACCTTTTTAATCTCGGTTACGGCCGAGTAACGTTTTGTCAGCTCCCGTGCAACAGTTATGCTGTTTAACGGTTTATTTTTGGGCCGAAAGTATACCACCCAAGGACCAGCGGATCCATCCTGGTAAACCTTGACTCGGGGGGGCTGTGAGACATTGGGGGAAAGTGGGGGAAGTGGATCGACCATAACATTATCTGTCTCAGTATCAGATATACGTTCTTCTTCTTCATAATATTCCTCTTCGGAGGGTGATCCTTCTGTTTGTTCCATTTTGTTGCGGGAGCAACACGCTCGACCGCACTGTTTAACTTAAATCAAAATAAAAAATCAAAAGCAATAAAAAGAAAAAAATCGATAAGAAAAGTAAAAAACGAAACACTTCACCAGTTGGTTCCTGACGAGCTGGTAGGTGAATTGATCCTTCGTTTGTTTTATTCGTCACCCGCGTGACCTTCACACATTAGAGCTGATATAGCTCGTCTAAACAAAGCCGTCTTTCAGGCAAGAAAAATGTTTAGTAACGCACTTCACTGCACTACTTTAACTGATATCGCAGGTAACAATTATCACTCGCGGGACTGTTTATTAGTAATGCTTTACTGCAGCCTCTGCCACAGCAAGCACCTTCGTACCACCGAAAAAACTAAACCACACCGGAGAGAACAAAAAGCACTTGTTTCCCGGTACAAAGTTGGGTTACGAATGATTCAATTATTTTCGATTCTAATTCAATTTCAAACTGATTGTTCTTTCTATGCTGACTCTGAGCGGGATTATCCTTATAGTTTCCTTATACAGGGTCCGACACTCAAAGTGTAACCAATTGAAAAGGCCATCAATTCGGTTTGCAAAATTATTTTTATTTACTTCGAAGTATGGAATGTGTCATAATAATTATAAATTCAGAATGAATTCACTTTTGCTCAATATGACCACATTTAACTTGACTATGGCCTTGAGACGGTTAAAAAACCGATTCGCAAGCTGCCCGAATGTGAGCAGCCGGTATTTTGACCCACTCATGAACAATGGCTTTCTTCAACGTCTCGAGACTGGTGCATTTTTTACTTCGAACCTTGCTCGCCAAAATGGCCCAAAGAATACTCCATTGGATTCGCGAATGATGAATTCGATAGCTATTGTGTGGTCGTAATGAAGCTCGGAACGTTGGTTTTCAGCCATTATTGGTTCACTGGCGCCCTATGACATGGTACCGAGTCTTGTTGAAGCGTACATGGTTTGCGACCGAAATGTTTTTCTGCTCGGGCTTCAAAGCAGCCCCCAGAACACTCCTGATCAGAGTTAAAAACATTCAAATCCATTGAATGAAAATTGATCATATTCAGCCGCGTTCATTTTCAATATTCTGTGACGCAGCTGAAAACGTCAAACGAACAAACCGCCCATTCATCCATGCAGATTTTCATTCGGCTCCGATTATTACACGAAGCGACCGTGCAGCAACGAATCAAACGCATCAAAGTAGGCCCTGGCACAATGTAAGCGATGATGATTGTCGTTTCATATGCGTTATCGGCATTTGAAAACATTTTCCTAGATAATTAGTGTAATGAATATATTGTACGATATTCAACTGAATGAAAAAGATGGATAGTTGAATGAATATTTTTTCTATTCACCGCGAGTCGCAAACAGGTTCATTTTCAGCCGTCAAAAAAGAGCTTAGATTTTTTTAACTCTGCTCCTGATAATACGTTGCATTTGCTTTGACGTCAGGTTCGATGAAAACGTTTGAAGAATGCCCATCAGCAGTTACAGCGGCCCAAACCATTATATTTGTGGCGGATGCTGCCTCCTGGTGGCCAACCGATGACTCAAATTCTCGTATGAACGGTCGGTCAAGTTTTGAAAATTATGTTTGTAATCGTAACACGATGTTTGAAATTTGACCGCCAGCCACTTCTACGCACTCTCAAGAAAAAATTGTTGCTACTTCGGTGTGAGATGATGGGCATTTTGGAACTGGTAAGGCTTGACCTTGAGCTCCTTTTTTCCAATATGAGTCGGATATTTTCAGTTCTTTAACCATTTAATTGGCACTTTGTCGTGGATTTTGGTCAAGTGGCGCTTCATTTTTCAAATCAACTCATGTGACGTTGTAGTCTTTTGATGCCCACCTCCACGTTTTGCGATGATACCAGTATTATCATGACGAGTTATGGTGCAATAAACAAAGAAAAACTGTTCGAGCTCACGAACAATCACTACTTATGATTTTCTAACTAAATATAAAGCAATCACACTATTTCTTTTAAATTCCAACACTGATTCTTTTTTTTTGCGTTTGGCAAAATGCTGTAGTACGCCCGTAAAAAATACTCCGAGCTGCCATTCGACCAATTCCTAAACAGCTGATGCCAGTGCACGAACGGTCTGTAGTTGGTTACACTTCGACTGCCGGACTCTGTGGTGGTCAGTTTTGGAAAGTTCTAACAGCGATTTGTTTAGGAAATACCTCTATTTAAGTGGTGAATGCTTCGTCTTGATAAGATCAGTAAACAGCTGTACTAGATGGAAAACGAAAACTTCTGCAAACCTGCATTCCTGCAAACACCAAGCCCCGGACAAAATCTGGCTAGAGCTTGTTTTCGCCTATAAACTTACCCAGAAACTGTAGATCTGGCAAGGAATTTGCAGCTGAGGACCAAAACCAAAAGAACGATGGACTCAATACTCTATAAGCAAGAGTGTCTGGGGGGAAATGTATACCTTTCATTAAGGCTCACAAAACCCCAATGAAGTTCTGGCTAGATTCGTACTAACATCAGCTTTTCAAATCAAAAATATCGTCTTTTCTTTCATCTGACATAGATAGACACTATTGCAACGTATTTAATGTAACGAAAAATGATTGAATGAAATTTGAGCATTCGATTAACTGGGTGTCTAGTTAGACGATGTATCTAAACTAGTACTCAAACTAGCACACATTCCAAACAGTATACACGACATAACATTGCATAGTTAGAAATTTTTCTAAAGACAATTTTCTAACCCGAAGAAAGAGGCGATTGACCCAAAGGTTAAAACCTCTATAATAAAATAAAAAAAAAACAAGGATCGGCCAACTGGCTTTCGGCATATTGATGTAGAGTCCTTCAATCCATTGATTTTGATCTATCGAGCGTCAAACACATCAGTTCAGTTAGCTTTAACAGAAAGCCTTGTTACACCATCTCCAACCATAGTGTGTTCCGTCTTATTACAATTCTTTTTTTAGCGGCTGATAGGACTGCAGCTTATAGCTTAGCGGATCTCGGTCCATCCCGCTAGACAAAATCGGACGAAGCGGTGATTGTCTGCCAAGTAAACACCGGTCCTCAGTAGGATTAAATTTTGCGCCTGTTCGTCTCGAAATGTTTAACGTCAAGTCATCTATTCTGTCTAGTTCAATGTATCATGCTTATAACAACGCTTGCTAAGTCATCGGTGATGCAATTATAACTTCCCACTTCTGTCTTCTTCCTGATCTCATCTTTGGTCTCCTAGGTCTGAAGCGAATCAATTGACTACCAGGAAAATCAGAGGGCACTGGTAACCTAATGTCCACGAATACTAATTTTCCTGCAACTATTCTGCCAGTTCTAACAACAGAACCACCTCTAGTGGTAACCAGTGATGTCCCTATCCTCTGTGCAGTAAAGAGAAATTGAAATTACTCCCCACACTCTGGCAAGCAAAACGAGAGCGCTTCTCTTTCGTTCATATACACCACCGTATTTGATATGTGTAAGCGCACGTTGATGGCAGAGGTAAATTTTCATACACCCAACACTGGAACGAGCTAGAGTGTGGAGAAGAGCTCTTGAAATTCTCTGTGGCGCGCTCAGATAAATTCGCCACAGCGCGCGCCCCAGAGTCGCTGTGGTGTATTCACTGGCGTGGTTTCACTGGCGTGTATTCACTGGCGTGTGATCTTTGGTTTGTTTTCGTCTTACAAGCGACATTGCGAGTGAGATTGATTTGATTTACACAGGTTGTTGCGTTGTATTGTGTGGATGTCGGTGGCTTATTTCAAGCTTATATGATTTTCTACTGAAGATTTCATAGTTGCTTGGTAAAGCTTGCGAGTTTATAGAGTGTTGTTACACTACCGTGGGAAACCTGAAGTATTCGAGCCTAGGGGCAAACAAGGAAAACGTTTTACGTATCAATGTATCGGCTGGTATAAACAAAGTTTTATAATGATCTGTAGTATCAGATTAATCGTATAACAGATGTAAGACGGGATTTGTACATCCACATTAGGTACGGCCTATTTTTTGTTCGACTGAATAACTCAATGGTAAGTTAACTTATTTTGATTGCGAATTTGGCGACGCCAAAAAGTAAAGTGATCCATTACAAGTAATGTCCTGGTATTACACACGTTTTCGATTATTATCATACGCAGGCATTGTAATTCTCTCTCACTCACGCGAGAAGAGGCTTATCCGATGTCCAACTTTTCCGAGATAAAGTCCACATAAAACAAGATAACGTTCACGAGAATTCACATTGTTACTTGTTTTTTACATTTCTTATAAAAGAAATGTATAGAATTCGCTCAAACTTTCAAGATTTTTTCCGAGGCCCGGAGGGCCGAGTCTTATAAACCAATCGACTCAGCTCGACGATTTGAGACAATGTCTGTGTGTGTGTGTATGTAACGGACAAATTCTCATTCGAGTTTCTCAGCAATGGCTGAATCGATCTTATCCAAACCAATTTTAAATGAAAGAACTAAAAAACAGTATGAACGCTTATTTTAGGTCAAGAGTATCTTCGGAGAATTTAATGAAGGCAATATGCCCTTTCTTTTGGTATTGTGCTTTTGCTGATTAATCCCCCTATGAGTGAGATATTTTCACAAATTTTCTTGGAAGTGATTATATCGAAATGATGTCTTCAGCAAATTTGTAGCTCTTACTTTTGCGAATAACTCTACTGAAGACTTCAAATATCTATTTTGAATACTTTGAAAGTTATGGCTTGTTGTTTGTGGATTACTCTTTGTCGCCTATTTATTGTTCAATATAGTAATAATCCATTGAACTAAGCCAAACATTATTTCAATAAAACAAATTTTGTATTTCATTTTTCTATCTACAACCGCTAGAAATAATCACCGAACACTTCCAAGTTGTCTGGAAGGAACTTGATAACTTATCAGTGCAAAAATGTTCATTTGTACGAACCTTCTGACTGCAATTTTTCTAACTTATAACCATCGGATCGATCTGAAAAATATCGGAAAATAAAAAGCGAAATAAATAGCTACAAGCAACGGCATAGCCAAGAGAAAGTTTTGGGGTTTACCACCATACAACACCCCCCCCCCCCCCCCCCCACCACACCCAACAAAAAAAAATTGGATTGAAGTTGAAAATTTATTGATGCTGACTGATTTAATTCAATATTACAATAACAATTATCTGATCCGTAGATTGATAACCTGTTGTTGTAAACATCATGAGGACTTTTGATAAATTGTCGGAATGGGGTCCTGATATGTAACTGATCTATTGGTCTTGATTTCACAGTTGTCTAATGGCATCAATATCAAATTCCTGCCTGAAAACATTCCAATAGAAAATTCCAGAGTTCTGTAATCAATCATAATCCTCAGATTAATTTTCAAATTGAGCTCGTTTTTGTAGAGATGTACTATAATAAGGGTCTTTATTTAATAGGAAGCGAAGTTAAAATTGATTTAATGAAACATAGTACTGCTCACCAAAAAAATGCATAACTTTCAACATTTTCTAAAAATGTTTTTGCCTTTCTCATTCACTCTAAAATTCGTCAATCCAATCCCGTCCCGGAGGGCCGAGTGTCATTTGCCAATCGACTGAGTTCGTCGAGATCGGAAAATGTCTGTGTGTGTATGTATGTGTGTATGTGGAAAAAAATGTGACCTCTGTTTCTCAGAGATGGCTGGACCGATTTGCACAAAGTTAGTCTCAAATGAAAGGTACAACCTTCCCATCGGCTGCTATTGAATTTTTTATTGATTGGACTTCCGGTTCCGGAGTTACGAGTTGAAAAGTGCAATCACATAGCAAATTCCCATATAAACCGAAATGAAAAATTTTCAAATCAAAGTTGTATTTTTGATTCCAAAAGCCTTTAAAATTCATGAAACATTGAGAAGTTTGGCAAAAATGGACTTTTTTGGACTTTAGTACAGTTTTGCCTTTCTCATATAGAAAAGTTATGCAATTACTCTAAAAATCGTCAGTCATACCAGCCCGGAGGGAGTATGCAGTGAGGGGTTGCTACTTTAAAATTAAAACTAGTTTAAAATTTCTTAACCAGTTGAAAATTTTCGGCAGGACCTGGACCTCCCGGATCTTTCTCCATGATCCGCCGCTGGTTTCAAGCGATGTTTCAGTATCACATAGTATCTCAAGATCGTGGCTGTCGATCCATTGTATGTATGTGCAAATCGTACTGAACATGTAATATTCATTTCCACCATTGTATTGAACATAACCAGCCATGGAATCGTAGTTTGGACAAATGAGAAAAGCACAATTGCACCACTAGGTGGATTAAAACAGGTTTTTATTTTGGGAATGCGTCGAGTTGAGACGAAAACGTAATATGATTAATAACGAGGATAACACTTTCCGAATGTAGAGAGAAATTTATGAAAAATGACGATTTCCATTCGACTCTAGCAGGTTCTGATCAATTTTGATGAGCATTTGATTTTTGTTGTATTACCAATTATAAGTATAATTCAAATGTTTAAAAACAGTAATTTAAGGTCAAGATAGCATCATTTTGAAACCGTCAATTTCGGAAGTTTAGTATCTTCAATGAGTTTTACAAACGTTAAACAGCGCATCATTTGATAAAATAATTTTGACGGTATATCGTCCAAGAAGTATTTATGGTGAATTTTCTCAGGTTAATATTCATGACAATAATAAAGTCTCAACAAGTTCTCTAAAGACACGAACCTTGTTACTATTTTCTGGAAAATAATTCTGCATAATTTTAAAACTTTAAAAATTATGGTTTCGGAATTATGCCGTTTGGACAGTAAGATCGATTTTCACCAAACCGAATTTCTGGCTACGCCGCTGACTTTAAGTAAGTAGAAACAAAGTCGTTCTACACTCGTTCACAAGAAACTTCTTCGAATGCTGAATATCTATTATAATACATTGACACCCCAATTTTATCAGCCAAATATGAATTGCCAAATATGATTTTTTATTGCATCGAACTACAACAATTTTTAGGTAGCATTCAAGGGGTTATTTTATAGACTTCTTCCAAAATTTGGCGAACCTATTCCAATTCGTATACCAATTAATTGGAATACTTAAGGGTTTATATGTTGCAGATAGAGAAAATACTGAAATTTTCAGCTTTTTTCCTACACAATATTACGAAAGCTTATTAAACAATTTTTCCTAATAAGTTTGTGAAAATTATAAACTATTTGAAATTTTTTAATAGTTTTATTTTTTATTTAACCGTGATTTTTTAATAAATAGTGACCATCGCTTCACAACGTAGTCTATTTTTCATGGATTGCGGTGAGCACGATCTCTCGAATTGCTGAACTGAAAATTAATAATAGAAATTAATTTTTAGTGTTCTTTACAGATTTAACTCGCCGCGCAGATAGCTCTGAATTAGACCCGCTGGTGCCCTAAGACGATTTCGCTAGATTTTCGGAGCACTGTGCACCCAGTGCATTAACGCAAGTGACGGAAGGCTATCGAAAAGTTTCGTGAAAATGAAAATTCCAGTAATGATGATGATTTCCCCAAACGGTTCGTTTTCGAGAGGTTTTTATTTGTTCTTTGGCATTAGGATTAACGATAATAATTCAAATCAAGGATACTACTGGGAAGTCACCTTTAGAAAAAGTCGATGTCGAAGTAAAATTTGGAACTATGCACGCATGCACTTCAGAGATAGCGTGATATCAGGAGCTGCGATTTCATTTCAACGCTTTTTTGTGAAAAGGGCGATACTCACAAATGTAAACATAAGGCTTTTTACATACATGCGAATGATTAATAAATAATCCCTTTAGGAAAATTCAGTTTCCCACCACAATATAGATATTTTATTAACAGAGCATTAACAATAATTCGATGGTATGTCTATTTTATGGGCCATTTTTTCGCTTTCCTATTGATTTGGTTTGAGATTTCTAGCACTGATGTTGTCCTATGCTGATTTGAGCGATTCTCTGAGTCCTGCCACTATCCCATGTAGTATGTGTTATCAAAAACATCGCGAAGCATCAAGTTCTAAATGTTCTCAAACGATATAATATCCGAAGCGAGTGATAAGAGTTATAAGAAATGTCTCATCACACTGTTAGGTGGATTAAAAGCGTTTTTTTCTGTAGCGCGTTATTAAAAATAATGACGTGCCAATTTAGAAGCGCTTCTATTTGACCGGTACATTGCTTTCAAGGGGTTACAGCACTGTAGATTTTTTAAAGCATTTAATTTTTATTTATTAGTAGAATTTTGTTTACTGGTGCTTTAGGATGCTGAAAATGATATTCCAAAAAATGAATCGCGAAAACATTAAATAAATATTCAAGTTTTTTCGCAACGCCTCTTATGTATACCTCGAGTATACTGAAAACGTTAACCGTGTTTTTCTCGAAATAATTTTTTTTTAATCTGGCCGGAAATGTAACTCGAACAAATGATTTTTGATCAGCCTAAAATTTTTACAGCATGTTCAAGATTACTTTCTCCATCGATGTACGTGGGATTTAATTTTTTCATTGCATAATTTCTTAACATGCAAATTTTAAAAATCGACACTTTTAACACATTTTTAGCGTTTTTCGACTAAAAATGTGCCATTTCGCGAAAAATCAAGACATAGAAAAAATCTTACGTATGCTGTTTGCTGTCGTTCTAAGAAGTTTAAAATGCTTTGGTTTTTGGCTCTGGATCAAAAATTACGGGACATGGAGCTCCGGCCGTGGACCCTTTCCAAAAAAAAAATCCCCGACGGGAAAGTGCTGCACAGCCGCCATCTTGTGACGAAATTACTCGAATAAATCATTTTTTTTGCAATAAAGTAATGTTATATATCTCATTAACCCTCTGGAAGTCGCGCTTATGGCCCACTGAACGAGCAGCCGCTGATGCTTTAAGACGGGTTCGCTAGATTTTCAGAGCAGCGTGCACTGCCGGAAAGTTAAACAAGATCTCGATTCATCTCATTATTGCGTCAAGATAAATTCCCGAAATATGCCTATTTTTCGTGCTCTATAGTAGTGTAACCCCTCAATAATTAGTTCTGGAATCATTTGACGGCATTTTTCTTCTGTGCCATCATTTAATTAAATTAGCTGGTTTTCTCTCGAATTTCCATGCGATGGTATAATAAGAGAGAGAATTAAAATTGAAACCTAACATGTTCGGGTACGAGTATAGCAAAGAAGTTCAAAATGGCAAATCCACCGTCTTTGCAGTACATACTAAATTGTTCCAAAGAACGTTTATCTGTTTGCCGTGATTTTATAATTTGTAAAACTTATAATATTTAGTTTATATATCAGAGGATGTTTATGACCCCACCGAATAAAAATCTTCTTGTGTAAACCTTGAACCTATAGTTGATTTCGTGACATGAGGATGTGCTTTTGTTTTCATTTCGATCCGAAAAAGGAATACGATCTACGTTTATCCCAAAAATTAACGTAAACTTCGTATTCTATACATATATTAATCAATTCACCTGTAAGTATTCATACATACACTTCGAATCGAGTACACTTCCGTGATATTTATTCTTAGTCCAATTAGGTGATTAAAATTTTATGATAAGCAGAAATATAGGATTTGATTCCTGATGAAATAAGTTTTTATGGATATTTAGTAATATTATATCAGACAATACTAATTATCCTCAACATATTCCATATTCTTCTCAAAATTTATCAATTTCGAATGCTCTAGTAATGCTAACAAAGTAAATACATATTAGTTTAATAGTTCCGCACTTAAGCTGTAAGTCGCATTTTAGTCATGCTTGGGTCAGTAAAAGCCAAATATTTTACGCTTTTTTGGCTATTCTCGAGCGACGTAGAGATACAAAAAAATATTTCGTTCTAATTCTAATATAAATTTTTTGAAAATCTACACTTGTACTGCATTACAACGATAGCATTAGTTAGACTAATAATATAGTGCAATAAAAGCAGAATGTTGAAAGTTGTTCTACGTGTCTTATGAACTGCCCTAGAATTTTAATTGCAAATATGGGAAATCGTTCAACGTATCTTTGGTATGTGTGCAAAGAACTAGAATATTTGAGTGAAAATTCTGCTAAAAAATCGATGAAAAGTTCTATGGGCGATGTCAATATATTAAACGTTTAATCCCAAAAATGATAAAAAATGTTAAGATTGTTTATTAACCAATTTATGTATGTGAAACTTCTTGTACCATTACCACTACCATGTATCATTAATATAGCCATTGCTAATTACGGCTCCTATGGGACATGCAACTATAGATACATTAGCTCAACTATATATAACTTTCATAGTCGGTCATACAAACAACGGGTTGTTAAGAACCGGCCACCATACCAGAATCTGCTTTTTTCCATGTATATATTTTGACAACATACCATTCAAGCACCATTTTAATTCTTTCCCATTTTAATTCTGTCGATTGATGAATTTTTTTTTATACGATGGCTTCTGAAGAAAGCTTCGTTGACACTAAAGTAGCCTGACGCTTTATCCTATTGAGCTATCGCCGTAATATTATAGAACGTAGTTTTTTATATCATGTTAATCTACAGGTTTTTGGAATCTTTGAAAATCCCTCGGAAATCCCCTGTTCGAAGATCGTGCAAGATGTTTTCATAAGGCGAATTTTTTTCTATATATTCGTTGATATAAAAGTTCGCAAGCGATCTTTTCTTCTTCCGATATTTTCTTGAACCGAATAATGTTCCCAAACATCGGCACTCTTGAAATTCACTGACGATTTTTTCCGTAGCGATATTTTATATCAGTGAACTTTTTATTAGAAAATCGGCGATGAAAAGATTCTGTTGTGAGCATTGATATTTTGATATTTTCCCAACACTACCTTTTTGATAAAACACCTCATTCAAGAAAGTTATAATGAGGAATAATTTATCACACAAAAATCGCTTGTTTAAACTTGAGGAAACACCTTACTTGTTACTTGAAAATACGAAAATTTCATAGAGATTGACAGAGATTCCGAAAGATACTACCAGATACCTAATATTTTGTTTTGCTGTTGATATTACGTGCAATGAATCCGTGCATTATAATTACGGTCTAAAATACTAACTGACGCAAAAATCTAGAATACGTATAATAAACATTGTTGCTGCTGACCCATTTATAACATACTTTTATGGAACACAAGATTCATTGTTCATTTAAAATAAGCGTGAACACTAGTGGCCTTTTTTCTTGACCCCGAAACTGAGCCAATTTATTTCGCTCATTGACGCGCAGAATCCCGGTCCTAGCTCCCATGCTCTTGAAACATTCGCTTTCGCCTGCTGTTTAAACGATTTCCACGCAAAATAATAGACAAATAAACAAATGCATAACGGTGTAATTGTGATGTTGTATGTAAATTAATTATCGTATACCTAATTTTACTGAATATGTCAAGCCTGTCGACGAAATCTAAGATTTCGTTTAAACTTGTAGGATTAAGTTATAATAAAACTATTAATACTTATAACACGAGTTTGCATATCAGGTGCCTCTGGTCATTATAAAACTCTCTAAACGATGATACGTAAAAAGTTTTCCCAAGCTCCGAGGACCGAGTACTTTTAGTTTTGCAGGTAGTGTAACAATATTTTATAAACTCGTTCGATTTACCAAGCAACTTGTATGAAATCTTCAGTAGAAAATAATATAAGCTTGAAATAAACCACCACCATCCACACAATACAACGCAACAACCTGTGCAAATCAAATCAATCTCACTCGCAATGTCGCTTGTAAGACGAAAACAAACCAAAGATCACACGCCAGTGAATACACGCCAGTGAAACCACGCCAGTGAATACACCACAGCGACACTGGGGCGCGCGCGGTGGTGACTTTATCTGAGCGCGCCACAGAGAATTTAAAGAGCAAGAGAGCACGGTTATCTCGCACCCAACTACCTCAACACCAGCGCACACTTGAAATCGGTCTATACAGCTCCGAAAGAAAGAGCGTTCTGCTTTTTTCTGTGGTGTGTGATCATTGTATCCTCTGTGTAGGCATCACACTTACGCGCCAGTGCATCACTAGGGTGAAATGCCATCACTGGTGGTAACAACACAATTACCTTTGACTGTGCCGTAAATTTTTACTCAACTTTTACGCTTGAGATGGACGTCTGTTCTCTGTGCTTAAATTGATGTTGCTTCTCAGTTTTGCACGACCCAGGGGGAACTTGGCCTTAATCCCACTGCTCTGTCGTTATGTGATATTTGTTATGGAATATTGTTTGTGAGGGAAATTTATAAACAATGTCTCACAGAAAGGACGAAGGGGACTGTTTAAAAATTTCCAAGCTCTCTAATTACCACGGTTTGGAAATCTGTCGTTGATTTTTTATATCTTCAGTAGTCAGGTCGCGTCTTTCGAAAAAGGCATGTTCCGCTACCTCAGATTTGAAATGAAATTGTACATCTTTATCAGATACCCTAGAAGCTTCAGTGATTTCTTCGATTGTCCTTTAAACCGAATTTCTAATGTTCTCTTGGTTTGCCCAATATAAACTTTATCACAATGAGAACATGATCCCAGATTTACTTAGAGTCTCTATTGGATCTTTTGTGGACCTTAGTATTGATTTTATTTGGTAAATTCTACTACTGAAAACAAGATCCGTACCAAACTTTTCTAATTTTGTTTTGAGTAGATAAGCCATATTTTCCTTGAAGTTTACAGCTATCATTTTTAAACCTTCAGTTGTTGGTGTTAAGGTTGTGAGAGCTTGTTTGTTAAACGTCTCTTTTAAGAGGATTAGTTGTGACATTCCACTAAGTCGCACAAAGTCTTGAATTTTGTAAAAAATATAAAGGATAATCATTTCATTAGACAACAAACAACAGAGAATTATCGGGTCATGAGTGCGTTTGAAAAGCTAGATGTCACATCGCATATTAAGTCGCCTAAAAAAAGTTATATTTCTAGGTACACACGATAGGCTATAGCGAATTCTCAACTAAAAAGTCCCGTTGTGTTGGCCAGAGCATCGAAGATATTCTGCATGATGTTCCTTTGACGAGACATGAGGCTCCTGCAGGGTGTAGATTTGATCAGGGAAAAATCTAAGGCCATTAAAAATGGAATACATAAGACGAAAAGTATGTAGCGATTGCAAACCGCAGAAAAAGTAAGTGTCATAGTCACTATGAAACAGAAAACCGGCTTTATTGTACTGGTAAAATACACCAACCACACCTACCATAAACACGAATCTTAGAATACAAGGATTCTACGGAGATCGTTAGGGATATCGATGCAGCTAAATTTCGGGCAATTTTCTTCAAATTCATTGAGGCACAAACATTCACTATGGTAATATATAACGACCGTTATAATATATCAAATTCAACCATAAAATGGTATATTAGTATTTATAAATTTACCTGGTGACCCCCAATCACTCTTGCATCACTTCACATGAAACAATGCAGTCCTCGTAAGTCCACTTCGGATAAACTCGCTTGTAAAGGTACAAAAGCACCGTATCGTGTGACTTTAGTTGCGTATCAAATACGCACTTCATGTGACCATGAGTTCCTGTTAGAATTATTTTTTTAGTATGCGCACTGTTGTAGCACTAAATCCAACAACTTACCCAGCGATTCCTTGATATGACCCAACCGTCCAAGCTTGGTCCTTAGCTTGCACGGTTTGAAGTACTCAATATCTTCCGGATTGAAAAACATGTAACGAATGACGGCCGACTTCCGGTGGATCTTAAACGGATGCCCACTGATCACAGCACGCTTTAGTACCACTCGATCCGGACTGCAGTTGATTATACTGCCCGTGGCAACCATCGCTAGTGAGGTGTCTGGATTTTCGCGGAAACAGATCACCGGAGCAGGTGGAAATTGAATTGGAGCGAAGAACGTAGCAACCACAGTCATACCAGGGCGGAAGAAACGTTCATACTTATGTTTATCGGCGTTTGTGTGCTGACTAAATATAGGATTAACAATAAACCGCCTGTAGCCGCATTGAACGATCAAACGTTCCTTGGATTGGATGGGGATTGTGGAATTGGGAGTTCGCTTAAGGCATACGTTCATGACAGACATTTGATGTTCATGGGGTAGCAAACCGTAGACGACAAAGTGGGTGCCATTCCCAGCCGAAATGTAGGTATTCCACAAATCTTGAGGAACGTTAATGACGTGAATCTGAATATACCATCCGGGCATGACTCCATCATCTATATCTTGAGCTTCCTTGATAATTCTCCTTTTGGTGCGATCAAAATTTTTAAACTGATAGATTCTAGCGTAGTCCAAAGGAAGATTTTCCTTTACATCCCAAGGAGAGGTTCGGAAGGATTCCAATCCGCGGTATTTACGGAATCGTTCCCTTGCTGGGATATTCGCAGGAGTGTCAACCTCATCCGGAAAGACTTCATCATCTTTAGCAGCCTGAATCTTTGCCAAAGTTCTTTTATCCTCTTCCATGTCCATCTGATTGTCATACTTGTCGGCGGATACTGGACCATCAGATATGCTGACCTCATCAAACTCTTCGTCTTCTTCAGCATCTTCTTCTGCCTTACTTTCGGTGTCCGATTCGCATGACATATAACTGTCCTCGTCATCTTCATCATCATCATCATCGTCATCGCTATCGTTTTCAGAGACCTCCTCAATATCCGGTATCCATGCCGCCTGATAGTCACTCATACCTTTAGGAATGCGTTTAATCAGCTTTTTCTTATTTTCGTTCTTAGATGCTTCAATTTCTTCTTCTGTTGGCCATGTTTGCTCCGCATCCATCTCATCCGGGATGTTTTCTCTTTGTAGACTTGTTTGCTTCTGCGGATTTGCTTTGGCCAACAGCTTCAAGTTTGTCGAAGACATTTCTTCATCATTTTTCCTCATCTTGTAAGGATCATCCAGTGTGTAGATATCTGACATTTGGAAATCTCCCAAACCCGGAATATGAACCAGTTGATTAACCGATAAAGGAACACCTCTCAAAAATCCGGTAATTTTTAGCGTTCCAACGTGCTGTTCGCCTATTTCCGAAACATATTCCACGTTTTCCCCGAGTAAGTGCGGCCGATTTGCTTTATTGTGCAGAATTTTCCTTTTCTGTCCTCCAACTCGACGGAGTAAATTCAATCCGTCGGTACTAGTATCCAACGACATTAGTTTCTCATCAGGTAGAACCGTTGCGATAGCTTTCTGTACGTTCGCCTTAACTTGACATCGCTTCTTAGGGGCAATCGATTCCAGATCCATTAGGCAGACCATCGGAGTTGGCAATCCTTGACTAAGTGCCATGTTTAGGATTTTCGCACCGACTTTATCAATCACATCATCGTCAGCCTCGGTTGCAGAAATAAGTAGTATGGTCGAATCGCATACTTTAAGTGAATCGAGAATTTCCAGTTCACGTCCGTGACCCGTTTGAGGACACAAGAAAGAGAAACGCTGACGAAATCGGGGCACACTGGAATAAGAAATTACAGTATCCAAGCATAATGTTAATTTATCATCTTACTTTATATAACGAATTCCATTGGAAAGTTTCTGGATAGTTGCTTCCTCGTCGCAGCCTTCAATTATGGCTAGAGCCGAATTCGTATCGACATTCGCGTGTAGCGGCAATACACAGGTTAAAAACGGAGCCGTCGTTGCACCACCTAATGCTCTTTTCAGTGATATCGCTTCCTGACGCTTATTTTTACGAATTTGATTAGCCTGACGACGACGATCTTCCCGACCGAGCTCTCTTTTGGTCTTTTTCGTTACGGATTTAACGTTGGCTTTCCCTAAAAGAAACAGAAAAAGAGAATGCTGGTATCTGCTTAGGGACAATAACAAACCTTTGGCGATCCGATCCAGTGCTCGCTTTGAAGAGTGTTTCCCGTGTTTGTGGGATTTGTTGGTTTGCTTCCAAGCTCCCGCTTTATGAATTGTTTCGATAGCCATCGTTCAGCGAAAAATAATATCCTTTCAAAAATTTATATTGCCACCACTTGTATTTAAAATTTCACTTTATTCCCGTGATGCACATGTTCTGTTATGATTATGGCCGAATGTGAGGTTAGCAATTTCTCAAATTTTGTTTTTGAAGTTTCTTTTCTCGTATTGCCGTCCCCCATTGAAAAAAATATTGCGTACTGAAAACGCACGGTTAAATCAGGGTTGCAACAATAGGACAATGAAAATCTAGTAGTTCATTTTAAATATCTGGCAAAATCTGTCTCTTTTGATCTTAAAACCCTTGAAATTTAACATACATTTTAATCTTCACAGAACGTGTAGCAATCGACTTTTCTTAAATTTGGGAAAATATAGTAGAAAATCCCCAAAATATATACTTTTGTTTTAATCACAGAGAATTGGCTCTCAAACGTGAAACTTTTTCGCTCGATGCGCCAACTGGATTTCATTTTTGGTACTAGTCAAATGATGATGAAAACATTTTCTTGCATTGATGATAAAGGATGGTTGTTCTATTTTAATTGTTTTAAAATAAATATCACATAGTTTCACAAAAAGCTTGATTACAGGTGATAAAAAACACTCGTTCTTTCGTTTGACACCAAAACATTCAGTTGAACTCAGTATTTTATTACGAATTATTGAGATCCGGAATTATTTTTGTATTGTTGAGGTTAGGTTGGTTGTTTTAGATATGGAACATGTTTATCTAGAAATTGAACTTATCAGTGGATAACCTCGACTACCAACAACTACACTCTTTAATCCAGTGATTTTTGCCCACCATCGTGTTTTCTATCGAAATTTCAATCTCCGAATTTCATTTTAATATAAATTGAAACCGGAAGAACAAATGTGAGTGAAGCAACAAGAAATTTACCATCTGGATATTTTTCAGAGGTAGGAACTAGGGGCAGATCACTCTAAGAATGTATAACAAATTTGCATCAAATTAGAAAAAATGCATTTAATTTCCATTTTTGCATCAGCTTTGCACTCCCTCGCAGAAAAGTTTGTTTAACAAACGTCCTACGCTGATCCACTTTGTTCGACGTTTTGTTAAATGTAGGGCTAAGTTTTTCTGTAGGGTTTTGACGTCTTACACGCAACGCAAACAACATTGCACGCAACGCAAAATCATTGCACGCAACGCAAAATACATTATGAATTTCTATTTTGATGGAAATAAATGCATTTAATTTCGCTGATTTTTAAAAATGCATCACAAGTGATCTGCCCCTAGGGTAGGAAACATATTTTCTTCATCAATATTACTTTTCATTAGAAGAAATAACATTTAATTATAATATTGATAAAATTTAAAAAATGCAGAATTTACTTTCCAATGTGTTTTGACAGTCGAAAATAAAAACATCATCATTGCACTTCCATGCTCTCTGGCGGTCGACATCTAGCGTTAGATCACGAATTGTAATTACATTACAATATGACCCAGTGAGCGAAATGACGGCAAGACGGGTTAAAATACATGCCGGCGAGCGCTACCCGCATAAACGAGAACAATAAATGGATGATTTGTACTATAGTTTTTTCACAATTTGACATATTGTGATTCGACAATAAACACGCCACACCGTAAATTGTTTCCGTCATTTGGGGTATTGTTTTCAGCCGGATAACAATTGGGGGAATATGGCGTTAGGTTATGTTACAATACAAAAACGACGAATTTTTTCGAACATTTTTTTTCGTGGACTATACATGTACAATACCACAAATAGTCGCTTAGTTTCGAGTTTCTACTATTTCTCGTATAGTTCAAATATAGCTTTCTAGCGAAATACTATACAAATAAAAACGTATAAATCAACGGTAGGATTTTGACGAACAATATTGGAAATAGTTATATTATGTTTTTTGTTATTATACTAGCCATGTCCACCATAGGTTACTATAATGAAACAATAGGACTTATTGTGAAAACAAATTTAGGTTAAAATGATCAATTTAGCAGAAGCGTGCAGAAACTACTTTATCGACGCTGTCAAAAAGATGGGCAAAAGTAAAGAACCCTTGAAAGAACCTTACAATGTTGGTATTTTCCGCATAGTTTATCACATTTGTAACGCTCGCATATAGTTTTAACCAAGGGGCGTGACACTCCTAATAATTTATAAAATATTATATGGTTATAATGTTTTTGTAGAATTATAAGCGACATTATAATGTTATACACTTTATAAGCGTAACTATATTGAAGCATTTTCGAACTTGCTTTCGAACTTATTCTCAGTGCGCTGTGAATTTTAAATTTTCATTTGTTATTGTTGACAACTGTTACGTAAAATTCTAAACCTACATTTCTGCAGCGTAAAAGCATCGGAAACATTTGTATCTGTGCCACAAATTTGGAATCCAGAATCACCCTGATTATACTCACACCACAGAAGAGTTATTTATGGAGAATCAGGTAGACGCGGGCTAAAATTAGTGCTTATCTTCAAACCACTTATTAATTTCACTCTTCAGGAATGTTGAACGAGCATCGCGAGTGTCACAGAAATGAAATTGGAAGGTGAGAACTTCCCTAGTACACTTTTGCCGGAAAATGAACTGGAATTCTGGCTGGTTATGGTTCGTATTCCAGCTCCAGTGACAACCGATTTTAACTAGAAACGGTTGTGTAACTGGAGCCGGAATACTAACAAGAACCAGCAAAAATTCCGGCTCATTTCCAATTGAAATTTACTGAGTGGTTGCAGTCAGTTTCGATCGACAAAATATTCCTGTTGGATTTACACGATGAGTATGTTCCAGATGATATCATTTACAGCTGCAGTACTGATAAGTTTGTTGCCGTGTGTTGCAACCTGTACAAGAATTTGCAAAATGAAGACATTCATCTTTTATCAACAACTCCAACCGAGCAAGGCGTGCGCTTTTGTTGAATATTTCTAAAACGCTACGGTCCCAAGAAAAGTGGCGGTTACAGTGGACATCAGTATAAATTTGAAATGAATCGGATATAATGTGCATGATCCTAGGCCTGGTCTACCTACAATCTAAAATGATCTCCGGTTCAACGACAACGTTTGTGTGTATAGCGTACATAGATCTCTATGATTGAATAGTGTTTAAAAGAGTTATAAAGGGATGTTTTATTTATTCATAACTTATTAAATTTATTAAACAATGAATGCCCATATGTTGCATGTCGGTTTAGATTGTATGACTGCTACCGATAATAACGAACTTCATTTCCGGCGTTGAACATTTTGTGATATATCTTGCATTGGAAAGGTCGTTCCACTGGTTCACCACCGTAATGATATTGATAGATCTTTGGTTTCTTGTTGTTGATCTCTGATGAGTATTAGGTTTGTTCCAGTACACGGAGTTGCTCCGGAGCAAAAGATTCTTGCTCCTTTTCACTCCGGTTTGCTACCAGAAGAAAAAAGAGAGGAAGATAATACAGGAACGATGGAACAAACCTACTCTTTCAGCTCTTGAGCCGAATCAATCCGCTGAGGCCAACCGAAACATGATTTTGGTCATTTGTAGTTAATATTATTGAGTAAGTGTAACTTACCTAACATTTGCTACAGTCGAAGCGTCTCCAGGTTAGCTGCCATGACCATAATATTATGCTTATTAACTTCGAACTGTGAGAGCTGAGCGTAAATATCGGCAATAACCTCCTCATTCAACTATTATAGTGAAGTTAATTAATAGTGAAGGGCTACATTTACATTTTTTTACATTCTATTTGATTTGCAAATCTGATGATGTGCCTTTAATTAGAAAATGGTTTCATAGACCGGAAAACAACCACAGCAAAAATCGAAGCAAAATAAAACAGCCCAAACCGTTAATATCGAAACTTTTAACCGGATTGGATTCACTAATCTCAATTCCTTTTGAATTCATACCGCTTAGGATAATTCTAAAGAAAGCATATTCGTTAAATCGTTGGATTTTCAGACATTTAAACCGCCTGCAGTATACAAAACATTCATAATTTTTCACGGAGGCTTTACTTGATTACCTTTCTGTTTCGCCTAATGTTAGAGAAATATAAAATTCATGAAAAGTTACATTTTACACTGTGTAGTGCCGACACACTGGAACTCACTTTATGCTACTAAGACTGTTATTAGTGCGATTCTGGTTGTCTGAATGCTTGCTCAGACTTTTCAGGGTTTAGAAAGCTTCATCACATCTGCAACAAGCTATAGCGTTGCACCTGGTCATTTAAATAAGATAAAAGTAAGTTTCTTGCTCAGTTTCAAAATCCGTATTGGTGAACTAGTCATTCGTTTGATGCGATCGATGTTTGATCGTTGGGGCCACACCACCGCCGTCACCCAGGTACATGTCAACATCGTCGTCCATAATGTATGTTTCCGATTTCGATATTAAACAGACAAATTTTGCTTCGCACCGTTGAGCCATTAGTCACAGGTTATAAGCATCCTTCAGTTGAATGTGACATGTCGAGCATAAAAACTTCGAGTAGAGCGTATCCGGCGAAACCTTCGGAAACAAAATCTTGCTCAAATACAAGGATGCGAGGAATTCAACTTACCTCCAATCCACATATGTTCCGTAGTGTATAGATAATTGAGAATCCTGCAAAACATAAGAAAGAAAATAATAATGGCATATGACTATTGAGAGGTAGTTCATATTGTTCCTTGGAACTATGGGGAACATTTCCTTACCACTGTTTCAATTAACATTGACGAGTATTTCTATTTCTAATTGAAACATTTTGTGGTTGGACGAAGACATTTGTATTACCGGGAGCACGGTATTCAATAGTGCAAATTAATCATTCATAAATTTGAACAGCTCTAGGTTGCGGTCAAACCGGGTTCTATAAACAGCAAGGGACGAATTAATTATCGGCTAAAAAGAATTGTTTAAATATTTGGGTACCTACCATTCCTCGTTGATGCGTCATTATTTTTCATTGTTTATAATCACACGCGTAACTAGGACTACTATGGTAACGGCTGTTCGATTTTTTTTCGAACATTCTACAATTCGAATACAGTTATAACTTTTATAGACAATTATAAATAAGTATAAGGGGGTATATATGATATAAAACCGGGTGAAATATTTTTATAAAAGAGTGTCACGCCCTAGGTTTTAACTCTATCGATATTTAATAATCGAGATTTGATCACCTGCCATCTGGAAAGTGTTGACATCAGTGGTACTGCCGCTTTATCCACTTGAGCTATTTCCGCTATCGCTATAATTTTAAGTTGGACAATGGTCCAACTAGCGGAGGTCCAACTAAAAAGCGGTCCAGTTAAAAAATGTCATATCAGCGAATCACGACTGTACAACGAATTTGACGCGTACTTTTTTAAATCTCTGCGGTACTTAATGTACTTTATGATACTTAAAATAACTAATTATGTAAGGCTTTTGGCACTGCGTCGTATTGAAGATTTAGTGCTTATTCCTCGCTGGCTCCAGAAATTGCTTACTAGTTGTCTTGTCTTGTCTTACAATTTCACAAACAAGAAAACTACGCATTTTCAATAAAAGTGGAATAACCCATGAAATGGGTAGAGTTTGTACCCATAAATGAGTACAGACCTTGTACGTCAACCTGGGTATGTTTTACCCATTATTTTTCGCTGAACAGTTACAACAAAATGCGTAAAAAATACCCATTCATGAAAATCACCCCAGAATGAAAAATACTGTCAATAGAATTATTTCTGAATTTAAAAACATAAAATAACATTCATTTCACATAATAATCTCCTTATAAAAGTATAGGAATCTAGATAGACATCCCATTCTAAAACTACTTAATAAAACAAAACCGCTGGATATATTTTTGATGGCTGGATCTTTTGGCTGCTCGAAAAATTCCGAACTGGCGCATATTTGCAACATCCTCAGTAGTCTAAACAGCCGTTGTTTTCGGAGCATTGCCGAAATGTACCGTTTCCATCACGGACTCCGATGCACGCCAATAATCTGCAGGTTCCGCTACGATCCT
Organism: Topomyia yanbarensis; assembly: GCF_030247195.1. Taxonomy (NCBI): domain Eukaryota; kingdom Metazoa; phylum Arthropoda; class Insecta; order Diptera; family Culicidae; genus Topomyia; species Topomyia yanbarensis. The sequence continues at coordinate 27,609,084 of NC_080671.1, read as the reverse complement.
TAGTTTGCAGGTTAACTCGCTTGAAATAATTCTTAAGGATTTTCACCCATTATTAAGATCAATATACCCAATGGCATTACGTCATCGAGTAGTTGTGAAATGGATAAAATGTACTCATTGTTAGAAACAAAAAATACCCATTTTTTGACAACTTGAATAACTTCCGAAAATGGGTAATTTGAATACATAAAATCAGCCCCCTGTCAAGGACGACGTCTCTGTACAGCCAACATCACTGCCATGAAAGGCAAAACATTGATTTTGAACCGAATGATTAGAAGCTGTATTTAGTTACAAAATGTCGATTTTCTAAATGATATGATATTAAATCATCCCACAAGATGCAAAACGTCGTGTGGAATGCTTGAATATCGAGCATAGTGCCGAACATAATTCTTTGTTTGGGGCTTTATAGCTATAACGCCCCATATATGTCGGTCGCTGTCAAACTCCATATGATGGTATAGGGTTGCCAGAAAGCTGCATAAAATGGGTTAAATTTTTTTTTACCGTGCTCAAACAGATATTGTTTCCACCTTTCCTTTCCACGTCGTTGGTCTCTCTCTCTCCTCTCTCTGTGTATTAACCAATACCAATGTAGTAAATACCATTGTGAAGAAGCTGTCAAAAATCGCACCGCATCGCATCTCTCGCAATCCATTTGGCATTTTGGCCTGACTGATTTCCCGAAGTTTTGAGTTTACCTAAAAGTTTTTCTTTGATTTTGTGTAATCTATTGCGACATTGATAACCATTTGAATAAAAGTTGTGCTTTTTCAAAAATTCCATTTTTTTCGAATGCAATAATCTGAAAATCATGATCCGTGCAACTACTAGATTAGCTCGATCATCATTCCGGGGGATTACCGCTACCGGCCTAACCGGCTCAAATTCCACGGTTTGTACAAAGTTGAATAAAAAATTCTCAGAACAATTGTTCGATATCATTAGTTTTACATTTACCAACATACGCTCATTATTTCATCATTATTGCAGGGACTTCTAGACAGGAACTTTGATAAGGGACTACTTCAAGCAGCACAGGTCCGGTACAAATCTACACCCATCAACACAATCATCATGTTCGTTCCACAGCAGGAAGTAATATTGCTTTAGCTACTTACCTCTATTTATGTAGTACATATACCCATATTTCAGGCATGGATTGTAGAACGAATGGGTAAATTCCATCGAATACTGGAACCCGGTTTAAACGTTTTATTACCCATTGTCGACCGAGTGAAGTACGTGCAAAGCCTTAAGGAAATTGCAATCGACGTGCCGAAGCAATCCGCCATTACCTCGGACAATGTAACACTAAGCATAGACGGTGTGTTGTACTTGAGAATTCTCAACCCCTACCATGCTTCCTACGGCGTTGAGGATCCAGAGTTTGCCATTACCCAGCTAGCACAAACCACAATGAGATCTGAACTGGGAAAGATGTCCTTGGATAAAATATTCCGAGAACGAGAATCGCTCAATATTAGTATTGTAGATTCCATCAATAAGGCAGCCGAAGCTTGGGGTATCTCGTGCCTTCGATATGAGATCCGTGATATAAAACTGCCCAATCGTGTACACGAAGCAATGCAGATGCAAGTTGAAGCCGAACGTAGGAAAAGAGCCGCAATTCTAGAGTCGGAAGGTGTCCGAGCAGCCGAAATCAACGTAGCAGAGGGCAAACGACAGTCTCGAATACTCGCCTCCGAAGCTCAAAAGCAGGAAGAAATCAATCGAGCTAATGGTGAGGCTGCGGCACTCCTAGCGGTAGCAAATGCTCGAGCCAAAGGTCTAACCATGGTATCGGAGTCGCTGCTGTCCAAACAGGGTCGTGATGCTGCCTCATTAGCCGTTGCTGAGAAATATGTTAATGCGTTTGAAAATCTGGCGAAAAAGAACAACACATTAATCGTTCCATCGAATGCCTCGGACGTAACGACAATGGTGGCCCAGGCGTTGCAAATCTACAACAGTCTGTCGGTCGGTGAGAAGATGGTACAGAATGACAGCCCTGTTGTAAACGCATCGACGGCGGATGCTGCCCGTGGCGAAACGATAAAAAATTCAGAGTGATCCTCGGAAATGTACTTGTTAGGTGTCGTTATGTAGAGAAAAAAGTACCAGCTGGTGTAAAACATGTTGCAATTTACTCTGTAATTCAGAATTTATAGATCTAAAATGGCAACAGCGTGTTATTTTACTGCAACAGAATGTAACCGAAAGGAGACTTAGTTCACAAATATCTGCCGAACTGAGGATCAACAATTCAAATACCTTTAAAGCTATAAAATTAAGACAACACATAGTTTTTTTTGACGAGACATACTTCGAAAGCCATTTCTGGGTTCTCTTTACCTCTTCTTGACAATTCCGTCAAATGCTAAGGTCCTCGCAAGCAAACTCATGATGTTTATTTGTATATCCACACTGAGCAAAAAGCATCTGAGAAGTTCATAAGTCTCGGCATATGAACCAGCCTTCTGACGATGCCATTGAACGCTTTCGAATGTCATAGACAGGCTTATGAATTCATTTATCTTTATTCATGCACTCCATAGACGCACAAATAATGTATTTCATAAAACAGTCTTATGATTTCGCTCCAATATATGCGTTTAAGAATTTCATAAGTTTTTCTCATGAAACCCATATGAGATCTGTTATTGATTCTATAAAATTATATTTTGTTTTTCATAAACGTCTCTTTTGTGAAAAGTTCATAATTGTTTCTTATGAATTCAGTACTGGCTTGGACGGTCAACCAGGAGCTAATAGTTTCAGTCTTACTTATTTTCGGTTACCGCTGTTTGAAACACAAGAAGTGAGATTTTTAGTCAAATTGCAACAAAATTGTTAATAATTTTTTTTATGTTATTCAATAAATTACTGTGAGCATTAAATCAGTTTACGTGGCTATGATTTTTACAGAAGATATCCGATTATTTGAAATGAAATAAGTTTTGCATATAATTAGTGTCTGCCGCGTATTTTATAATTACCAAAATCATTTGAGAAGTAACATTCATTATCCTTCAGTTGTCAAGTCCAGTTTCCCAGTTGTCTAAGCCCAGTTTCCCAGGAAATATTTACGAAGCGTTGCAAATTTACAAATTTTAATATTTAATGAGAGTTTTCTCTTCAATCTTCTGAAGGGATCTACACTTGGCGGTTCATTTGTCCCGAATTGAGTTCCATAGAATGAGATAAGCACACTAATGAACTCATGATGAATGACGTTCATGTTTGACAATTCTCGGTGGTTTGTTTACTTTGTCAGTTGCGTGAGTTCGAGTGCAACTGGTGTCCATTTGTTACATTCAAACTCACGTAACTCCCCTTGTAAACAAACCACCGAGAATTGCCAAAAAAAGTTCACCCAGCTCATTTTGTGGGGTTATGTCGGTTGGTGGAAAACCTAATATCCTCTCAAGGTTGTTCTTACTGTTGATTTTTTGTCTACTAAAAACGATCGAGAAATGTCAGCCGTGTTCTATTTTTTATGTAAATGCACAATAATATCCATAAATAAAAAACTTATGGCATTCATTCGAACATTGTGATGAATATCATAAGACTGTTCTATGAAAATCATTATTTCTACTATATTTTCTGCTTATAAATGTCAGCAATTTTCATAAATGGGCACCTATGGCGTTCAATCGGACATTTTCATAAATTTCATAAGACTGGTCTTATGAAAATAATAAGAGATGGATTTGGAAAATTTCCCCTCCAAATCATAAGACAGACTTATAAAATCCATTTAAAATCCTTATGTCTGAAAGTCATAAGACGTTTTTATGGAAATTCAATGTAAATTTTGCTCGGTGCACTTACGATAGGCCTATAGGGTTTTGGTAGCTCGGCAGTTAAAATGGTTTACCATGGAGATGTCGAAATGAAAAAGCGTATAAACCGGTGTTGAACAGCCTCGATTCTGTCAAACTCGTTCTAGTAGTACGGATTCCAAACATCAGAACGATATTGTAGTGTTGAGCGAACCAACGCGCAATATTTAAAACAGTATGTCCCAAAAGTTTGTTGGTATTCGGAAGATGCATATCCACAATGTATGAAGTATGTGGTTAGAACGTTAGTTCCGAATCAATGAGATCTGTGACGTGAGAGTGTCTTGGAATGCTCGAGTCGAACAAATGGTAGTTGAGTTGGATCAGTTGATGTTTTCGCGTGACGATTGAATATTTGCTTAGGTTTTAAAATATTCTGTTTAGATCACGGGCCCTATTCTCACAGTCACGTCACTTAGTGACTAGAAGGAAATTTTGCTCTAGTCACTAAGTGACGTGACTGTGAGAATAGGGCCCCACACCACTCACCTCAATAAAGTTGTTCAGCTCACATTGAAGAAATTCAGCGTCGGATGAATCCCTTATCATTCGAGAAATCTTCATGACATCGGTGAAGGAATTGCGGGTCCATGAAATTTGATGCTGAAATCATTAAAATAGAGCAGAAATATTACTGGGTCGAGATGACTTCCTTGTGTGATATTGGATGTAGCGAGAAATGGTTTAGATAAGAACGAAACCAGTGAAGTTGACCATGAATACAATGTTTGTTTAGTTTGGCTATTACGATATTGCGGGTGATTGTATCGAACTCCGCGGGTAGATCCATGTAAATGGCATCGGATTGCAGTTCGTCGGCGAATTCATCGAGTACATACGTTGTGAAGGAGAGCAGGCTGGTTGTTGTCAATCCTTTCGATATAATACCGTGTAGTTCGTCCGCGTTGTTGGGCTTGCAGTTAAAGAAAATGGGGTCCAAAAACAATTAGCTCGAATACATTTGATACGGCACACAAACACGAGACTTCTTGATAATTATCGATAATTGATTTGTTTCCCTTTTTGTATTGCAAAGTTAATGGGCGCACGGGGCCTAGTGGAGCATGGTTGAAATGTCACGATGTGGATTTTAGAAGATTCGCAATAGCAGCTTCTCATCAGGAAGTAAATATCCGAGCAGCGAGGGTGGTTCAAGATGCTCGCTGATTGAGGTTCAATACAATCAAAATACATGTTAATATCGTCATCGGTACTGCTTTCTTGTTGTTCACGGTCGGATGTTTTTATTTTTTCTTGTTCTAATGGGTCGATGCCTATTCGTGCTAATTGGAGTTCATCTATATAAACGGTGATCTTGGTATCCACGTTTGTTATATTCGATACAGTGCTGCATACTGTTCTTCACAATGAAAATTTCTACCTCAGCTGAACTTCTGAACGTTACCAGAACACAATTACGCACGTGACCTGTATATAGAACACTTCCGTGAGATTAGACTCCATTCTCACATTTAGTAAATGTTCCACCTCGTATACTGTAGTTCTAATAAGAGTTTGTCAATCGTGTCAATTGTACAATCGAAAATATACTCTTCTCATAGCAGGAGCACAGACAATTGATATCCCTATCCCTTCCCTTAACAAAGTCATAGGTGCCTTTCGGCTTCGTCTCATGAGAAACCGACACTTATTGCCGGAATAGATTAGCGCCGGCTTTCTGCCCTAGGCCAAAAATGCGTGCCCCCCTCAACCCAAATTTTAACTAGGACGAATTAGCGCATGGGCGCCATTTAAACACCTTTTTGCCTTTCTCATATAAAAAGGTTATGCACTCACTCTAAAAATCCTCGACCTAATCATATACCATTCGACTCAGCTCGTCGAGATCGGAAAATGTCTGTGTGGGAATATGTATGTGTGTATGTGAAAAAAAAATGTCACCTCTGTTTCACAGAGATGGCTGGACCGATTTGCACAAACTTAGTCTCAAATGAAAGGTGCAACCTTCCCATCGGCTGCTATTGAATTTTTTGATTGGACTTCCGGTTCCAAAGTTACGGGTTGAAGAGTGCGTCCACACAGCAAATTCCCATATAAACTGAAATGAAAAATTCTCAAAGGGGGGGAGTAAGGGAAAATTTCAAAATCGAATTTGCATTTTTGATGCCAAATGACTTTAAAATGCATGAAACGTTGAGATTTGATGAAATCTCGAAAAAAAATTGACTGAAATTGACTTTTATTGGACTTTGCACCCTTTTACCATTTTTTTTTGTTATGCAATCACTCTAAAAATCCTCAACCTAATCCCGGTGATTTTTTTTGACTTTTTTAGGTGTAAGTAGGAGTATCCAGTGAGGGGTTGCTACTTTAAAACTGAAACTAGTTTAAAATTTCTTAACAAGTTGAAAATTTTCCGCAGGGTCCGGACCCCCCGGATCCTCTTCCTTGATCCGCCGCTGGTTTTAAGCGATGTTTCAGTGTCGACACATAGCATCTCAAGATCGTGGCTGTCGATCCATTGTATGTATGTGCAAATCGTACTGAATATGTAATATACATTTCCACCGTTGTATTGAACATAACCCGCCATGGAATCGTAGTTTGGACAAATGAGAAAGGCACAATTGCACCACTAGGTGGATTAAAACAGGTTTTTTAATATGAAAATAATTATTTGGTATAATTTAGTAACATTATTATTATTATTGGTTGTAATTCATTTTTAGCTTTGCGTTTCCATAATTAACCTTGACGCTGGTATTTACCGCCTATTACTATTCCTTATTCCCTTGCCTTTGTAAATCAGGCTATCTGCTTTTTAGATTTCAGATTTTTTTTCCTGTTTATTAGTCCTTTTTCCGTTCTGTTAGTAATGTCCTTCTGTGTCCACGATTACATGAATTATTCCGCTCGTACATGAAAGAGAGATTAGTAGATACGAAGATTTCTTAATGAATATTTCTTTTATAAGACTGTAGATGTGAATTCTTCTAGAATGTTTAAGTTGATTTGTACCAAGTTGTTAATATGACATCTGCTTGATAGTATGAATTCACATATACATGCACACTTACACAATTTTTTCCCGAATCGTCCTATGAATACGATATTCATTGTATGGTCCAGGTATGTGTGGGCGTAGGGACTTCGCGATCGCGTGTATCATTGTGAAGTACTCGAGCATTGTTCGATCGCGTGTGCTAACGTGTATGTAACTTCGCATGTGCCTTTCGCATATTCGCGTGTGTTCTTAGATGATCGCGCGCGGATCGTGACTAATACTTTATTTTTGGTATACGGCTCAGATGCTAGAAGAAAGTGAGATCTTCCATATCACTAGAGTTCCCGGTTATGTCGCCATGGAACGTGTTGTCTAGTGGATGAGTTTTTTTGATTGGTCCTACTGAATGTATGGACCTAAGTTATTAGGACAGACGGTAATGGTTTCCTGACGTGATCGCGCGAAAACGGACATTTATATCACCGGGATGTTATCATGTTTACGAGATCGCGGGTGTAGGTGCCGTGGATGGTCGCGAAGGGCTCAAGCATTTGTATATTGACGTGTTTGTCAGGTGTATGTGACTTCGCGTGTAAAATTTCGATTTTATAATCATGTAGCGTGTATTCTTGAATGATTGCGCGCGGACCGTGAATCTGATGCTTTATTTTTAGTGTATGGTACAGATGGTAGAAGAGAGTCCGTTTCCCCATATCACTAGAATTCCAGGTCATGTCACCATGGATCGTGTTGTTTAGTGAATATGAGCATTACTTTTTTGATTGGTTCAACTGAACGCATTAGTCTAGACTGTTAGGACCGAGGTAAGGCATTCGGGCGTGACCGTTTCATGATCGCGTGGGTTAATGTTTGAGACCGCGTTTGGAAGTGGTGTACGTCTACTTAACTGCCCATAAACGCATAAGAGTCCCATGTGGATTTTTGTCGAAAATGAGTTATCCGTTGGATTGTATTCTGTATCACCACTGAATCACGCTGCACAAATAAGATTACCGGGTTTGTTCAGAAAATATAAAAAAAAAATACCAAAACATGGTTGTCCCATCCATTTGGCTCAATGGATGGGACAATCTTGAACAGCGTTTTTCTCGGCTTGCTGTTTTTCAACATGGGACTCTTATGCTGTTATGGGCAGTTAACTACCGGGGTGTTTTCATGTTGGCGAAATCGCGGGCATAAGTATGCTGGATTATTGCAATTGCATGGTCGCGTTTGTGACCAGGTTTGTGTTATCGCGAATGCGTTTATACCTATATGAGTATAGATAGCGTATAGTAGAGATATACTAATAAATTAAATCATGACATGCCGAATAAAGGAAAAAATATGCAAAGAGCTTGATTAGAAGTGTATAAATTGACCGATACTATTTAGGTATACATCAGTAATGGAAAAGCAAACTAATAGATGTACAAAAGAAACAGACTAAGAAAGCAGAAAAGAAAAAAACATGTAACATGCAATCAAACTCGTCTAAATGCAGCAAATCAGAGTTTTTAATAGTAGAGTTGCGTAAAGAGGATTGGCAACATTGGACCAATCATTGGTCTTTTTAAATTTTGGCAACCTTTTATTTTTAGTTAAATTTCAAATGACTTAACCCGAACGCTTCAGTTAGAAGTTAACTTTGTGCATTTAAAAATTTAAAATTTAATGTTTAGTTTTATTTTGTAAAAATCAGTACGATAAATAACATCGTATAAAGAATTTAAGCTTTTTCCGGTTCTCAACTGATCCGCAACTAGGAACGAAATGCATTGATTTTTGCCGCTTGCCGTCTGATTGGGGTGTGACAAAAAACAGTCGAATTTGAAGCATAAGATAAATTTGAAACAGGTACATATGTATAAGTGGAATGCATACACAAATTTGTCAAAATTTTAGCTGCACTTTAACTATGAGAAATACCTTCATACACTGTCGGTGGAAGAGCTGTTCCGGTGTTTAAAATAGTGCCAAATTTGAATATCAGTGAACATATATTTTTTAATAATTGTCATTAAGCAGAATTTTAACATTGTTTAAATGTTAATATTACATCATTGAATTTTTTCTCATAATTATAATCACATAATAACGATACTCCCCACGCATTCGAGCATTGTTATTCTTCGTGTCCGATAGGTAGACGTTTTGAGTGTTCAATAGGTAGATTTGCGTCAGTCTTTGCGCAAATGCTTTATAAACTGTGCAGCAAATGTTGTATATTTACCATTAACGACAATTGCTTTAGACAATAGAACAAAATGCACAAATTGAACGCCGGAAGTATTAGCCACTATTCTATCATATACGCCAGTTCTGCATCCATTCCCTGACCTAACTGTCACAAATACTCAGACGAACACATACACATACATACAACTAGCACATAACAATTGTACACTAGTACGAAAAACTACGATTATTACAAAGCGACAGCAAATAGGTTTCTACTTATGTATTTATTAAATTAATTTAATTATTAAATTGATTTAGTTATTAAATTAATTTAATTAGTATATGCACGATGACGAAGTCGACCGATAAATGGAAACACAATGACTTCCATTGTGAGCCCCGTCCACGAACACCGCCATCTAATTGTGGAACAATATTTGCAAACACGGCACACAACAAAAGTCAATCCACGTTGACCCGCCAGTCGGCCACGTCACCGCGCACAGACCAGTGGTTGAGCGTTTGTATGCGCAGGTGCAGAGTGTGAAAAAACATAGAACATAATAAAGGCGTATAAGCCCGCTCGGTCTCCTCGATGCACCACTATCGAGGCGTAATGCAATAACCATCTTAAAGCAATCGTCTGTAAGAGGTTCTGTAGCAGTGATGCACGCAATATGCTTGATGATGTTTGCAATAACGTCAAACCCCTCAACATTGGGGTGGGAGTTTGGCATTGTCAAAGTTACTGCAAAATTCGGTAGATGCATTTAAAAATAAAATTTAAGTCGTAATCTATGTAGCCTGTAGTTGATTTTAGCTACTTTGATTTGATTACTCCAAAACGTTTGCCCCTGAAGTTTCGGTTAGTTCACTTATACGAAGTATTGATGGTGGCTACGATATAATGACTTCATGGTACCCTAGTGCACGGTCACTTATTTTTTTGCGGTTGTCATTTCATTAAGCAGCCAAGGGCATAGATTCTATACTGTTTGTGCAGTTTATTTATAATAAAACGATACGTAAAATAGATTGGTTGCTTTACTTATAATGTGGATTATGCTGAATTGATTGATATAAGTTGAAATGTAATACGAATTAGTAGCAATCTCGAAGATAGAAATCCTACATATCGAATCAAGGGTAATAACATAAAAGTTTTAGTTAGAATACTGAAATGGAAATATGTGATATTTTATAATTTAGAAGAGGAAAATTATCACTTGATTTGTTTTTTTATTACACCACAGAGGCATCCATGCGAATTCAAGATTGTATCTTTGTTCAGAGTCGCAAATTTGTTGCGTATTTTTGTGATACTTTTTTTAAACTTGTTGGGGTTGACATGGAACTTGTCAATTTTGTTGCATCAGTACATAAAGTGCTTCAGTTGTTCGCAAAGCAACTCTTTATACATGGGACGTCGGATCAAAAAATCACACAGCGGAAAATTCTGGATTGTTTGTCAATTTCGAAGCGGCGTACGACTCAATTAAACGAAGAAAATGGTGGCAGATAATGCTTGAACATGGCTTCCCAATAAAACCAATTAAGACGATTTGTATGATGTTGGATGGGTCAAAATCAAACATTTGAAGGAGACATCCGACTCGCTTGTGACGTTAGATGGATTGAGGTAGAGCGATACACTGTCTTATCTATTGTTTAACATAGTGTAGGTGCCATACGAAGATCTGATGGGCAAAGAAACGGAACAATCATCACGAGATCTCTTAGTTTTATTGGGTTTGCGGATGGCATCGACATCATTGGTGTTTACAGCAGAGCAGTGGAAGAGGCCTTTTTGCATCTTAAAAGGAAGGCTACGAGAATCGAGTTCTGATAATAAACTCGGAAAGAATAAAATATGATAGTTGGTTTCGAGGTGGAACTCGATGGAATACAGTAAGGTATTGTTGACGAATTCGTATATCTTGGAACATTAGTGAAATGTGTTGTTAACCGCGAGGCAGAAGTGTGTTGTGGCTGCTAATAGTATTTTCTATGGTTTACGTAGTCAGTTGCATAACCTACACACATAAATAAATATAAAAATCACTGATATTCCCTGTGACTCTGTACTGCAATGAGATATGGACGGTAAAGCCATCAGACTATCGAGTGTTCGGTGTGTTTGAGAAGAATTCTGCGTTCAACACTCGGTGGCACAGTAGGAAATGGGGAATGGCGCAGTCGCATGAACCATGAACTGAGTACCAAGTATATAAAATAGACAGACATTGGAAGGCTGGAAAAGGCTGCACAATCGATAAAGAGGCGCGTTAGGCGGGCGTTTAAGGAGACTAGAGACTGGCGGTCCACGATCGAGTAATATGGAATTCTCGAGTACTTTTTCAAATGGACGTAACATTGAGAGCCTCTCTTTGTTTACTTTCTCTTTCGTTTATTACGACGTCATTACAACACTTTGTAATAATTTTCCAGTACATATCGAAAGCCGACGGTTTTTACTACAATATTATGCAAAGAGTAGAGTAGTAAATGTTGAAATGGCCGAGTAATGAACAGAAGAGAAAGACCTCAAAGAGAATCTCTCATTGTTACTTACGTCCATTTGAAAAAGTACTCGAGAATTCTAAACTACATAACTCGGTGCGCCCAAATTGCTCGGCCTCGATGATGATGAACTTCCGTTTCCTTTAGCAAGCTTGGAGACAATGTACATTCCGTTTTTTTCCACGGCATCACAAGATACACTGTCAATCGAGCCGCGTTGAAAGGCTAGTAAATAGCTTAGTGCATAGTCAAAAGCAGTTCCGAGTTCCTGGAAATAGAGAAATGAGAAAAGCGTTAATTCAACCCGTTAATATGGCCTTAACTGTCGATGGATTTGTGGCAACATCAATCAGAACAATTCAACTCGGTCACGGTTAGTACGAACAGGTCCGTGAATATGAATTTCATCATGTGGATGTAGCGACCAAATACAACGTGGTTAAGAATTACTCTTAATTTGCGCAACGAATCTACTTGTTCACAATTGTGGGATCAGCAAGGAATGCCAAATTAGATTATTATTAACCTGTACAATATAAAGAAACGTTTCCGCGCAAATTTTGAGTAATAGTAAGTTATCTGCTACTGAAATTATATTTACCTGGTTAAGAGAAGCAGGCAAAGATAAATCCAAGATCATCAGACATTACCTGTAAAAAATTAGATAGAGAAAACAAAATTATATTTCACATTCACTCCAAACTGAGCTGAGGTTGAGTATGTTGTTATATCGTCAGAAGAGGTGTCAGAAATAAAATCGGATTTTCAGCTCATAATGTTTTCAGAACAGGTCCATGATTTTTTGCATCATTCGAAACGATATAAAGGCTTATTTAGACTCTCCGTGAAAGTGAACATGAACATGTATTAAATTCATTTATGTCCATAGAATATCATGAACTGCTGCAACCGCGAATAACTATTTCACGTTCAACTGGCCAATTTACAGTTTGTTAAAAACCGGAATGCTATCTGGAGTATCTGGTATTCAGAAGCGAACGTCTAGCTTGAAGGACCATTACGTCTATTTTTACAACTTCTCACCAATTTCGTTCATCGGCACGTTTCAATTTTCGGTGGACAAAGAAAACCTAGCAAATCTACTCAAACGGTCCTATGTGCAAATGAGAACATATGTTTTTAATAAATTAATGTCTGCATATAGTTACAATATTTTCTGGAATATTCTGTAACCAATCGATAGGTACACTAATATACTCTCATTTCATTTTAGTGTTGTTCACGTTCACTGAGGATTTAAATAGACCTTAAATATGAACTAATGTTCTTGTAACTTACCTTCATTTTCAGAAACTGCTCAAACTAGGAAAGCACGATAACCTGCAATAGAGAAAGCCACACAAAAAAGATCAATTATCATTAAGAGGATCAATTTTAATTTTTTTGAACACACGGCTTCGCTTTGGAATAAAACGGGATAAATTCGGATTCACCGATTCCATTCATTTTAATTCCAAGTCGAAGAAATCTAAAAGCCATTGTCAGAAGAGGTGTCAGAAATAATCGTTTTTTCAACACACGAGTTTTCAGAACAAGTTTATGATCAATAGCATCATTCAATGGTTTAGCTACTGTTAATTTAATTGTAGTTTAAATAGAATATCAATAATTACCTGCTATTGCAAAACTCTAAACTATTTTGGGAATCTGAAATAAAAATATACAGAAAAAGATGTCATTATCCCAAAAACGTACATTCGTTTAAAAAATGTAAAGATTTCACAAAAATTCGTCAGACCTGTTGAGCTTGAAATATTGGCTTAATCATTTATTCATAGAATTTTGGAAATCATCACATTATTTGTTAGGAGCAATTTAAACGAAATTGTATAGTTACCTCAACGCAACAGCACCGTCTTCCATCAGTCAAGCATTACTTCCTCCAGACATTTTTCTTTCGTTCTAATTTGTCCCACCTACCCTGCTAATGGCTTTGGTCACATGAAATGACAAGACTTGTATTTTATGTAAAATAAACGTTAGTTATATGTATAGATTAGAAATTCTCCCGATTGATAATTTCAGACAAAATTGTACAGAAAAAAAACTGAAAATAATAACCGCCTTTGAACGAGTGAAATGAGTGGATGAATGATATTCAATAATTACTAATTTCACGAGAGAACAAAAGATTTAAAAATATCAGAAAGTAAAACTACACTCGTTTCGGTTCGTTTTTTGTCAACATGATTTCTCATCTTCTGTATTCTCTTGTATCACGGTTTCATTATTATTGTTGATCGAATTGGTTGTTTAGCGTTTTGCATCTTCGTTTCCGAAGCCAGCACGGATGATGATCCAATCTTTGTCTCATGATACGAACTACGTACTCTCATCACTGAAGTCTGGGGACATTTGACGGAAAACAATTGCAGGGGAGGTCTTTTTTTGTCAGCTGGCAATTGAAAGTGTGTAGGTGTAGTTTTGTTGTAAACATTTATAAATTATTTTTTATAATAATTGTAGCTGAATTTGCTGCATTCCTCTAGTTTGATTCGTGTGGTTGTTAAGAGTAAGTCGTGTTTACAATTTGTCCAAGTACTGTGATAAATCTGGGAGACCCTCTTTCAGACCCTTACGCTTACGAATGTCCTGGACAACGGTGTATGGTTTGGTGTTGGGTTCGGCTGGGTCCCCGGGCAGGATTTGCCAGTGATCAAACACACACTGTGGGAATGCCTGTCCACCAGTGTTGGACCTGGAAACGATATTGTACGATGAACATTTAGTTTTTTTTCGAAACAAGCAAGCACATTCTTATTTACGACAAACAGATATACCCACATTTGAGCGACCGAAAATAAAAATTGCAAGAACAGAATATTCTCCGTAAAACCTGCTTTGAATAAATTAGCCTGTAAAAATCAAATAAAAAGTTCAAACGTAAAAATCAAACTGGGGATTATTTATTTTAACCGGTTTTTTTGTACTGTAAGTTCATCCTTGCCTCATTCTTTGGGTGAGAACTTTTGAAGCGATTTTTATGCTGAAGAATCTCAATCCGATTTTTACGATTAAAGTTTTCTTTCATTTATTTTTGAATTATAATATATTTGGTTTTACGGGGCTTGTTATGTCCTTGCGATATTTATTTTCGGCATTTACTGTCATAAAACAGAAAATGAATGATTTGCAGATATTTTCACATTCGTCGCATATAAGACAAGAAAATTTAGATAGTGTACAACAACGTTAATAGTGAATTTATGTATTGTAAGACAGGTATTGTAAATTCTACGAGGAAGAAAAAACAATGTTTTCGAACAAAATTTTACTTTGGCAACTTTGTTTTGCCAGCAATCATTGAAGATTCTGCTGAACGAATAGACCAAAATTGCCGTACTGTTTGTGGAAAAAAAATGCGAGCTGCAAACTCACCTCAAATCAGCAGTGAAGCCAAACGACTCATTGACAGGCAGGTACGCCTTGACGACGAACATGGGCGTACCGGCCACCTGTGCTTCCTCGAAGACGTGTCCACGACGACGATTCAGCACACCGTAGATACCACCGACAGCAACCTCTGGGCACTGGATTTCACACAGGTAAACTGGTTCCATCATGCGTGGCGCAGCAGTGATGTACGAGGCGTACAGGACACGACGAGCGGTCGGAATGATTTGGCCACCACCACGATGGATAGCGTCAGCATGCAATGTTACGTCATAGATGTTGAAACGAACACCTGTGGAACAAATTACAATATTCTGTGTGATTAGGGGCTCACGCTTTTCACTCAAGGTCTAAATTCGACAAACGCTTCAGACCTGTTGAGCTTGAAAAAATGTTTATCCATCAAATTTATTTTCGTGGATGTAAGAGTATCATCATTTAGATCATAAAGTGCAAAATAATACTTCAAATCTACTTACCACGCATATTTTCTTCGGCTAGCACACCTTCCTTGGATGCCCACTGGAAGCCAGCGACAACCGAGTCCTTGATTTCGTTCAGATACTGCACACCCTTGGTGCAATCCACGACGATGTTGGGGCCTGTGCCGTCCGGACCGAAGCACCAGATCTTACGGGCTTCAGTAACGTCGTAGTCGTACTTCTCGGCCAGGTAACGAGCACGAACCTTAAAGTCATCACGCGAGTTGACTTCCCCGTTGTCAATATCCTCAGCTAATCCGTCCGGCATTGGGACAGCCTTCATGAACAGACGATTGTGCTTGTTGGGTGACTTGGACAGACACATCTGGTCAGATTCATCGGATACGGTTTCACGGTACGAAACGACAGGGTCGGACTTCTTCAGTGGAATACAGGCATGATCTTCTTCGAGATCCTTGAGACAAATTTCTAGATGCAGCTCACCAGCGCCAGCGATGATGTGTTCGCCAGATTCTTCAATGATACACTGTACCATAGGATCCGATTTAGCCAGACGTTTGAGACCTTCTACCAATTTTGGTAAATCAGCCGGGTTCTTGGGTTCGACGGCAACACGCACGACCGGCGATACAGAGAACTTCATAACCTTCATGTTGTGAGCATCCTTGAAGGTACTGATGGTTCCGGTTTTCACCAAGAACTGATCGACACCAACCAAACCACAAATGTTACCGCATGGAACATCTTCGATAGCTTCCACATAACGTCCCATCATAAGAATGGTACGCTGAATAGCCTTCTCGTACAAATCTTCTCTCTTTCCGGGAGTGTAGTTGGGACCCATGATGCGACACTTCTGACCAGTGGCGACTTTACCGGCAAACACACGACCGAAAGCATAGAATCGTCCCTTATCCGTTGTCGGTACCATTTTGGACACGTACATCATGAGTGGTCCTTGAGGATCGCAATTCTTGACGGCAACCGCGGCCTCGTCGTCATGTGGACCTTCGTACAACATCTCCATACGGTACTTTTGGGCTACAACAGGGGATGGCAGATGGATGGCTATCATTTGAAGTAGAGCTTCACCGGCTGGCAACCAGGAACGCATCACAACCTTCAGCAGGCTCTTGCCGTCCTTGTCCTTGTCTTCGTGCTTCAATGTAACCTTAATCCTCTCGAGCAGTTTCGGGATTTCATCAGTCTTGTAGTTCATGACTGCGTCAAACACCTTATAGATCGGATCCAGCACGTACATAACAAAGGAACGCTTGTTATCATCATCCTTAACCTTGGCCCATTTCTTCGTCTTGGCGTTGAAGAAGTTCTCACCCCACAGACGGTTCATTAGTTTCACCACGTCAATCTTGAACATAACAGAGTACATCTCAGCAAACTGCTTAAGAGTGAAAGCCCATCCATGCAAACCGGATCCGAAACCGACGGAACCCTTTGACGGATCGACACGGACTTCTCCCATTGGGCCACCGTCATCATTGTAGGTCGCAATAATAACGTTCACGTTCTCCACGATACGCTGGAAAGTCTGGTACAGGTCTTCAGCCTCCAGTTGCAGCTCCAACAGTGCACGGTCCATTTTGTTCATGAACAGAACCGGCTTGATACGCTCGGCGATGGCCTGGCGCAGTACGGTTTCGGTCTGGACGCACACGCCCGACACGCAATCGACGACCACCAGTGCACCGTCGGTGACACGCAGCGCGGCAGTTACCTCCGACGAGAAATCGACGTGCCCGGGCGAGTCGATCAGGTTGATCAAGAAGCCCTTACAGTCCTTATCGCGCTGGTCTGGGTTGGTGATGAATACCAGATCCTGCTCCTCCAGTTCGAAGTACATCGAGATTGCACTGTGGAAGCAGAGAGGAGGGTTACAATTTTATTTTAAGATGAAAGGTATTAGTATAGGAAAAATATTGTGTCATGGAGTAGTCATTGATTTTATCGTATTTTGCAGTCGGTAACTGATTTTCAATTCTAGGAGAAAATCTTAAAAACAGATATCGGTTCTGGAAAAGATCGAAAGCCACACTTCTATTGACATTTTCGTTTTACTGATGGTCATTTGGCATAACGTACTTTTGGCATAATTTATGTTATCTCCAGGATAACGGTCATTTGGCATAATTTTTAATTTTGCGTAAAGTGAGGTTCATTTGGCATTACGGACATTTGGAATATTGGACATATGGCATAATTTTGAGAAGTGATCACACTTGAGGTCATTTGCTATTTTTTCACCCACAGAGAAGCAACACATAATTTGAGATTGTGCGAGAAGTATGGAAATTCGGCATATTTTTGAGCCATGCTGATGCTTAAGGTCTTTTGTATAAATATTTTTAGGTCAAGCAAAGCAGTAATTTAGCATAACGGTCGTTTGGCATAGGTATATGTAGTGATAAAGTTATTTATTACCAGAATATTTGAGTATATCCTTTCCTGTATGGAATGTATTATGTATTTTGATTGTATGTTGACGACAATAGACTTCAAAACTGCTCCTTATTTGAAAAAAAAAGAAAAAAAATCAACCCTATTTTTGAGTAAACCGGGCAACCGATAGGATTATTAGTTTGCTCACGAGAGCTATTTGGTATACAGATCCAAAGAACTGCTCATGTTTGAAAAAAGGAATCAACTCCGAAATTCGAGCAAACCGGGTAAACCAGTTTACTTGCGAGGGCTATTTGGTGTACAAATTCAAAGAACTGCTCATGTTTGAAAGAAGGAATCAGCTCTTGTTTCTGGCAAGCGACTATTGATGTGAATGCCGCGAACGAATATTGTTTCAAAGACAACGGATCAGGTGGTATGGACTTTTGCTCGCAGCCGACAGCCATCGGGAAGTTAGAGCAATCCTAATCAACACATAGAGTCGGCGACAGGAATGAAGCAGAATGCGTCAATGATTAATAAGTTTTCTGGGCATCAAACTCCTTTGGAGATTTAGCTGGCGGTGGTTTGAACGATGGAGACCGTGGTGATGATGATAATGTCGTTAATAGTTTTCTGATCCCACGTGGTTTACGATGTCGCAAAGGCGGTATAGATATAGAGCATGGTGAAAATGGGCGCATGGTAATGTTTGATTTTTAATGGCACTGATATGAGCAACACGGTGTGATATGAAATTCTTCGATTGCAAAACCTCGAAAAATTGATTCACAATCCGACATTTCATAACCGCAGCAACGAAAGCTGGGAGAGAAATGCTATAGAAACATGCTTGCTTGTTGGACTCTAGTATTGCTATTTTCTTTTCCTTTTGTTGGAATCGAAACAGTAATTAATTATCTTATTAGCAGCATGCATTTGAATTTATATGTTTGAGTTAATGCGGTATTCGGGTTAATAACATTCGGACAAGCGGTCTATTCGGGCTGATGACATTCGGGTAAATGATCCATTCGGATAAATAGCTTTCGGGTAAACGTATTTCGGGTAAACGTCATTCGGGTATATCTAGAGAAAATTTAGAATAGGACGTAAGTAACAATGAGATTCTCTTTGGTGTCTTTCTCTTCTGTTCATTACTCGGCCATTTCAACATTTACTACTCTACTCTTTGCATAATATTCTAGTAAAAGCCGTCGGCTTTCGATGTGTACTGGAAAATTAGTGCAAAGTGTTGTAATGACGTCGTAATAAACGAAAGAGAAAGTAAACAAAGAGAGGCTCTCAATGTTACTTACGTCCTATTGAAAATTTTCTCTAGAAATGTCTTTCAGGCGATTGACATTCGGGTGAATGTAACACAACCGTATAAGGTTCTATCACATTCGCCCGAATGACATTCGCTCGAAAGTCATTTACCCGAATGATGTTCACCCGAAAACCATTTACCAGAATGGACCATTTACCCGAATGTCATTAACCCGAATGGATCACTCGCCCGAATGTCATTAACCCGAATACCACATTCACTCAAGCACAATATAAAATCCGAGTAATTGTCCAGTTTAGAGACTTTGGTGATAGCGGTTCGATTTTAATGCTCTTTTCCCATAATTAGAGGTGGATTGCTGCTGTCAAACATGAACAAATCCTTGGATCTGCATGGAAACTGTTGATCCACTGGTCTGCCCGGTTTACTCAAACATAATAGTTGGTTCCTTCTTTCAAAACAAGAGAAATTTCTTCAATCTATATACCAAATAGCTCTCTACATAATATTGGATTTCAAGACTAGAGGCGCACGCCGCCGAATCCGGTAAAAATCGGCGGCGCGCCGGCGTCGCGCCGATGTGCTTACTATTTTTACATGCAATCGTCGGTCACACCTCTATTCAAGACAGCTGTGATAAGCGTTGCTAAGAGTATGTTTCGGTGCAGTCCTTCACGGATGATTCTTCCATCTAAACCAAAGTTTTTTTTTCAGAAAACTAAAACAAATTGGTCATCAGACAAAATATTTGGAAGCTCACCGAATACAACTCATTTACAAACAAGTTGTTGCCTTGGCTTTCTTGCCCCATCGAGCTATTCCAATGGCACTCGAAGAATTGTTGTCCAAAGGTTCTTGACGATTTTTTGGATTACATTAGTAAAAAATGTATTTTCGGTAGGAAGGAAGCTAACCAAAAAGTTTTTCGATGCCCGCTCTTTCTCCCCGCTTCGTGGTCAGTTTTCGAAAATGTATCGAAAAAGATTCCTAGGACCATCAATAATGTGGAAGGCTGGCACTATAAAGGGAACGGTTTGTTAAGCCGTGGAAATCCTACATCTATGGTGTGTTGAAGTAGTTGCAGCTTGAAGAGAAAAACCCTAGTACGGATGTTTTACGTACACTACAAGCGGTACCGGCAGCTAAAAAGTCTAAAAAGAACTCTCGAATAACCCTAAAACTGGAAACCCTATTTAAATCATACAAACCAGGTTATTGAATTAACTATTTGACTGGTATCGCTAATTTGTATTTCAGCTTAATAAATTAATTTTTTTCGATTGACATTTCGATGTTTTTCGGCTATATGGAATTCGGGCGAATGGCATTCGGGTTTATGTTGCATTCGGGCGAATGTCTTTCGGGTATTCGTGGTATTCGGGTTTATGTGACATACGGGCAGTGATGTACCGATGGGAAAAATTCCATCTTCCCGGGTTTTTATTTTTGGGTTTTAACCGGGTTTTTTCCCAAATCATTTTAACCCGGACGAAATATGGGTTTTTTCGTTTTATTGAATGTATGATGTTCATTTAATGTTTTTTAACCTTTCGGCAGTGCACTGAGTGCACGCGCTCTGAAAATCTAACGAAATCGTCTTAGGGCACCAGCGGCTGTTCGTTCAGTGGGCCATAAGTGCGACTTCCGGAGGGTTAAAGAATCTTGCATTTACATTTGAGAGACCTAAAATAAAAGTCGCAAGCATAAAACATGCTTTCTAGAACCCACTCCAGATATCTTAGCATGTAAAAATCGAATATAAACATCAAGCGTAAAAATCGGACAGAGATCCTTGAGCATGAGAATCGCTTAGAATATTCTCACGCGAAAAAGTTGGCAAGTATGAACCTCCAGTATAATTCGCTCACAGGAAATTCCATACAACGTTACATTCAAGATTAAAAGTTGGATAAAGAAAAGTCCTTTGTAAGAACCGGATATACTTTTTTACGGTTTTTATTCTATAGGACATAATCGAAAAGCTCCTGTCCGATTTTGAAACTTGAAGTTCAAATCCAATTTTCACATTCTAGTATATTTATAACGGGTTTTACGAAGCAAGTTCCTGCGACTTTAATTTCGGTCCATTCCATATTCCAACTTGTTTCATATAATAG
Source organism: Topomyia yanbarensis (assembly GCF_030247195.1). Taxonomy (NCBI): domain Eukaryota; kingdom Metazoa; phylum Arthropoda; class Insecta; order Diptera; family Culicidae; genus Topomyia; species Topomyia yanbarensis. Next base: position 27,587,905 of record NC_080671.1, on the reverse strand, counting down.
TGGGAACAATAGTCATTGTTACTCTGACTAGTGAAAATTAGAATAATCGTGTGATGCCCAACTACTTTTATTCTGCTTGTTACTCATTTTAGGGGTTGCTATACTTTTAGCGAAATAAGGTAGGTATGCACACAAAATTGAGAAAATACCTATTTAGTTCGGTGAAAAGTAAAAGTGAGTAATATGCAGAAAGCGAGTGGCCTTGACATTCGTCTTTAGTATGAACAGTAATCAGAACTCTCACAAATCGCAATCCGAATTCTTTCGGCATCAACTACATCAGCAACAGTAGAAAAAATGTTTAGTACGTTTAGGTGGATTCACAGTAAGAAACGCAATCGACTTAGCCCAAAACGTGTTGAAAAGTTTTACTTATTTAACCACAAAAAAGTTAAAAGTTACTTATTTAACCACAATATTTGTAAAGAAATGTTGGATCACCGCTATAACAATTGTTTGATTCAATCGAGGAAAACCATTTAGAATTAATATACATGCAAAACTTTATGACAATAATGCTCATAAATAAAATAAAAATGTTTGGATAACAATACATCAATGTTCAATTACTAAAATATCAAAACACGCAAAAAACCCAATCTTTCCGCGAAAAAACCGTTTTATCCGGGAAAAAACCTTGGGTTTTTTCCCCAAAACTTTAAAAACCCGATTTGGTACATCACTGCATACGGGTAAATGGCTTTCGGGCGAATGTCATTCGGGCGAATGTGATAGAATCCTTCTGGGTATAGGAAAGGGCGCTAGTATTTTAACCATCAGGTATATATCTCAATTGAAATAAAATGTAAAAGATAAGAGTTAGTTTCCCTTTACTCGTCAGGAAACTGAAACAGAGCTTCTGTGCTTGTCCAACTGAAACCTATCTCGGAACCAACCAGTTGCTTTAGGATTTCACATTGTGTGAAGTGTTTGGTTTTAGTGTCCAACTGGCGCCAATTTGGTGTTAGTTTGGATATATCGTCAGACTGGAGCAAGTTGATATCAGTTATTGACGAGTGGAACACGAAACATTCAAATTCAACTTTTCTGAGTTAGGTGTTGCGCCCCCATGTGCAAATTGGTTCGTCCATTTTGCCTCCTTTGGTGTGAAACATTTTGCAATATCTAGTACTCAACACCCTGAGCAGGAAATAGCAAATTTCCGACCTGACGTAGACAAAATAAAACCAAGAACAATGATCCCGAGGACAAATCTCGGGGCCCGACAACCTTTAACAACACATACTTAAATAAACTAACCTGAAATCATTCCGCCTGACTCAAAGTCTAACCACCAACGACCGTGAGAACAATCCACGGAAATCTCCAATAAGATACCAGCTAACAAACATTACTCCAACTACAATTGCGCCATGGCAATTGGCAATAATATCGGAGTATTAGCGTATCAGAGGGAAGAAATATCAAATGCAAAAATAAACGTCTTGGGGCCGATTTTTCCCCATCGCTTAACTTTTAAACCAGTACGCTTAAATCTGGCTTAAACGTTAAGCGAGGGTGAAGAAATCGGCCCTTAACGGAGAAAACAGTCCAACAGAAGATGAACATACGCAGACCGTCGATCGAAAATATTGACACCACTAACACATCTATGTTAGTTCGGAACCCTACACGTTATGCACACGATCCGGCAAGATGTATAACCGGTCCATCGAAGATGCCGAAGGAAACCGTGTTGACCATGACGGGCAACATAAAAGTTCAGGTGCACTGCCGAATCACTTCCAACGTCGCAGCGGAGCAAAAAACTTTAACACATCAGTAATTGACGAAACAAACGTTCAGTACAATACGGGTCCCACGCAGACCGCTCAACTGGTTGCGGATAGTGGAGAGGCTCTGCGTGAAATCACAACCAGCCCGAACATCCCAAAGTCGAGAGACATGCATTACAGTAATAGTGCTAAGGAAGTGAATGTTTTGACGAACACGATCGCGGTTGACTTTTCGCAGACCCGTCTTAGACTTTCAGTGCGTGAGGTGGAACAGTTGATCTAGATGAAAATGGAACTTGATCTTACAGAAGTTTTACATATTCAGCTACATCATACGATGCAAGTAGTACTAATAACGTTCAGATCCTTAGCCGGAGCACAAAGCTTCGTAGCAAAGAACAACGTGCAACATGACGTCGAATATGTAAACGTCAAAACCAAGATCCCCGTGGATATGCATCGTGATCTAGCGGAAATATGTCTACATGATCTGCCACCTCGTACTAGCACTGATTATATTAAAAGATTTATGTCGAAATATGAAGAAGCGGAATCCGTCACTGTTGCCACTTGCAGACGCTTTTTCCCTGGCATTCTCAATAGTGTTCGGATTCTGGGAAAGCGGCTGAACCAACCTATACCGTTTTACTTGATTTTCGAGGGTAGAGCATTCCAAGGTCTTAAACACATACAAAGAACTCTATGCACATACCCTGGGCAGACGTCCACCTACCAGTTCGGTAACCAGACGGCACACAACTGTTAGCCATACGCCAAACCAACTAAAGAAAACTCATCTATAACCAACACTACCACCAGCCTTCAACATCTGCTGATACACCAGACAGCCGACCAAAAAAATGCAGAATATTCCACGGTATCCCCAAGCCAATAGTTAACACACACACACACACACACACACACACACACACACGCACGCACGCACGCACGCACGCACGCACGCACACACACACACACACACACACACACACACACACACACACACACACACACACACACACACACACACACACACAAAGAAGAAATAAACAACAAAGAAGACGGCTATACCAACTCGAAAACACAAAAGGCACCAAGCATCCAAGAGCGACAACCAAAAATCCAGCGACGAAGACATGGGCGCAAACACGAAAATCAATATAAGAAACGGAAAGTAGCTCGCCCAGAATAGGAGTAAAAATGTATGGTTATTTCTATAATTTTGCATGAACCGCAATTTTTTTATTTTCGGAATTGTATATTATATTTTACCCTGGATAACGACCCTGGGGTTAAAACCCTAATCAATAATAATAATAACAAAGTCTGTAAAATGTACACTTGCAGTACAGTCGAACCTTACTGCCCTGCACGCAAACCTAGGTGAATTACAACAATCATCACATAGACTGCACAGCCCTTCAAGAAACGCTCGTCAAGATCGGTATTATCCCAACGCCATGACTGAGTTGCCGCTACACATGAGACGGCTAGAGGTGCCAACGTCTACCAAATAGTTGGCCTAGGAGCTAGGACTGACTTCCTGTCAAAAGCAATAACGTTTGATATTGGGTTGAATCCTTTGTTTTCGATAATATGTAGCACAATAATTTCAATCCACATGCCGCAAGACGTTACCAACGTCGGAATCAAACTACGAAACTTAATTGAACAACTACCAAACCCACATATTTTGATGTGTGATATCAACTCGCAACGCACTCACCAAGGCGGTGGAGGTGGTCCTAAACGATCGCGATATCTGCATCGAGACGTTGGATTTTAAATAAAGTAGACTATCCATATGACGAGCATATCTACAACGCTATCGGTCACGACCGAGAGTAATCAATCGAACTCTCTGAAATAATGCTAAGAGTGTTGTACACTGCTGTAATCCAGAGGTCGCCGATATACTTTTAAAAGACATTCTAGCTGCCCTAGAGCATACGTTCACAGCAGGGTGAATCCGTGTTGATGGGTCATTTGAGGTTCCACAATCATAGCCCTGCTCCCTAGTATTACTCAGGCAAAATTCAACAAACTGGTAGGCCAGATAAACGTTTACCATCAACACATCTTCACAGACCACATTAGAAGCTTTGGGGGTTTTCCCGCAGCTTCAGTGAAGAACCAATCAATCCATGAAAATAAAATATCTATAAAATTTGCTGTTCATGCTAAATCTTCTTCCTTTACATTCTAGAATAAGAATGTGTCCCAGGAACAAAAATAATCTTCAATTATGCGCGACCTTGAAATCCATGTCTCGTTTGATTTTCGAGAATGCAAACAACATTCAATTAAACTATATCGAAATCATAATAATACAAATATAACCCGAATCTAACAATCAATCATCAATTGCAGAATCAAGAACTGCCCCACTATGAAATTTCAGGTTAAGGAACCGTAAGATTACGAAATCCTTCAATACATGAAACAAAATAATTGCGCAGCCAACATTCATGCACTAATATTTCGCAATGTGGCGCAGGATTCTACTCACAGCAGATTTTACAAATTGTATACAATCAAAGATAATGAAATTCATCCAGTACTTGATTTGAGGTGCAAAACCCAGTCTTTCTCCCGAACAAAGCTGGTCGAGTAAGTGCGAACGGAATGTCAGTTGTAAATATCACAAAAAATATCTACAAAAATCAAAATATTTTGACGAGCGTACCCATTGTATATGCACACATAACTATCAAAATAGACTGTAATATACGACAAAACGAGTCTTATCCACGTTAGCTGACAAATACACGACTTTCACCAACACAGCCCAAGAAACAGCGAAGTGCACGACTCGTGTACATTGCAACAGTAAAATAGTGAGTTTGTGCATAAACGTCGCAGCTGCATTATCCAACTGACATCTGGACTATGTTTCTTTATGTGGCGGTATAAGCGTAGTGAACATTACACAAAATAATTACTCACGTCGACTTGATGGTGATGCACCGTTCCTGCTCGTCCTTGCGGGTATCGGTGAAACGGGTCTCACCAGCCTTCGCACCGGCGATGATACCAGCCTTCGAGACCAGCGAATCGGTCAGCGTAGATTTTCCATGATCGACGTGGGCGATGACGGACATGTTACGGATATTCCGCTTCTTGTCCATCATGGCACGAATTTCGTCTACGGTGAAGTTAACCTAGGTTAGGGATAAAAAGAGAAGAAAATCAATAAACATGCGCCTGGAAAAATGCTTGCAGATTGCAGTCACAAAAAATCAATTCACATCCAACCATTTGCCCCCGTGTGGAATGTTAATTTAGCATTCTTTTTTTCAGCGAAATACATAACACGTCATTTGGCTGTTCACCATTCCAATATTTTTTAAAGTAGGACAGCATTTCACCATCAGCTGAAACCTCGCTTTGCGACGTAATTGCTGTAAGTCAAAGCCAACTCAGCTTGAAAAAAGAACACCCAGCAGAACATACCATTTTTATGCGTTTGAGATCAAATCCAATAGAAAAATCGAACTAAATGCAACTTTTTCACTGTCTTTCAGCTTCTGAAACGTGTCTTATTTTAGTTTTTCTGACGTTTATCGCTCGCCGCTTATGCACGTTGCACTGGAAAATGTTCTATAGCTAAACAAGGGATCTCACTCCCATTGCTCTTTGCAACAAACTATACTGCTATTACTTGTGTCTGGCCTGTTTTCACACTAGCCAACAATAAAGAATAAAACACTGCCGAATGCAACTCAATCTCGCAGTTGAATGTCCATTTTCCATTGTGGTCCCATCTTTCATAGTGGTCTTCGGCCGGAAAAAGAAAGAGACGGCCTCGTCTCCGCCCATCGAAAGGCCCTCTCTTTTCCCCTATCATATATTCAGCGATCCACAAGTCATCCGACATCTTGATTTGGCAACGAGGCATTCCTTCACTACTTTCACAACAGCCTTTTTTCCGCAAAATACGGCATTTTTCGAGGACACTCCAACAAATTCATGCATCTTCTATCCAGATATACCGTTTCTAGTACGAAAAGATCACAAAACTCACCATTTTGGCTGTTTTCAGCTAGGATCTTAGCACGGCACCAAAAATCGACTTACACGCCGTATGCGTGCACAAAAGCGAAAGAGAACGACGTAACCAAGCTGACGACAACGAGAAGGGCCGAGCGTGGCAGCTGCGAAAATTTGTTCAGCTGTGGATACACACTGGATAATGAAACATGGCGTTGCGGATAATCTTTTTGCGTTTTACAAGTACACGCTCCGCGTGGGTTAAACTTATTTTGAGTAAAAGTACTTCATAAAAAAGCGCTATTCATTTTTTTACGTACGTTCCCTAAAAGCAGATCATTGGGGCATTTTTAAAAATCTGCGAAGTTAAATGCATTTCTTTCCATCAAAATAGAAATACATTTTGCAATGCGTGTTAGACGTCAAAACCCTGAAAGAAATTTGCTCTGCATCCAACAAATTCGAACGAAGTATAAATCTAGGTTAGCGTTTTTGACAGTTGTCCCAGCAAAAGGATAGGGATCAGGGTAGCTCAAGGTGTGGTCGTGAAAATCCAATGCTATAAAATATTTTTTATTTGTTGTTTTACGTAGAAACAGTAAAAAAAAGTTCGATTATGTATCTCTAACGTCAGCTGCATCGCAAAAAATCAAAAATAGCATATGGCTTTATGGCCGAATTTTCGCAAGCCACTAGTGTGTTATCCTAGGGGCAGATCACTCTAAGAATGTATAACAAATGCATTTAATTTCCATTTTTGCATTAACTTTGCTCTCCCTCGCAGAAGTTTGTTTATCAAACGCCCTACGCTGATCCACTATGTTCGGCGTTTTGTTGAATGTAGGGCTCAAGGTGTTTAGAGTTCTAAGATGTTTCGTCTTTGGCAGTAACTAGGTGAGAGGCGAGGTAAGCGTGCAACTGGCTGCGGGGGTGAAAAATGACAGCTAACAACTTCGTGTGCAAACTGGAATCCAAGCAATCATACATCGAGATGAATGTTTCATCACTAGTAACTAGTAAACAATATTAGGTTTGTTCCAGTACACGGAAGTCACTCCGGAGTAAAAAGGAGCAAAAAATTTTTGCTCCTTTTTACTCCGGTTTGCTACCATAAGAAGAAAAAAGAGAAGAAGAGAGTACAGGAACGATTTTCTCCGGAGTACTTCCAGTTTCTCCTGGTACTGGAACAGACCTATTGTTAGCTGTCGTTTTTAAAACCAGCTTGGCTGATCGGCGGTTTTAGACAATCGTATCACCTGAGAATAAAAGCTCCTTGGTACACGCAACCATAAAAAACTTACAGAATAAGTTCTTTTAACTAAAATTTAGGTGCTTTTGAGTTGTACGTCGCTTTCGCACTTTTTACAGCCAATTTCTTCACCTGGATGAATTCGGCTAATTGGTCGCCAGCAACCTGAAAACTGGTTTTCAGCTAAAACCGGTTTTCATCCAGTGAAGAAATTGGCCGTTAGTGTTGTCAAAAACAAAACGAGAGATTCGACTCAGTCGAGGTCTTCCGTGAATTAAGGTACTTTTGAGTTGTTTGGGGCATACTCAAAATTAGGTAAATTCAACTTAAATTGAAGCAAATTAACCTCAAGGTTGAGTTATGATTCTTGCCCTAGTTAAATGGAAACTCCTTTCAACACGGTTTGCCTAATTTTACCTTCCTGCACAATACCACGAGATTGAGTCCAAAGTAATTTTAGGTGGTTTTTCGGTGGCGTGTAGGGCTAGTTTGTTTATAGGGTTCTGACGTCTTACACGCAACGCAAAATACATTGCACGAAACCCAAAAAAGAATATGGATTTTCGATTTTGATGGAAAGAAATGCATTTAATATCGCAGATTTTTAAAGTGAATTTAAAACGATCTGTCCCTAGGGGTTATCCTTCAGGCTGGGGAACAATTTTTCACGAGTAGTCTACCCCCGCATACTTTGGATCATCGCAAATGCGACCACAGTCCCAACTAAAAATATTTTTAAAATGACCGTTCAAGCGGGCGAAGCATTGTTGACGGAAGTGAAGCTAGTGTCCTGGAAAAATTCGACTACAGCATCGATTACTGCGCTACCTGTAAACGTTTGCTAGTCGTACGATTAATTTAAAATGGCAGTGGTAGATTCTTGTACACGGTTGTAAGTCGTTGGCTTTAAATTGAGCGTAGTCTGTTAAATGTGTCCTCTAGTTGGGAAATGCTGGTATGTCGGCGGTAATATTTTAACGGATGTCAAAATTCACCTTGAAGGAAATACAACGAATGAAACCTTACTTGCTCAGTACAGCTGTTGTAGCAAAAGAGAGAAAAGTTTTTTCTTTTGAATGCAAAAATGACAAATCATTGCTACATCTCACTCTCGCGCGATTACTGAAATTCTGAGGATATGACCTTGGTGCTGCAGAGACTGAAAGAGAGAGGAAGAGAAATATTAAAATGTATTGAAGGGATGTAAACAAGAAGAGACACAGTATACAAAAGCGACAGCTAAAACTGAACAAAAAGGAAGACTTGGTTTTCTTTCTTCTTAAGGTTATTGCGGTCCCGGATAGAAATGAACAATAGTATTTGCTATTGGCTCTCAAACCTGAAACTTATCCACTCGACGCGCCAACTAGATTTTGTTATCGGTACGAGTCAACTGATGCCGAAAGTATTTTCTTGCGTTGATGATATAGGATCAATATGGAGCGCCATGCTGGAACGGATTTCCGATGGAAATCAAGCAAGAATACTCCTTCAAGAATGCACTGAGGAGAATCATATAGTTTTAGTGTAAGCTAATTTCAAAATTTTATTCGCTGCTAATATTGTTAACTCTACAGACACTTTATACAACAGACTAGCGGAGAGAAAAACAATAAAACTAGCAACCATGAATGTAAACTGGCATCACGGAAGCTTCCATAAGCTTTGCATGGGCTTCCTCTCCAATTTTTTACACTTCGCTAGTCTGTGTATAAAGTGTCTGTAATTAACTCTAACAAAAACTACCTTCCTTGACCAGTGTAAACTAACAGATTTTCGTACGCAATAAAACCACAGACTAACAGACATAACACTTAACAACTTCGCTTCGCTCGCTTTAACGGTCAGTTTAAATATATTTGTAGTTGGGACTGTGGCCACATTTGAAATTATGGCGCCACTGACATATGAACAAGCATATGGGGGATAGACCACTAGTGAAAAATTGTTCCCAAAGCTGAGGGGTAACCCACCACTAAATGAATGTTTGGGACCGTGAATAAAAGGTGGTGCTAGTGTTCTTGGAAAATCGTCGGATCGATGTTTTTTTTGAGGAAATTCCTTCATAGTGTTATGTCTGTTAGTCTGTGATAAAACTACAAATTACAAATATTCTATTTCAATTATTTTAAAACAAACAATATATAGTATCACAAAAAAATGAATTATAGGTGGTAAAACAACTCGTTATTTCGTTTAAGTCCAAAACATTCAGTCGAAATCGATATTATGTTGCGAATTAGGTGGGTTGTTTTGGATATGGAAAATGTTCACGTAGAATTTGGATTTAGCAGTGGTCAGGCAGTGGTTACTAACTCACGCTAGAAGAAGCCTGTCCGATGTACAACTGTTCCGAGATAAGATGATTCGCAAAATTCGCATAATTTTCTCGATAAAATTTATATGATTTTTTCCTTCTCACCGATGAAGGTGATAATGTTTTAATTTCGTGGAAATCAATAAAAATGTCAAAATATACACTTTAAATTTAAAAGTGAAAAACTCATGCGTTCATTCCTCAGGTGGTTTTTTGGTAGTTTGGAAAAAGAACGCGTTGTATTTATCAGGAGAAGTTGTGTGAGTGCTAATAACTTTTCGTGTGAAAACGTGAGTTTTTATTTTCGAAGTAGAAAATTATCAGGACGCATTTACTCATATGAGCGATGAATGCAATGCCTGGCAGTGGTTAACTTCGAATATCAACACCGGCACTCTTTAATCCAGTGATTTTCGCTCAGCATCGTGTTTTCAATCCAGATTTCAATCACCGAATTTCATTTTAGTATAAACTGAAACCGGAAGAACGAACTCTTAGTGATGTAACAATTTTATATATTTTTCAGAGGAAGATAACATATTTTCTTTATCAAAATTGCTTTTCATTAGAAGAAATAACATTTAATCAGAATATTGATTGAGTTTAAAAAAATAAAAATTTCCTTTTCGGTGTGTTTTGACAGATAAAAATAAAATCATCATAATTGCACACACGTTCCATCTGATGCTCGACATTCAACATTAGATCGCAAATAAGATAAACTACGAAATTTACACTCCACCGAAAAACTAACCAAAATTGAGTTCTTTTGACTCAACTTTGGTTAGCCGTGTTGAAGGTAGCTTCCCTTTAACCATACAGACATAACACTATGAAGCAATTCCCTCAAAAACATCGATCCAACAATTTTCCCAGAACACCAGCTCCACCTTTTATTCACAGTCCCAAACACTCATTTACTGGTGGGTTACCCCTCAGGTTTGGGGACAATTTTCACTAGTGGTCTATCCCCCATATGTGGCCACAGTCCCAACTACAAATATTTTTAAAATGACCGTTAAAGCGGGCGAAGCTTTGTTTTTGAGTGTTATGTCTGTTAGTCTGTGCTTTAACCACGGCAACAATCACAACTCTTTGATAGGTTTTTTATACTCAACATAAGTTTAAGTTGAATTTACCCAATTTTGAGTATACCCCAAACTAGAAAAACTTTAGCAAAAGAACTGCGGAGACTCCATTTTGGATCGATTGGATTCGCGTTTACCTGTCAAAAAACGAATCCAATCGAACATTGCCTATCCTTATAACATTGGACGTGTTGTCATACAATGCTGGGGCATACGTTGCCAAAAATGTAGTTTTTCTCTCCGCAGTTCTCTTACTAGAGTTTTTCTACCCCAAACAACTCAAAAGTACCTTATTCCACGGAAGACTTCGACTGAGTTGAATCTCTCGTTTTGTTTTTGACAACACTAATAACTGCTAAAGCGATGCTCAACTTTTCTTTTTTTTCCTTTTTTATTTCGACTATGTTAGTCAAATTTTCTTTTTTACGTTTTAACGACATTCAATTAGCTAGAGATTACTGGGTAGGGAAAGTTATGAAACTTAGAGCCATAGTACTCAAGTGAGAGCAAGGATGTGAAGTAAACAGATCGGAAAGCTAGAAGTGGCAGGGTCATTAGAACAGGCTTAATATCATGCGGGCTTAATTTTTGCCTTCTGATAATGAGGGTCGAGCTTAGGCAGAATAACTACGAATCACCCGAGTTCACTATCATGTGTCCTGATAAAGGTAGACGTATCTATCTTTACCGTGACAACCGGCAAAAATTAAGCCACGCAAGATCACCACTGAAAACCTGTCGACGATTAGCATCAATCTTAATGATGATTGCTGCTGTTCATCTCTGTAACAATGTATTTTTGCTTTCAATAAAAACATTTTTAATTTCAATAATTTTCTCTTATTTTCAATAAAAAAAATTATTAGAAAGCAAAATAAATTTATTGTCTCCCGACCAATAATTTAATTTATTGAATTTAATCCATATTTTTATTGAACCTACAAATCTTTTTTCTGCGTGTAAGAAATAACTTGTGTCACCCGCAATTTTTGCCATGCAGTTTCATGCATATCAAAATCACTGTCGAAACAAATAAAATGGAATGTAGTGTCTATGAAACCCACAAGAAAAACGCTTGAATCAATTGTACAGCGTTCAAAAGTGAAAGGTATACAAAGAGATATTATGTATTTGTTTTCTGTAGGTCATATTATTGAAAATATTCACCAGGAATATGGTCAAAACAACTCTTTTTATACTAGGTTTAAAATTAGCGTGTTGAATGTCAAAAAACGCAAATCTATTCAAAGTTGCGTTCAAAGTGCTCACCCAGCTGAACGAAATGTTAACCGCCACCGCGAAAGGACTTTTTCAAACACTCGAAAAACAAGGCAACAGTCAATGCAAAAGCTCTCTCGTTATCCTCGGAAGCGCGAGTGTTCAGTTATTTTGCGCGAATAAAACAGCTGTTTAAATACGAAGCCAAACGAGTTGCTGTAATTAGTGCGTTAATAAATTTACCTTAAAATGAGTGTGAAAGACATTTACTACTCTGATAAATACTACGATGACGAGTTCGAGTACCGGTAAGTACCAAAAAGCTTCAAGCGTCCTTGAACTTTGCAGTTTTGACCGGTAAGATATTGCAGACACGTCGTCCTGCCAAAGGATATCGCTAAACTAGTGCCAAAGACCCATCTTATGACGGAAACCGAATGGAGGTCAATCGGAGTGCAACAGTCCCGTGGATGGATACACTACATGATACATCAACCTGAACCGCACATCCTGCTTTTCCGACGGCCAATCACGAAGGCCGAATGATGTAGGTACTAGGAGTTTGAATCATGTCATCCCGGACAGAACGTCTCCACGGCAACACTGCGGAGATCCTTAGAACATTCTGGAAATATTCGTAACGATCCTGCTCAGACTAACTATAGGTCTAGTTACGTGTGTCTTATTTTACTGTCGTCGTTTTCGGTTGTCTCAGTCGTGATTGTGGATCCAAAATGTCAATCGTAGATTTTTTTATAAACCAGTCGAAGACGAAGACAGCAAGTAAAAATAGGTAAGCGACGTTAGGAACAAAAAAATTGTACAGAAACTTTAGTAATAACTTGTGCCACCACGCTCGTCTCTCAGCCAGAAACAACACAAAAAAGGTGTTTGTGCCTTCTTCCTCTATGAAAATAATACAAAAGTATTTATAAGGTTATTTTAATAATAATATAATATTTTTAAACTTATACATCGTTACTTACAGTTCTGATAACCTCCCGAAAATGTTTAATGCTCGACACAATCACAAAGCCCGACACAGGTACAAAATATATAAAACCTTTATGATCAAATTCGTCCGGTCGTCTTTGTTTTGTATACAGTTCAATCGGGTAACAGCTCCTTGCTTTGCTTAGTGAGGCGCCGATATTTCCGTTGGAGTAAACGAAATCTGCATTACCATTTATCTCTTCAAATCTTTTCTTTTAACTGACTAACGCACTGTTAATGGTTAAAAATTAAGCGCTAGTGAACTAAAGCCAGTTGGCTGTAAGAGCATAACCGAAGTATCCAATAGATCTTTGGGAACTTTCAGGCTGCCTAAACCTTAAGGTTGCACAGAGAATGCGCAAAATTCGCAAACGAAAAAAGCAGTTTTTTTCCACACCGTATGTCAGATCTTCATAAAAATCAATCAGCAGTACTGTAATAACATTCTACATACGCTGATTGATTTTTATGAAGATCTGACATACGGTGTTGAAAAAAACTGCTTTTTCGTTTGCGAATTTTGCGCATACTCTGTGCAACCTTAATGGAACTTGAAATCTGTATCGCTTTTAGACGGAAATAATTAAAACGAAATGGTTAACCGATTATGATCCAGCTATTTCGAAACTTGTAGCTATTTATATAATTATTCATGAGCTATTATATTATGGTTAAACATGTGTGTGTGGAGAAAAAATAGCAACTTCGAAAAGTTTTGCTATGAAAAAATAAGTTTTAAACGGTTGTATTTTATAGAATGGGTTGACAGGGTAGCCAAAATCATAAAAGAGCAAACAAGACATCTCATTAAATCTAATTCTATCTTTAATCATGAGGGAACAGTCCTAAATCTGCTTTTTTATTGATCTTAACACTCTTCTCTTCTCGTGTCGAAAATGAATCCTTTGTTGGCATTTCTGTTTCAGATCCCTAATGTGACATCCCCAGCTACCCTTAGAATCGAACCCCGAGATATTTAAATGTTAAAACTTGTGCAATAGCTCGAACCATTAATTGAAGCTGTAATTGAGCTGGTTCACGTTTCCTTGAAAATAAGACTAGCTTATTAGTGTTCTCCATGGAGAATGCGATAACCAGCTGGAGGGCCCAAAGAAAATGTCCGAGGTATCTTGCAACGGTCCTTGCAAATCGACAGCTTTGGGACCTGCAATAGTAGAAATCATTCACCGTGCCTAACAGCAAGGCATTTGCTTCGACTCAATTGAGGCGGAATCGGATCATTTTCTCGAAAAACTTCCATATACAGGACAACATTGTCATCGGCCGATACGAGTTTTGATCGGAGTGATGAGAGAAGACGTTCAATCGGGCAGAAGTTATTTCGTACCGCACCATAGCCCTAGGGGGAATGTAAATAGAAGATGCGAATACGAAGAAGCGACAACTTCAATGCCTGGCTTCGAAGGGAGGTTGATTCGACTGAAGAAGTAGAACTTTTTGATCCCTAAAAGTACCCTAGAAAGGAATACCCTCGATTAAGGCAAATATCAAAATCGTGGAAGTTGGGGTTAATATTAGAAGTGAACCATGTTTCGTATAGGAAAAAAATTAAATTGGTACAAGTCTAGCAAATGTTTTAATGCATCAATATTAGGGCTATATCTGCAATCCCACTGTAAAACAGTGATAAGATCCGCGATTCCATTTAATAAGTTAGCTTTTGAAGGATACGATCGATGCAAGGAAGGGTCATTGTTTAGTCAACCACTTTAAAAATGTTTTTACTGTTAGTAGAAGAGCCACCACTTTTCAGAGGATCGGTAACATTGAAATCTGTAAACATTCAACCTCTATCCTGTTCTTGTCTTGAAGCAATAAAATCAAACGGGAGAATGATTTTAGGTAAGCAGGCCTTGGTTGTTGTGACAATCTAGCTTCAGTTTTTGGAAGGAAATCGATGAGGGCAGACGCAAAAGCTCCAGTCACGACAAGAATAATCGAGTTTCTGACTGTAAAATAGGAGCACTTGTGATGCTTGGTGCGCGGGAAGAGTTGGGAACTCCTAGATGTATCACAATTCCCCAAAAACCTATTATCTTCGGATTTGTACCCCTATTTGGAAAAACCTAACTAGGACCGTTACGAGTAAGCTCGGGTTAGATTAGATTTGGTCTTTTCCTAGAGTTTCCAAGCGAAGCCGATGAATGCCCCTCGTAAAGGATGTTATCGTCTGTTAGAAAGGGAACTCATAAGTTTCCGGAAATAGGATGGAAGAGCTATTTTAGGCATGTTTGCGTGGAGCGATCTTTGACGAATCACTTCAGTTTATCCGCCGCGCGCAATTTGTGCGTTGGGCATTTGAAAAGTGCACACGGATTCTCTCCATAGTATCTAGACTCCTCAGCGGTCTTCTAACAAAATTTGTTTAATATCGTCCGCATGACTTACCGCATAGCAGCTTATTGCTACAGTGACAGGCATAGATGCAGGCGAGCCTCTCGCACTACAACGTAGTTCCCCAACAAACAATTTCGTTGCATAATGGCTTAACCAGTTCTTGTTCAGTTTATTTAATCGTAGCAATGACTTGTTCAGCTTCCGATGTTTGTTGGGTCAATAGGACATGTTTCGTTAACAATACTACACGTCTGGCACTACTCGTCACTGTCTGGATAATTTGTTTAAAACGACTCGGAACTCGAGAAAAAAGGATTGACCGTCCGAACCAGAGTTAAAAATATTCAAGTTCATTGAATGAAAATTGATCATATTCAGCCGCATTCATTTTCAATATTCAGTGACGCAGCTGAAAATGTCAAACGAACAAACCGCCCATTCATCCATGCAGATTTTCATTCGGCTCCGATTATTACACGAAGCGACCGTGCAGCAACGAATCAAACGCATCAAAGTAGGCCCTGGCACAATGTAAGCGATGATGATTGTTGTTTCATATGCTTTATCGACATTTGAAAACATTTTCCTAGATAATTAGTGTAATGAATATATTGTACGATATTCAACTGAATGAATAAGATGGATAGTTGAATGAATATTTTTTCTATTCACCGCGAGTCGCAACAGGTTCATTTTCAGCCGTCAACAAAGAGCTTCGATTATTTTTAACTCTGGTCCGAACTATCACACGTGGAATTTCGGTTTTTAACTATAACACGAGACTTGCACGTATTCGATTTGCTTTTAGTAACTGTCTGTTCGGTACATTCGTGTACATTATTCGCGTGAATCTATTGAGTGTGCATAGGTGTGCTGTGGTTGTGTAGATGTTGAGTGATTGTGTTTGCCTTTCGAGGTAAGTATGGTAATTGTGGGAATGGTACAATGGAGTGTGTTAATCTTATTTTTATTCAAACGGTAAGTATCTCTTGTTCAGGCAAGTATCTCTTTTGGTATTTCCCATCTTCGTTTGACTGGCGCTCGAATATTTTAACTGATTCAAGGACAGAGTTCTTGAAGCTGCCAACCCCGACAGTCGAACTCACATCGCTAATCACACCATCGATCTCCACATTGCAAGAGGAGGTGTATACGCGATACTCTATCGTGAAGAGACCACTGTTAGCCATTTATATCGGCCTGTTTGAAATTAGTCACGACTACGCTAAGTTTATAACTTATTTAACCTCAGTCACAGTCGAGTAATGCTTTATCAGCTCCCATACATACGACTATCTACAGGAACTCCCTCGTCAAGCTGCATTTCGTTGTGGAAGCAACACGCTCAACCGCACTTTCAAATTTAAATGCAGAGATAAAATAAGGATGGAAGCAAAAAATATGGAAAAAATCAAAAATAAATAAAACAAACAGAGGTGTTTCAACCATTTTCCTACAGACTTTCATGCAATAAAATAAAGCATGTTATTAACCCTAGAACGTTACACTCTCTTTTTCCCTTAGAACGTTGCACTGGGGTACAAACATACTCCAGGCGTTTGATCGCAATTTTCGCAGGTGAAAATTCAAACAAAAGAAATGTATAATGTATCATTCTCTTTGTTTTTTGATTGCGAAAACAGCTGTGTAGATGAAAGCACGGAATTTATTGAATCAATGATGCATAAAAAATGGCGGTTTTGACTTTTTTCACAAAAAATATTATAACTTTGTAAATTTTCAACCAATTTAAAAAAATCAAACGATGGTCTAGAAACGGTAGAAAATAAAATTTCGATATTTGTGAAAAAGTGCAATTATTTGGAAGAGGGAAAGTTGAAAAGTCAGGTTTTGGAAAATACCACGGAAAACGAAATGAATTTTTTTCTGACCAGTAATACATTGATAACACGTGACGCTACTGAAGAACTTTGCTTGCAGTGGTTGTTTTTCAACAAGTTTTTAAGTTACGTGGAAAGCCAATAAATTTTAGACACGAAACTTATCAATAAAATAATTCACTCTTCAAATGTCGTTGCTCTGCGATGTTATTACCAACTGCAATCATTTTATACGTTTATATGAATTTAAACAATATTCAGTTAGCATAATCAAGGATAAAACAATTAATTGTTTAGTAAATATTTATTACGCACAGAGACGACGTCGTACAAAACTAGATATGAACATAGCATAAACGCATTTTCTGACAGCCAATTGACTAATCTATGTGGAGTGGTGTTAGTGCGAGATTGAGGTTAAATCGGGTAGTTTTTTTGCCAAATGAGGTTAAATCAGATGGCGAATTGAAAACATAGCGTTATATGTATGTTGTCTATACACATTGCAACTGTGTTGGTGTCCTAGACGTCAAATAAGTCAATAGAAACAAAGAACCAAAATTTTTGGCTTCAAGACAAATGTATTTTAACTATAACACGAGACTTGCACGTATTCGATTTGCTTTTAGTAACTGTCTGTTCGGTACATTCGTGTACATTATTCGCGTGAATCTATTGAGTGTGCATAGGTGTGCTGTGGTTGTGTAGATGTTGAGTGATTGTGTTTGCCTTTCGAGGTAAGTATGGTAATTGTGGGAATGGTACAATGGAGTGTGTTAATCTTATTTTTATTCAAACGGTAAGTATCTCTTGTTCAGGCAAGTATCTCTTTTGGTATTTCCCATCTTCGTTTGACTGGCGCTCGAATATTTTAACTGATTCAAGGACAGAGTTCTTGAAGCTGCCAACCCCGACAGTCGAACTCACATCGCTAATCACACCATCGATCTCCACATTGCAAGAGGAGGTGTATACGCGATACTCTATCGTGAAGAGACCACTGTTAGCCATTTATATCGGCCTGTTTGAAATTAGTCACGACTACGCTAAGTTTATAACTTATTTAACCTCAGTCACAGTCGAGTAATGCTTTATCAGCTCCCATACATACGACTATCTACAGGAACTCCCTCGTCAAGCTGCATTTCGTTGTGGAAGCAACACGCTCAACCGCACTTTCAAATTTAAATGCAGAGATAAAATAAGGATGGAAGCAAAAAATATGGAAAAAATCAAAAATAAATAAAACAAACAGAGGTGTTTCAACCATTTTCCTACAGACTTTCATGCAATAAAATAAAGCATGTTATTAACCCTAGAACGTTACACTCTCTTTTTCCCTTAGAACGTTGCACTGGGGTACAAACATACTCCAGGCGTTTGATCGCAATTTTCGCAGGTGAAAATTCAAACAAAAGAAATGTATAATGTATCATTCTCTTTGTTTTTTGATTGCGAAAACAGCTGTGTAGATGAAAGCACGGAATTTATTGAATCAATGATGCATAAAAAATGGCGGTTTTGACTTTTTTCACAAAAAATATTATAACTTTGTAAATTTTCAACCAATTTAAAAAAATCAAACGATGGTCTAGAAACGGTAGAAAATAAAATTTCGATATTTGTGAAAAAGTGCAATTATTTGGAAGAGGGAAAGTTGAAAAGTCAGGTTTTGGAAAATACCACGGAAAACGAAATGAATTTTTTTCTGACCAGTAATACATTGATAACACGTGACGCTACTGAAGAACTTTGCTTGCAGTGGTTGTTTTTCAACAAGTTTTTAAGTTACGTGGAAAGCCAATAAATTTTAGACACGAAACTTATCAATAAAATAATTCACTCTTCAAATGTCGTTGCTCTGCGATGTTATTACCAACTGCAATCATTTTATACGTTTATATGAATTTAAACAATATTCAGTTAGCATAATCAAGGATAAAACAATTAATTGTTTAGTAAATATTTATTACGCACAGAGACGACGTCGTACAAAACTAGATATGAACATAGCATAAACGCATTTTCTGACAGCCAATTGACTAATCTATGTGGAGTGGTGTTAGTGCGAGATTGAGGTTAAATCGGGTAGTTTTTTTGCCAAATGAGGTTAAATCAGATGGCGAATTGAAAACATAGCGTTATATGTATGTTGTCTATACACATTGCAACTGTGTTGGTGTCCTAGACGTCAAATAAGTCAATAGAAACAAAGAACCAAAATTTTTGGCTTCAAGACAAATGTATGTATGTAGCCATGCCACCGAGGTGAGTGCAACGTTCTACAAATACAAATTTGTATTTAGTTCTTGGTTTAAAATTTTATGTTCGTTTTATTCAATTTCATAGCCATGTCCAAATCTCGCGTGTTTTTTGTAAACGGCCAATAAGCATGCTGTCAAAATTCACTTTGAGAGAAAATTTCGGACAAACCGTAACTCGCCGAGAATGGATGTTAACATTTTATGAAAGAGAAAAGTTTTCTCTGTCGTCTACTGCTATGATTTATAATCTGCGATTAATGGTTTGTCCGGAATTTCCCTTCAAAGTGAATTTTGACAGCATGTTTATTGGCCCTTTTCAAAAAACACGCGTGAAATGTACCTTCCTCTTAAGGTGAAGATATGTAGAAGCCAGGAAAATTTTATGTAGTATTAGTAGATTTACATTTTCTCCATACAGTGATGGTGTTTGTAAAAAGAGATTGGATGTTGCCACTACTGTTGTAGAAATAAGCTGTCAAAGTTCCCTCTAAGAACGGTTGGTTTCAAAATCGTCCAATGAAGGACGTTCGTTGGACCAATTTGGACAACGTCCAAATAACCGTTCAACGAGCGTCCATCGTTGGACCCGTGTTGAACGTTTTTGAAACAATTTTTTGGACGTCTCAGTGGGTTTGTTGTGAATTGTAAAGTGATCAATTCACCTATAAGAATGGAACCGATTTAACTTGCACGTTATTAATTTTTGGGTTGTTCGTGAATCTGATTTGAATTTATTCACTGTAGTAATTCTTTCGCATTACGAGGACGCAATAAAGAGGTTATCAAGCGGCGTATAACACTGCTAGCACTGGTCTAATATTACTCACTCTTCTCTTTAAAGGGGCATTCCGCACGAAGTGATCAAGGCACATGTAATTGACCTACACAGATTTGAACCAATTTTGGTGGAGTAATCTTGGGCCAATGAAAAAAAAACGAAAATTTTTCTTCAATTGAGCCACCCCATGGGACATCAGAATACCGGACCCTATCTCAACCCTAGAACTGTTTCTTGGGGTATTTTCGCACCCCAACGCAAATAACGTAACAAGATTATGAAAAAACTTTTCTTACGAATACAACGCAATATAACAATCAAGCTGGCATTCGCAGAAACCATCAGGCTTACCACAAGTATGCAAACATGCTTTCTCTTTTCTATCAAGATGAATGCTCATTATTTTACAGCCAAGAATGTTTGACCGGACACACTACCGAATTTCGGCTCATGTTTTGTTATTAACTAGTTCATTAATTTAATGCAACAATACATTTATTAAAAACAAAATGCTTGGGCGATGAAATAAGTTAACAAGCGAGCGACGTCTAATTGTGTTGCTTCTAAAGATATGGGAGCAAGAACCCAGTGAATGACATCTTGCCTCCAGACACCGAATGCCAAGATTTCCGTGTATCTCCCGAATCTAAAACATCCTTCCATTTTTGCTCCGGTATTGATCTGTTTCGAATTTCGCGGACGATAGCGCTTCTTTTTTGTCGATAGAGGCATTTCGTTTGATTGCAATACTAGAACTGAATGTTTACTTTTTGCAGCTCCAACTATTCTTACAGTGTTGCGGATGTCTTGGAGCGCAAGTTTTACTCGAGATTAATATTCTCGAAACATGCGTTATTTTTCAGTACAAACATTTGTTTCATAACTAAGTCGAAAATAAAGTAATTTTGCTTTGTTGGAATTGGTTGACTGAAGCACCATGAGTCAAAATAAAAATATCTAGAGGAACTTTTAAACAATTTCTTTAAATCAGTTTTGGCACCACTTTCAAACAAGTTGGGTGGTTTTACCAATACTAGATCCCGTCGCGATTGTTTACATTGCGTAAAATTAAAAACCGAAGTAAAAATTTAAACGCACAAAAGCGAGTTTTCCGGCGTTTTCCGATAGTAATTTACACATTAGTAAAATGTTTCAAGTTTCGTGAACAATCGATTAAAGTTTCGTTGGTGCGTTTTGACGCGAAATGTGAAAAAAGTATGTTTGAAAAAGTGTAGTAGATGTGAGACGAAAGTAATAATATGAATCCAAGAAGAAACTCCAAGTGATACTTTTGCACAAATCAAGTGCTATAGTTATTATTTTGCCAAAAACTCAATTGCAATCGGTAGTGGAATATTCTATATTCATTGAGTAGTAGTATGGTGACAATCTTGCAAGGTTAGTGTATTGAAAAATATATTTTCACTTTGGCTGGTGCCTGATGCAGGATTAGGCAGGGGAAGGAGGGAGAAAGGAGGGTAGCCTGGCTTCCTTGTATAATGTCCTTAACAGTGCTCATCTGGCACAACATTTGGTCGAACTTGCTTTTGTGAGGAAATCATTTTTTCCTCATGTCTGCTTCCGATTTCACTACGTTAGAACAGAGCCGTAGCGTGGTCGTCTAGAGCCCTTGGCAGAGTCTCAGTTTTGCGCCCCTTTGGTGTTTACTTTGCCAAATCTTGCTTTCGAATAACAGTTTAGTACGTACATGGAAATGGAACACTTAACCTCACTTAGTTTATGAAGCAAATCAAGATTCCAACGCCGTAGAAGTCACATCATTAATTTTGTACCTCTTTGGTGTTTACATTGGCTTTCTTCTTCAATTCGACTTTTGAACAATACTTTAGTGTGTACCTGTAAATGGCAAATCATCCTGACTTATCTAATTTTATAAAGCATATCCGAGGGGAACGACACTCCGTGATTTGTAGATGAAATGACCTTATAATTTAAAATTCTGATTGGATTGATAAAGATTGGCATTGGTTAGTTCGGAATGAATACGAATTTACAACATTACTTGATAATGGTCTGAAATGGCCGAGGATGGTTTGAAATGCGTCATGAAAAAATTGAATTGCTCGAAGCTCACGTTTTGACAGTTCCAGTGCTCGATGAGCTCAAAACAAAACATTGCCAGCAGCATAACTGCAGGAGCAAATCAAAACCTATCAAAACAAAAACATAAATTTTGTTGCTAGAGTTATTGTAAACTTCGAAGATAGAGTAATTTTTTCGAATTTTTTTGGCAATACATACTCGATTTGATAGAATTCAAATTGCTTAAATTTTCTAAAATTACCGAAAAAAATACGAATTCATGCTAAATAGAACGAAATATAACAATTATTCTGAAGTGACGTTCCCCTCAAGCATATCATGATCTCAGCGGCCCCCCTGAGGCTAGCGCCTTTGGCGAGGGCCAACCGCGCGCTACGGGCCTGCGTTAGAATGCTTCCGGAGTGTCTGCTTCATGATGGCCCAATATTTTCCAATGGGCCACCATTTCGGTGCGTTTGGGGGATTAAGATACGAAATTGGGCTTCTTTGCCGTGTACCACTCTAGAACATCTTTCAAGTAATATCACGAGGCTAAATCCGACCAAGAAAGCGTATAGGGACATCATGAGACTTCAGAAGTGAAAAAAACGCTTTTAGAGGCATTCTTTGTCCATTGACCGTTCAGGTTGTCAAGAACGGAGTGGTCCGCGTTCTACGCGAGCAAATTTCCTGCCAGATCAAGTATTTTTTTCAGTCAGGCATCATATGCTTTCAAACTTCCTCGGGAATATCGTACTTATGACGAGCAGTGAAAAAGGAGTCCATCAGGAAACTGTAGGTCACCTGCTTTCACAGCCATGTTCGGATAGTGTAATTTCGGCAACAGCTGAGTGTAGAGCTGCTGCATACCTGATTTCCCCACTGTATTATGCCATTCATCGGTCTTCGGCATCTTTTAGTCTTTGTACGCGTTGCACAAAAGTTGTTTTCAAATGCAGTTTTGTCGTCACGTCTGTAACTGAATTCAGTTTTTCCCCGCAGCATTTTGCAGTTGCGGAAGTTTTGTTGGTTGGACCATTTACGTCGAATTCGCGGAAGTGGAACACAGAGTGTTATCCGGTGGATTGGTGGTTCAGCGTTCTTGGAATGATTTTGGCATTTGCATTGTGTTGTTTGCTAATAAAGGAAGCTTCTACGTGCCGGTGTGAAGCGCGAGTGGAACGTTCAGCTAGCCCACTGGTGCCAATTGGCGGTAATCGAAAGTGGTCTCAGCGGTCATCGTACACGAGGGTAGGAAGGCGTTTGAGCGGTTTCGACGTGCTGGTACGGACACCGGCGTGCAAGTAATGTACAGTTAATGGTTCCAAACTGGCAGTAGAGGAGCATCCACATTGGAAGGATGGAGCGTATTCTTTAGAGTAGAAGACAATCGAAGACCTGTTACACATTCATCGTGTGTGAGCAACTTTTGCTGCTTTGATAGACAAAATAGCATGATGTGAGTACCACCGGAAGACATGCAGGCACCACGGGATTCCCGGTGAGCTTGTTCCATTTTTTATCTATATAAAGAGTGGCATGACGATTTCTATTAGTGTTTGTCATTATTAACGAACGTTCACTGTACATTGTATACAACTTCAGATGGTTATGCCTTTCCGTGTTCTGAAATGCTTCCTTTTATTTTCCGATAGATTGTCAAAATATTAAGAATACTAAATGTTTTCTTTCACACACACACTGTTTCAGCTGAACGCACGGCCGCGTTTATATATTTTTAGCAAATTTGTTCAGGTGAGTGTGAGTGGGGGTCTCTTTAGTTGGTTTTTAGTTTATTGAGGAGTCATCGTAAGTTTATACTATATTATTGTGCGTATCTGGGAACTATGATTTCGGTTGGCGTATTCCATGAGGACCTATGGCGCGCAGGGAAGCGATATTTTTGAAGGAGCGAGTGATCAGAGAACGTCTCTTAAAAGGCGAACACGAAATTATTGCGACACCGAAAATGTCATGCCAATTTTCTTATAATGTTTAAAATCAAACCAAAATTTTAGGGTAGTTTTATACATAAATTTACTTCAAAAATCAAAAGAAAAGTTAATCGATGGAACCTTGAGTGTAAAATTGAACGCATTTTCGCTTGATGCCCTCCATCAAAGTCTTTACAGTGTCATCCGGTACCAGTTTCTCAGTTTTTTTTCCATTTTCTTAACATGTCCTTCTCGTCTTTGACTGTCTTCTTGCTCTTTCGAAGTTCCCGCTTCATCATTGCCCAGTACTGCTCCACCGGGCGCAGCTCCGAACAGTTTGGCGGATTCCTGTCCTTTGGAACAAAATGGACAGAATTGGCCTCATACCACTCCAGGACACTTTTAGAATAGTGGCATGATGCCAAATCTGGCCAAAATAGCGGAGCTTCGTCGTGCTGCTGAAAGAACGGCAAAAGGCGCTTCTCGAGGCACTCAGATTTGTTGATCTCGCCATTTACTGTGCCCTTTGTCACGAAAGGCTCACTCCTCAGTTCGCAAGAGCAGATGGCCTGCCAAATGAGATATTTGGAGGCGAACTTCGACATTTTCTTCTTCTTAAATTTGTCGTCCACATAGAACTTGCTCTTGCCGGTGAAAAACTCCAACCCCGGAATTTGCTTAAAATCGGCTTTTATATACGTTTCGTCGTCCATCACACAGCAGCCATATTTTGTCAGCATCTTCTCGTAGAGCTTCCGTGCCCGAGTTTTAGCCGTCGATTGTTGCCGCTCATCGCGGTTTGGGAAGTTCTATACCTTGTATGTATGTAGTCCAGCTCTCTTCTTTGCATTCTACGACATGCCGATCTTTTTAGCCAAATCACGGCTTGAGACGTTGGGATTTGCTTTAATCATCCGGCTTCACCTTTCCCTCCGTCTTTTTGTTCTCCGGCCCCGGTTTTCTTCCAGCCCCTTTGCCGTGGTCCAACGTCAACCGCTCCTGGAACCGCTTCAACACTCTGGAGACGGTTGAATGGTGAATGTTCAACATTTTTCCCAACTGCCGGTGCGACAGGTCAGGAAATTCCTGGTGTTTGGAAAGAATTTGTTCTCTCGACTCGCGTTGGTTCACCTCCATTTTCGTTGAATCGAAAAACACGACTTCGAGTTTGACAGCATGTAAACAATACACATCAATGAGAAAGTGTGCAAAATTTGGTTGATTTTTACCTGATGGTAAAAAAGTTATGCCCTGTTGAATGTGTCGCAATAATTTCGTGTTCGCCCTTTATTTTTCCCGTTTAGGATCGCTTGAATTAAGATTACCGTCCATTCATACGATTCGTCGGCGAAACATGACATCAACGTCAAGTTACTGTTCCGTAGGGATGAGTTAGATGCATTTCTCGAGTGCGTGTTTACGCGATCAGTTGAAGTTAGTCGGCATGGGAGACGTTCTTAAACATTGATTTGTAGTTAAGTGGGAATCGTTTTATGTCATTGCGTCTTCGTTGTCTTCGAATACGTGCGTTGGGTGCTAGGTTTGATCGACATTCTTCTTCACATCATTACGGTGTTCGACAAAGCTGTTTTATGGAGCTGATTTGATCTATATTCACATATATTATTGGAATTTAACTTGTGCTTATTCACATTGATTGTAGCTCAAACTAGTATTGTTGAATTATTTATCATAACACACATATTCGTTATTTTCTTAAAGGCGGATTGTTTTTTTCTGTTGTCTTTATGTTCGTCATATATTTATTACATGAACAATATTAATTATATCTATATCTATATATATATATATATATATATATATATATATATATATATATATATATATATATATATATATATATATATATATATATATATATATATATATATATATATATATATATATATATATATATATATATATATATATATATATATATATATATATATATATATATATATATATATATATATATATATATATATATATATATATATATATATATATATATATATATATATATATATATATATATATATATATATATATATATATATATATATATATATATATATATATATATATATATATATATATATATATATATCTATATCTATCTATCTATCTATCTATATATATATAAAAGTCAAAGTTTGTATGTATATGATTTATAGATTCCCAAACGGCTTAACCGATTTCCGTAAAAATTTGCACACAGTAGGTATTTGGTATGGGGCGTGTTTGTGTGCTATTAGTTGGAGATTGTCTGCCCGCCAGATGGCGCTTTGGAACAAATTGTGTTTTCCTCCTATTTCGCAGAGTGTCGCAGCAACGCGCGATGGGTATTAGCTAGTTTATTATAAATGTAAGTATGATGTACTTGTACTTTAATTCATTGTATATTATCTTAATTTTATTATTAAAATTTTTCTTTCAGCATCACGTGCATTGTGTCAATTGTCTTAATATCATTAATTATATTCATAATTTTTTTTTATTCCGTCAATTTATTTCATTACTTTTTATTTTCACTATTCGAAGTATATTCATTACATTCGTTATATGCTTTCTTATTTTATATAGAGGAGGAACCGTCTGAACACCCTTTGAAACGTATTGGATAAGGAGAATGGGAATGCCAGCTCCCTATAATAACAATGCGTGGAAAATGGGCGGGCCCATCTCCCCACCCATTGGGACATCTCTTTATATGATGTTTTTTTTTCCTTTTTTATTTCGACTATGTTAGTCACATTTTCTTTTTTACATTTTAACGACATTCAATTCAAGCCCGTACGATATTAAGCCTGTTCTAATGACTTCTTGCCACTTCTAGTTTTCCGATCTGCTTACTTCACATCCTTGGTCTCACTTGAGTACTATGGCACTAATTTTCATAACTATCTCTAGCTAAATGAATCTCTAGCTAATTGAATGTCGTTAAAATGTAACAAAGAAAATGTGACTAACATAGTCGAAATAAAAACGGAAAAAAGAAAAAGGTTGGCCCCTAAGACAGGCTCAATATGACGAGTATGTGAGGCATGAACAATTTATACTAGAGAGACTGTCCATTGCTACTGGTTATTTCCTTGCTACAATGGGTGGCAATCATATCATCATCATCATCACGTCTCTAACTGAATTCTTCTTGAAAACATCGACAACCCGCACAATTAATATGTCTCATAATGCAACATTTGGTCATAAGATTTCAATCTATCGGCAACAATTTTCGAAAAACTGATTGCGATAAAAATATAGTATAAACAATACACTCTAAACTACTTCTACCCAAATTTTCAAGAGAAAATACCCAATGGGTCATATTCTGCTGCGCTTTTTTCTTGATGCAATTTGATGTCGGACAGCCTTTAATAGCGTTTTTCACGAAACCGCGTTTTTCATATTGGCGAACACGATAACTCAAAAAATAATCAACGAATTGAATAATTTTTTATGAGAATGCACAATATGAACCACAGAAAACGGAATAAAATTTTTACTTCCTATTATTTTGAAGTGAGCGAATTTTACTGTAAACAATTTTCGGTTTCCATGAAGCCATTTTCCGAAACTCGAACTTTTTTCTATTTTTTTGTGGTTCATCGATTAACTAAAAGTCTAAACTTTACAAAACTTATTGAATTTTTCGTATCAGACAATTTTATCGAGAGTTATCGTGTTCGCCGCGGCGCTCTTCGACGTGGAAATGGTTGAACGTCTACACTTGGAACGCTCGCATGTGTGGCTCCACGTGACTGAAAATATTTTTTTTCGCACACAAAGAATGTATGAATAAATCTTAACATTACAAAAAAGATCCAACCTAACAACCTTTCCTTCAAAATCGTAAACCAAAAAAACCTTCGGTTTGAGCACTTTACACCGGACGCCCCCTTAAGATTATTTTCCTTTTAAAAAATGGTATAAACTACAATTTTCCGAGTAGGAGTGGGCGTAGCGTAGTTGGTAAATCGATTACCTTGTACACAGCGCACCTGGGTTCGAATCCCGACCCCGCACATAGGGTTAGAAATAAGAGATTTTTCTAATCCAAAGAGGCAAATGACCTTAAGGTTAAAACCTCTAGAATTGAAATAAAAAAATCCGAGTTATACCATTTAATGTATTTTTCCCTCTTAATTTCCCTTTGTGGCAATGGTGAAAATTTCAATCGAAGTTGGCGGGAGTCAAAAATTGTCCTATTGATGCGAAATTTGGCATCCGAGCTCACTTTGATACTTGTCACAATATGAAGTTATTTTCAATGCTCTTGTAGATGATTATACCCATTTCAAAATGAGCCTAAACGTATGTTATCTGCACCCTAAAGTTGAACCACAGATAACAGACTTTGTTCTGATCACATATTATCAGGATTTTTCGAAATTAGTTTTATCATTTTTCGTTATACTTACGCATTTATTTAGAATCGCGAGACCATAAACTGCGATAACAGTTTAAAATTTAACCTCTGGCCCTTGCAAATCGCATTGGCTCGAAACAACAATTTGTCGTTTTGCTGTGATGAAGAATAATGCTGATTGCATTTACATCGATTTTATGTACTTGTCAACTAGCTCCTTCTGTTCGTATAATCTCGCATACAAATGCGCCGGAATTACCATACCCCAGGTGATAGCGAATGTACCCCACAGTTCCCGCAGTGTGATTGGCTTAAAGCGGGGTTGACTGAGCTTGAATTCGCTGAAATTAATAAGTAGTGCGCTATCACAATGATTACACTTTTCACTTGTCCCAATATAAATACGGGCAGAGTTTGACTGCACCGACCGCACCGATCCAGCTTTGGTTAGGGTGAAATATCGTATCTGTATGATATATGTATGAGCCTACCCGAAACGCCAGAATAGAGAGTTGACTAAATTGTAATCTATCAAAGTGACCGGATAGGAGCAATTCAGTCACACCGTGGGGCTATTTTCGTTACTGTTCTCACTGACCATTGAATGTTGTGCTTCATCGAGGTCCTACGCAAATATTCCAACTATAATCTGGTCTTATTGGATTCAACTCATATTTTTTTATTTTGGATGATCGTAGGCATTATAGAAAGTCAAACTGTAGAAAGAAAAAATGTCGTATTCCCATATTCAAACTAAGACATAATGAAGCGTAATTGGGTCATTAAATGAAGTATAATGGTATTTTATTACGTGTTACCTGTTTATTATCAAGTTTATAAATTTAACAAAATAGTTTTCCAAGTATTGAAACTTTAGAATAATTTTTAATTGATTTTCTACGAAAGTATAAGCAGATTTTTGTTTCACATCATTGACCTTATTTGACAGCAGTTTCAGGCAGTTTGAAAGTTAACCCAGTTGTTTACGTATAATTGGCCACGTAATCTACATTGGGGGGTAGAAGTTTTATGTGGCAATCGGATCGGTAAATATGGCAGACATTTCCAAGTAAATGGAAACGTCGAAGTTCGCTAAGAAATATCTGGTTTGGCCCGCTATCTGTAATTGTGACATGAAAAACTTTCATTGATGCCGGGAACATCATCAAGAAAATTTACGTGATCGAATGTCCGGAAAGCCGCCTGCTATCTTTCCTGAACTAGCACGATTGTACTGTGCTGCTTTAGCCGAATGTGGCATCCTGCTATTGCGGGAAAAAGCCATGGAGTGGTATTCCACCAAGAACAACGCGCCCAATGACAAAAACCTTTCCAATACGCCAGAGTTTCGCCCAATCGAGAAACATTGAGTTATCATGAAGAAGACCCGACAAATTGTTGGACGTGAGAAGCAGGTTAAGACAATCTAGTGTTCTGCAGCGAACAAAATAGACAAGATGGCTGTACAAAATTTGACATAGGAGGTTAAACGAAATAAAGTAAAGAAAAAATACAAAATTATGGACCGCATGATGCGAAAGTAAAAGTATTAGAAATAAAAGATAAAACATGAGCAATCCTACGAGCAAACTAAAAGTTTCTCTGCGTTTCAACTCATTTTTGGGATTATGATATTCTCTAAAGTGCATATGACATGGTTTACAATGTCGTACATCGCCTAAAGCAATCGTTCGAATTCTCTTGATCATACATATATACAGTAAACCAAAAAAGGCTTGACACCGCCGTTTGCTATAAATATGGGATGTTTCACCTCTTCAAACGCGTTTCAATTGATGCCGCACTGGGTTATGGAATTTAAAAATAAATTGATTTAAATGGGCGGATGTGAACTTATATGATGCGGTATCAAACAGCACATGCAGGGTAAAGTTTTCAAACAACATGCAGGAAGAAACGTCAAGCTCGGTATGAACGGTACTGTTCCCGGTTTAACGTTCCATGTAGGGGATAGTTTTGTAACCTTTTAATCTAATGCACAGAAAAATCTAGCTATATTACCGCGGTACCATCTTTGGTGATGATGGAAGTTTTCTGGTCAGAACAATTCAACTGACACTGAAAATTTTTAATCATACTCCAAATACAACTTTTTCCCCTATACGTACACGATTATTGGGATCCATTCTCTAGTAGTGTTATATCGTTATGCGAACCGTTGGTGATACCATCCCTGTTATACATTGCGCTGAGGGGATAGAGAGCATAGAGATGCGCGCGCATATATTGTATTACACACATATCCGTGGAATAAATTAATCACACGGTCAAATTCCATTCAATTTCGTATCACACATATGGTTCACAGCAATCCACAAAGTTGAATATATTAATTGACATTGTTAATTAATCTGAATGTGAGCATTTAGTGGGCTGTTTCGCAACAACAAATGGACAGTTGTTTATTCAAATGAGCATATCTGATATCATATATCTTGCCGTGGTTGTACATTGGACACAATTGAATGTTAATTTAGCTGCGTCGTATACTGAACTCATCAAGATCACAGTGAAGTTATTATTACATAATTTTTTTAATTGCCTAAACTTCTTCAATTAAGTAAACGCTATACAATATTTCTTATATTGCAGATCAAGTTTTTCCATTAACACGAAATCTTCCAGTTTTCATATTGGAACCTAGTCCTCCTTTTGGATGCCAGTCATTCAATTGAGAACGGCTCGAAAACTAGTCAGCGTCTCCTTTGAAAAAGAAAAATATATTTTTTTCAATCATCGTTCGCTTAATGTTCATAAAAAATCTAACAACAGTCTCATAAAGATTCAGAAAACGTCGAAGGGAAAATTACTGTACGGTAAAAAATTATTCATAATTTCTCATAATTTCATAAAAAAACGCTATTTCGCAAATCTTCTGAAATCGTGAATAATAACTTCGTATTCATGAAACAATTTGTATTATCATAAAACTAGTTCACGCCTTAATAATACATGGCGTTACACTCGAATATTTTGTTGGATTTCGTAGTTTTTATATACATTATTGTGATATTTTATGCACAAGTTTACCACCGGAATTTTTTGGCAGAGTATAATATGAATCATGTTCACGATTTCAGGAGCTTAGTCTTGATTTTTGTAGTTTCTCTTCACGTTATTATGATATTTTATTAGTGAGTTCACACACTGACGTGGAGTATCGTGACGCATATCATGATATTTTGGATTTTTAAATCGGAGTAAAGTGATAATATAAATTGGATCATGAAAGTCTAATTGATTAGCGGTAAGGTTTTGTGAACCATTCCACAAACACAAAAATAATAAATCTGTATTTTAGCGCAGTTTTCGTTTTCTTTCCGGACATCACATCGAACTTTATCAAATGAATGGTCACTATTACGTTCACATGAATATTATAAGACTAGGAACAACGTTGCATGAAAGTGAAAATGATTTGGGGTATCTTCATAATTTGTGAACTGATTCTCTAGCGCGCACGGTAGATCGGCAATAATATACTATGAATCATGAACCAGTTTACGAATAAAATAATGATACATACATAATATTTTTAATATTCTTAAGACATTAACATAAAATTGCATTTATTAACTGTATCATGAAAGTGGAAACATATTTTATGATTTTGTCAACAATTTCACGAGCATGAAACGTGAATCATGACTAATACCGGTTTACGGGGCCTGATTAGATCCATCAATAGGAGTTATTACAACATTTACAAAAAGGCGTAATATATCATTGGATCACAAAGACGGAATTTATCAGCGATATAATGGTTTTGTGAATTATTTCACGAGCACGACATTGAGATCGTGTGTAATATACTATATTTGAATTAGGAACTAGTCCTCGGAGCAAAATTGATCCATAAATAGTATTCTGAATTGCAACAGTTCTGGTAAAAATATCAATACACAGAAAGGTAGGGGTTTCAGCGTGAACAAAAAACAAATTTTTTGCAATTCTTTTTAAAAAATTTAGGTGAAGCGATTTGATCAAAACGTTTGTACATTATAATGTATTATTTCAGTAACATTCTGTAATTTTTCTATGCAAAGATAGCGACAAGCGACTTGGTGACGAAGCTTTTAGTAGAACGTCTCTGGAAAAAACACGATTTGCGGGGTTAACCCCTACGTTGAGTTTTTGAGATAATTTCTCAATTAGGTTAGTTTTTTACTCATAAAATGGAGGAATTTTTCGTAAAAATAGCGATTCCGCGATTTTGTGAGTAAAAAACTCCTTTAATTGAAAAATTATCACCTACGTTAGCTATTTTATACATAGTATATGTATGCAAAGTGTGTAACAAATCGGTTAGGTAGTTTTTGAATGGCATAGACAGCGCAATCGTGTTTTTTCCAGAGACGTAGAAACACAAAGCTTCGTCACCTAGTCGCTTGTCGATATTTTTGCTTGAGCTTGAGCTTGTGCGACCACTCCTGACTGCTACTCCGTTATCGACTAGCTTAAGTTGCATGGGTAATCAGTAGTAATTTTGCTTGGGAGTAGCGAAACATCTTTCAATGTGCAACTCCTGGTAATCCAATTAGGCCCGCGCGTAGATCGCATATACTACTGCGCACTCCACGTATCGAGGGAGGAGGATATTTGTTAGTAAATAGAGGGGTAATATTATAAATGCTCTAGTTATTTTCCATCAGCCAATTTCTACTAATTCGCTTCACCCAAATTTCTGAAAAAATCGCAAAAAGTGTTTTTTTACGTTGAAAGCCTTGAAATAGCTGTGAAATTAAAAACATTAAAGTTACAAATATGATGTCTTCAGCAAAGTTGTATGTGAAAAAGGTTGTTCTACAAATTGCGGAATACTTGATTACTCTACCTCATCTTATTTCGAAAGTTATTCTGAAAAAATAGCGTGAACGGACAAATGTCGTGACTAACAACTTATATTTCAATATAGGCGCCCTTTTTCAAAACTTCGGAACAAAAACGATGTAAGGTTTCAAACGCTTATATCTTTTGTTGTACTGAATGGATTTAATCAATTTCTTCGGCATTTTGTCGAAAATATTTGTACCAATGTTGCATTAAATTTTGGAACATGTTGGACATTCATTATCAATGGAAAAAAAGTGTTTTGAAAAATCTTTCGAAAACGACTCGGAAAAGTGAAAATTTTCAGCCCATCCCGCACAGAGCCGTCAATATGGTGCACCAACCGAACAATAAAATGATGAGAAGTTTTAAATATAGGTCCACTACATGTTGGTTCCTATGATTATTCGTATTGGGTTGCTTGACGAGAGTAGTTGGTGGGGGAAAGCCGGCACATTCGTTTTGGTTATGCCATTAGAAGCCGGACGGAAAGGCTCATACACGGCACGAGAACGAGCGAGAAAGCGATAGTCGTGCATATTAGCGAAAGCGTTACGTACATTTTGAACCTTAATAACATTCCTTCCACTAAACGGATTGCTAATCTTGTTTCATAAATCGGAAGGAAAACGATCAACGCTTGTTTCCGATACATTGTTTGCTATATAAAATTTGTTTAAACTACTTTAAATGAGAATCAACATTAATGATAAAACCTATAAATAGGGGTGTCGCAGCTTTTCTCAAAGCCAGACGTGTGTAAGACGCAGTGCATAACGGACGTGCGTGCTAGGTGGTCGTGAGAAGCTGCATCGGACGACCAATCAAATCGGCTACCACTGGAGAGAAGAAGAAAAACGTTGGTGGAGGTGGTGGCTGTGAGAAGGCCAAAAAGCCAAAGGCTAAGAAACGCAGTCACTGAAAAGGCGGTAGCAACTGCCACTAAAAATGCTACCAAAAGATCGAAGCCTGCAGGGCACAAGCCGAAGATTCCAAAGCCAAAGAAGGCCGCCAAACCTGCCAAGAAAGCTGCCCGAAGAAGCTAAGTAAATTCATGCGTCTCTAATGTTGCCAACAGTCCTTTTCAGGACTAACAAAATACTAAAGAATTAGTGGTGCCTATTTACCGTTAGCGCTGTCAATTGTAGATGGATTTGCGTCATAGTTATATGCAAACCGTCCTTAGGATGAATATATAATGGAAAAATAATGTTATTAAGAAGTTCTTTTTATTAATTTGTATAATTAAAAATAATTATCATATAAGAAAATATTTTTCTAATTAATCTACACACCCGAAGGTTTTTGCAAATCCTGCCAAGAAAATCAGTGAATATGGCAACTCTACCACTAAGCGAAAGCTGCACCAAAACGAATGATGAAAATATTTTCATTTATCGCACAAAAGGATGGCCTTCCATCTGCATCGAAAAGTTAATAAATAGGAACGCCTTGATGCAAAGCATACTCATTTGGTATGACCTGCGAAAGGGGAATGTTCATATGTGTATACGCAGTTGAAACAAATCGTCGGCAAGGTTTGAAGCGTTTCAAAAGATTCTCGTCGTGTATCACCATAGTTATCTTCAAACCGTCCTTATTAGGACGAATGCATAATGGAAAAAGAATTTAATTAGAAAGTTTCTTTTATTAACTAGTATTAAGTTTGCGCTTGTTAATTCTATACTTTACTGAATAGATTAACGAACGGGATCCCCAGGAAAATTTCGCTGAGCCCGGTGAATCGAACTTAATGCGTAAAATTTAGCCATTTGAAAGATATACAAGTAGAATTTTAAGAATATGATCATCGCGGTTATGTCCCGGACATTACCCGCCCCTAGTTTTTCGCTAAGCGGGATTCATTTCTGTACGCTAGGAAAAAGATTCCGATGGTTGTTTCGAGAGATTTTAACATTGATATTTCAAAGCAAGAAAATATGAAATTTGTTCATTTCATGAATGAATGTCTCAACGAGCTTAGAATCCAGCGCATCCCCTATGAACGCAGACGCCAACAACAAAGGTTCTTTTTAGAACCACCATAATTATTATAAAGAATAACTTGAAACATTCCCACATATTTCAGTGAGTAACATTCGATTTGAATTACAAAGTCACGACACTCCGGTTTTTTTGTCCCGCGGACCATTTTGTAATCATCCAGGGTTGTTGCGAACTCCCACGGCTTACTATTGTACTACCCAAATATTATTTTCAGTCTGTCACAAAAAAGCTCCTTCCGAGATAAACTACTTCACGGCCGCCTAGGAGTCCGCTGAGCCCAGGTCGAAAGTCACACCGCAAGTGGTGATATGTACTCAGCGATGAGCAGTCCATTCGAAATTTATCTTCATAGTGTATTTTGATAGTATTTAACGCACTAATGACAAGTTACTCGAAAACTGAATAATAAAAATCTTCAAAGTCACATATGAAGGCTGCAGCACAGTTACTCGAAAAAGGTTTTATTACAAACTTGTTGAACATTGTATTGTACTGTGTCAAGTCTTGTTTCGACAATAATTTTCAGATCATGCAAAAAATCAGATATCGACATGCATTAAAGTTGTACACACGTATTCGTGATGGTTTTAACATGCTCATCATAGCATGCTGTGCGTTGGTGCGTCATCTTGGTTTTTTTTTCACTTTTTTGAATGGTGTAAATTCTACATTTCCACAGTGTAGTGCTTGAAAATGAAGATCAAATTGAGGTTTTGGACACATGGTTAAGTAGAAAGCGTGTAACTAAGGAAATAATTGGCGTGTAAAATCTATCATAAACAACTTTGGGGAACACGGCTCTTTCGATGAACTGTCAGGAAGTAACAGGGAACCCAAATATCTAATCAGTAAGAATAAAGCAATGGAGGGACGGGCATAGCGTAGTTGGTAAATCGATTGTCATGTA
This sequence comes from Topomyia yanbarensis, assembly GCF_030247195.1. Lineage (NCBI taxonomy): Eukaryota > Metazoa > Arthropoda > Insecta > Diptera > Culicidae > Topomyia > Topomyia yanbarensis. The sequence goes on along the minus strand of NC_080671.1, from coordinate 27,551,959 downwards.
TGCAGATCACTTGGGTTCGATTTCCAACACCACACATAGAATTATAGGATAATTTTTTTTAGAGATTTTTCTAACCCAAAAAAGAAATGAATGTCCCTAAGATTATAGAGGTAATCGAAATTTGGCCAATAAAGCAAGAATGAGCTGCAGAACGAAACGGATTAACTTGAAGATCGATAAAACGCAAAAAAATCGTCAAAATGTAGAATAAAAGCAACGTGCTGCATCAAGGACCTGGAAATTATATTAGCAAGCATTGCATCAAGATGATCCGTGTATTTTGATTGACGACGAGAGCTATGGGAAAAAAGATTCAGGATGAATGGAGGATGCAAGTGATGTGGAGAAAACTGCTGGTATGGCCAGCAATATGTTCCTGCGGTTTAAAGTCTACCATTTTTTACACTACCGGAACCGGAATTCTTTAGATCTGAGAACTGATGAAGTAGCTGGGAATATGTAGGAATTGGCTGAGCGTCCAGAAGTGTGATGAAACACATGTTAAAAAAATGATGACGGGTGTTCAATCAAAACTTTCAGGAATAATATTGTTTTCACAATGATAAAATTCATATTTCATTTTCATGATTTAAAAAATAAATATATCGATAACTTATATTTGAAACAGTTCTTAATGTCACCCATTCAAAAAGATGCCTTAATTGATACGAATTACTTGTTGTGAAGACTTTAAAGCTCTAATACTAATAGTTTAGTCAAAAATATTTTTGCGCGTCTAAATTTTGGATTCGGACAACTGTGTATTCGCTACGCGAGAACCGAAATGATTAAAACAAAACAAGCATGTGACGCGCATGGTTCATTCCCGGAATTTCGTAAAAAATAGCGAAAAACCACACCGCAGATGTAATTGAGAAATTTTTTCAATAAACAAACGGGTCATGGGTTGATTGGTGTGTCATACTTCCTATCAAATTACGAGTAATAACGTGTTTTAACCTTATCATGATGACGTTTTTTCCTTGTTTGCTAATTATTAAAATGTATAGCATGTACAGCGTTATTACTCAGTCGATTGTACATTACGACTCGGGTAACTTTCATTCAAATCGACCCCGATCGAGTTGGCGGGAACTATTGGAGAGCATTTTGAATATCTCATTTCTAGAGGTTGGATTCGAAGAGAGGAGAGAATGTGTATGTTCACGGGCGTGATCTGCCGTTAGCTGCAAATGTAACCTATGTGTCATATGTCGTGTGAAATTAGAATTATATTTCACCACTGAATATTTTTCATATTATTTTCTATAAATATTTAGTGGTGAAATTGCATTATAATTGGCTACATATCGATATTTTATCATGATTAGGAATATCCGGTACTTGGTAGTTTAACTAATGGCGCGATCTCCGTAGGGTGTTAAGTGCACTTGCAGACCCGGCAAAGAAGAGAGTCTTTGGAGCTAGCGTCAGTCCGGCGCTGGCTTAGTCCTGTCACTAAGTTAGTGTCGGATTCTGATGAGATGTGTCGAAACGCAAATTCCGTAAGTAATATAAAGGAGAGTTGTTTACAGATTTTCAAAACACAATACTGATTTATACAGAATATGCATTTCCCAACCAAAAGAGGTCAAACGATATAGTGAAACCGTTTTGTTAACAGTGAAGATTATTCTCTCTGTTCTGTTTTCTTTTATCTCATGCTTTAGTTTCAAACAATTGTTTCTCATTTTAAGGTAATTTTTTTATTTGAATTTAGGCGGGTGTCGGAACCATTTAGGCGGGTGGCATAGATTTTGAATATGCCATTTCTTCATTGAATACTGAAAATGTAGATTTGTTTAGAACTATACAGTTTTTTCAATACAGTCGTCTCACAGCTCTGGTTATGGCTAGTAGAAAGGATACCGTAATATAACGGATTCATCACAATTCGATAGTTGGACCAGCGCACTTTGACTTCTAGATTGAACCGAAATGGTTAGCCTCCTGCGATGCCTTTTGTTTTCACAATTTTCAATTTAGTAAAACAGAAACTACGAAGTTGGATCCTCTGTCGCCTTTTACGACACTTTAGCAGTTCACTCAACATTTGATTATATTGTGGAAGCGTGCGCGTTGAGTAAACAGGAGAAAAGGAAGCTGCGGGTGATTGTGTGTGGAAATAAAAAAAAACTTCCATCACCATCGTTTAGAATCAGCAGCAGGTTGCCACGCTGCTGTGCGTTCCCCATGCAACGTTTCTTGCTCAGATTGCACTCGCTCCCTTTGATGTCATCATCATCGCAACGGCTGACGAGCGGTTAGCAAAAACTTGTTGAGCGTACGCGAATGTAACGGCAAACGGCATAGTCATAGGAGCAAGGTTTAGCGACATGAAGTCCACTGAATGCGTTTTAGTTTACATTTATTCGTTGTGGTGACAAGAGTGAATATTCGTGCCATCCCTGCTTGTTTTGGTGACTTGTTGGCTGGTGTATTCGTCTCCTGAGTCAAACTAGCGTTGCTAGTGGATAACCGCAGGCGGGCAGATAACATCAGAAAACAACCGTGGTGTGGTGCTAAGCGTTCAAGAAATTCTTATTTGGATAGTTCTGGATCTATAGGATCGACACGAGACACGGTTCGGTTGGTGTGCTTGTTTTGTGCCAAGTACCGGTTGCAACCAGTGGCCCTTCGCCTTTTGCCCAGTGGGTGACAGATTTTCACGGTTTCTCGCTTGGCGGCCGGTAAAAATAACTCGAAAAATTGCTAGAAAGTAGCAAGTATAGTCGAAGTTTCACTTGGTGCTACAGAACGCATCGAACCGCGAACGAGAAAGGAAAGTGTCAAATCATACAAGTTTATCAGATACTGTCACCTACGATCATATTGTGCTGATTCACTGGTCAGAAAACAGAGAACGCAAGTGTATTCAAATAGTGCTTGAGTGCGATCATCGTCTAATTGAATCTAAATTTGTGGTCAAAAGGAAGATTAACCTAATTCTAAAGTGACTGCGACGTTGTCGGCTGGGTGCGCGATACACGGCGACTGGTGACCAGAGTTACCCAAGCGTGGAAAGCTTTGGGATAAATCTGTGTAGGAACATCATCAAACATCGATCCATCTGCTAACTTCACTCGAATCACACAGGGTCAACTGGCGTGCATCAGCAAACAGATTAGTCGCTGTAAGTGAACTTGTGTTTGAGTAAATGAGTCAAATGAACGAGGGCATGGAAAATACGGTTCTCACTTTAAAATAAAATCCAAAGGTTTGGCATCCCTCCTTCGCTTATTTGAGAATAAGAACTATTTGAGCAGAACTCTCGAGAAAAGCAGAGTGAAAATTATGGATAGATTCTGCAATTCGAACTCCAATTAAGAATCAAGAATATCTGAGAAAAGTCTTCATATAATAATAATAATAATAACATTGTGGAGAAAACTCTATAGCTCTTATCACTGATTTGTATTTGAAGTATTTAAAATTCGTTATCGATACCTAAGCTCGAGTGCTGATTGTTGTTTTGATACGTTCTAGATACTTCCAGTAAAGTATTATGGGCTCTGGATGTGATATCTGTGACAATTCTGATAGTTTATTTTGGCGACTAGCGTGAAGCGCAATGCTGCCAAATTGTTTTTAAAACAACTGTTTGCTTTTAGGTTCGGTCCATATTTTTTACATAATCTAGCCAAATGCATCGTTTTTTGATATGATCTGGAAAATCTTCGGAAAATTTCATAATAGCTCAGTAATAATCCAAGAGAAAGATTCTCATTTGACGTTAATTTAACAAAAACCTATATAATCCACCTAGTCGTGTAACTGTGCCTTTATCATTAATTAACATTAGAATACCATGATCTGCCACCTCTGGTATAAATAGTTATTGTTACATAATCGAATCGTAGCACTAGATCAAATTAAAATGTCAAAATTCCGCTGTTTTTCTAATTATTGTCAAATTATTACAATATTCAATGGGGTGGAATAGCAGACCTAAGAAAACAAATTTAATAATCAGTTTAGAACATCCAGTACGTTTTAATGTTACAAATATCATGGAACAGCAGTTTCAGACTAAGTTTGACCTTGACCTTTGGTAATGCAAAATATGAGGCATTACCTGTATATCGGCCCTGAATATTTCAATAGATATCGAGTAGCGATACATTGATGAGCGAAACACTTTTTTGGTGGATTTTACCAAATGGTCAACGAGAGTTTTATTTTTATCCATGACCATGGCTTGTTAATCTAAACAAATTGGTACACATTTTATTTGAATTTCAAAAAATATTTTATAGTTGTTTCTATATTTGAGGCCGGTTTTTCTAGAAATCCTTATCTCCGGTACTGGGTCCGACTCGAATAAAATTTAATGTTAGATTATTGAGACACTGCATCACTTATTTTACCCTTTCTTTGTGTAGGTCAGTCCATACATCTTCGAGAAACCGATGTGATCTTTATGGTGTATTTTACTATTTCCTCCGGTATTTCCGCCATCGACACGACTTAATGACTAAAGTCCAAAATAAAGTAACCCCACATAGTGTCTATGCAAACTCGAGATTTTTTACTCATTTCTCGAGGATTTAGAGCCAGTTCTTCAAAAAGACGCACCCCTTTGTCCGAGAGGACGTATTGAAGTGCTCCGATTTTGATGAAAACTTCGGCGTTTGTTTGTGCATAATATTATGTGGGATAAACTTCGTTCAAATGCAAAATTATTACTTCGAGGGGAAATGCGGTAAAACAGAAAATATAATTTAGTTTAGTTTTTCTGAAAGGGGGGGGTTGAAAATAGGGTACACCTTTTCGATTTATTATCGATACATTGAAAAGTATTCATATTAAACTTTGAACAAATGACAATTTTAAAAACGTTATTGCTCTTTGAAACAGCCTAGATAAAGGTATGTTTGTATGACTGATTTTTAGAATAACTATAAGCTACTGATTATAAATTTCTGAAATTCGCAAGACATTAATTTTTTTAGAATCTTCGTATTATTTAAATTCGATTCCTCAGGCTATTCTACCCTAATTTGACGAATTATAATCATATTTTTTTTGGTAAAATCTGGGCTTTAGTACGATTGAAAGAATTTCCTTTGAAAAATGCATCACGTACACTGTCTAGAGCGATATTTAATTAAAAAGGTATTTTTTCACATTGCATTTTGTCCATAGCCTCCTAAACTATTGTTTCACAACTTCAGAAACAATGAAGAGATAGAATGAATAAGTCGATAATATTTTGATTTAAAGTCGTGGTTATCCTCAGATTTTTCCACAAAATATGTGATGTGATCAAATTGGGTAGAATTGCGTGAGGAAAATTATAGAATTTTGAATAAAAAATTGGTTGAGGAGGAATCCCGAGTAAAAATATTTTTGAAAAATATGACGTTTCAATATGGAATATTTCGCAAATTTTTGGACCTCACAAAAAATTAAGCTTACTTTAAAATTCATCCATACAAACCTGCCTCATTCAGGATGTTGCAAAGAGCCATACTGCTTCTAAAATAGTCATTTCTTGAAGGTAAAATATTAATGCTTTTCAATGTATCGATACCAGTTTGTCTTCACATCTCGCCCTGAGCAGAAGCTAAAAATCGTCCCGCACAAGTGAAACAGTTAATTCTACCTACAAACCGATCGGTGCCTATCGCACAAGCAATCCATATCATATCAGTGCACAAAAAATATTATATTGTTTCTCCCGGCAGCGGAGTGAAATGAGTTTGCCAAATGAAACAAAAGTGCCCGTGCTACGGGATAACACGATTTCGATCAACTTTAATAAAACTCGTGTTAGACCCACAGTTCAGGAAGTGGAGCAATTAGTTAAAGTTAAAATGGAGCTTAACTCGCTGAAGTTACGTACATTCAGCTACATCACGTTAAAAACTGTGTTTTGATCACGTTTAGAAGTTTAGAACAGACAGAAAACTTCATTGAAAAGAACAACATGCAACACGAGGTCGAGTTTAATAACACCAGAATCAAGATCCCGGTGCATATGGAAAACGACATGGTGAACGTGCGTATCCATGATTTGGCCCCGCACACTAAGAAAGATTACATCAAACAAATCATTCGCAATTTGGAGAAGTAGAATCTATTACGAATGACACCTGGAGAAATTTTTTCGCCGGCATTCCCAACGGCGTTCGCATTGTGAGGATGCGAGTGACTAAACCAATACCATCTTACATGACTATCGACTGCAAATCTCCGAAGTATGGAGTGACCTATAAGCAAACAACGCTAATCACATATCCCAGGCAGACACCAACATGCCAATTCTGTAACCATACAGCCCACTACGGAAAAACATGCGCCGAAGCAACTAGTCAAAAGTCGTCTACTACAGCCAACTCTAACAACCAGCCACCGACACCTTCAGATAAACCAAAAACAACGATCCAATTAACTAATAATGCAGGTACAACGACCACGACAACCGCTCCCAAACCAACGACTAGCATCACCAATAAAGAAGAAAATACCGATGAAGGCGGATTTAGAACAGCGACCCGTAAGAACAAGAAACAACTAAGAACCTCTGATCGTGAACAGCAAGAAAGCAGTACCGATGATGACCTGGACGGGAATGAGAACGCGAGAGAAGACAGACTGAATGACCCCCAAACGGCATCACCGCCAAGGAAAAGGATCTCAACACGCAGCAGCAAACTGCGTCAACAAGATCTGGAAGACCGACATTCTTAGCATTTTATTTTGTTTTTTTATTTTTACTTATTGTAAAAAATTGAAAGACCCACGGCTCAGTTGTGCTAACGCAAATAGAATTAGATTTCATCAAGGTAAACCAGAGTTAGAGTTTTTAAAATGTTGACCTATTTCTTCGGATCAATTTTCAATACCTAGGGTTACCACCTCCGTTGAAACTTTTATCCGGAGATTTTTACTGTCCTCGGGGTAGACCTCAAGATAAACATGAGTAAGCGCTGACACTAGACATCAATTAGTTAAATCTAATACTTAATAAAATTTTGGAACACTTTCTAATGATTTAAATATGAATAAATTTCCTTTCTTCCTCCTATAGACCAAAATTTGAAATTTTTTACTCCCCTTCCTCCTTAGTAGATTTAAGTAGGCTTTTACCAACTAGTCCCTTCCATCACCAAAAGTCTACGTACACTATTTTGTGTATGGCAGCGAAATTCAGTTAAAAATGTTTGTTTTTTTTAAATATTTGATGATATAAAATATGTTTAGATTACTAACTTGTAGTACTCCTCTGTAGCTGTAAAATTCTGTTGCGAACGATGTTGAAATAAAAGTTATTGGCAATAAAATCTTGTCAAATGATAGTGGTGGGAATTTTTGAGGGTTAAATGAAAAATCTGTAGTTTTCTTGAGCTGGCAATATATTTTTCGGTTTTCTCAGTACAAAAACAATCTACAAAAGCCTTTTTGAAGCTAAACAAAAATTTGGGCAGCAGAGGGTTAATTTCACTATATCAGTTGGACTTATATGAATATCATGTAGTATGTAATATAATACAAGTGTAAATCCAAAGTGCTTGCAAATGTTTGTATAGCTGAATACTTTTTTTCAAAGTAAGTCACTCGAGTATATGTTAAGATATATTACTATAACAGTGCAGAATTGCTAAACTAGCTAGCACTTTTTGAGCCTTACTGGTGCATTCAAAATGGATAAACTATAAGAAATAATTTCAAAATAATGCTGTGTATGTGTACTATTACCTAGACTGAAATAGTTAACAAACCCTGCAAATAAATTTCATATTTGATGTGCAAATTCAATATTCCTTAGATAATTAGTAAACTACCTTATTCGATTAAGGAAACGAAACTATCCAAATCATTCCAAATACACCTATTTTTCTTATGTAATTAATAGTCATATAATCTGAGAGTATCATCGCAAAGCATGAAAGCTTAACTCAACAAGTAAAATTTGACGGACGTTTAAAGATTTTGAAATCAGTATAAATGATTGCAAGAGAGTAAAGCCATGTCAAGTGATCCTCGAATTTTTCACAAAATCACCGATTCTCATGAGATATATTTTATTGTATAGGGATCATGGTAAATAGCTTTTGGTATAAATATTTCGTTAAAACTCCTTTCTTTCCTTTGAGATATTAACCCTTAAACTTTATTGCATTATAAAATTGTAAATTTTATATCTCAAAAACTACTGAAGATAATTGAATGAATTTTTGTACACTTGTGGAATGATATTTATACTAACTCATAAAAATATTTCTTCTGTATTATTGTGTGAATGACGGTACTTTACATCTACTTAAAAATTTCAATTGTATTTTTTCTTGTGCTTATCACGCTAAAAAATTTCAAGCCCTATGTCAAATTACGCGTCAATCTTTCACCTTTAATAATCTGTATTGATAATTTTTCATTTTTGTTTCTATCGAGAGTTATGGATGATTTTGTAACGGTGCGTTCCTTCAACGCACGGCCCATTTTGATGCAACCCGCGAGAACTTACATATTGGCAACGCCGCATGTCGCAACGTCCTACTGCGCATCACTTTGGAAGTGTGCATCGCATGACTTAATGAAACCACATCTCTAGATTGGTGCAAAAGAACAAACTTTTCTATACGGATCATCAAATAGTAATGTTTTCCGGATATTTTGAGATACTTTTAGATTTTTTTGACCGAAGTGCACAACAAAAACAATAATTGTTTAATGAATGCTTTTTTATTTAAATTTAAACTTACTAGAAATAAAACTGCATCGCAAAGAACCGAAACATAACTTATATAATACGCTTATGTTATTGCCATCTTCAAGGACACTTTTGTAATGACATTTTCGTTTTTGACAGTGCACTACACCAGTGTAATCGGGGCTATACTCATTCAAACTTGGGTGTAATCAGTCTATCTCATGGTGTAGTGCCAGGTACAAACGAAAACGTTATTAGTCAATGTTATGAAACATTCATTATTAGTCTACAACATTATACAGGAAAAGAAAACATTTTATAAAAACAGCATTTTACATCGCATATTTATGTCTACTGAGTGATCTTACTTATAAACAACGAAGTGTCTTGCGAAAAAAGTTTACTTTGAATCTGTTTTTTAATTGCAGTGTTTTCTTTATCGCTATTGCTTCTGTTAATTATCTTAATTAGCGGTGCTAACATCTAGACAGAACCAACTGACGATAAATAGTGGCAATTTTGGACATAAGATACGCTCTTCCAAAGCGATGTGCAGTAGGACGTTGCGATATGCGGCGTTGCCAATATGTAAGTTCTCGCGGGCTGCATCAAAATGGGCCGTGCGTTGAAGGAACGCGCCGTTACAAAATCATCCATAACTCTCGATAGAAACAAAAATGAAAAATTATCAATACAGATTATTAAAGGTGAAAGGCGTAATTTGACATACGGCTTGAAAATTTTTAGCGTGAAGAACACAAGAAAAATACAATTTTTAAGTAGATGCAAAGTACCGTTATTCACACAATAATACAGAAGTAATATTTTTATGGGATAGTGTAAATATCATTCCACAAGTGTACAAAAATTCATCCAACTATCTTCTGTAGTTTTTGAGATATGAAACTTACAATTTTATCATGCAATAAAGTTTAATGGCTAATATGTCAAAGGAAAAAATGAGTTTTAACGAAATATTTATACCAAAAGCTATTTACCATAATCCCTAAACAATAAAATATATCTCACGAAAATCTGTGATTTTGTGAAAAATTCGAGGATCACTTGACATGGCTTTACTCAAGGGCAATTTCAAACTGTTTAACTCGAGTAAACACTTTGTTGTAGAAGTTTAACTATAATACTGCTTGAACCACCGGAATTAGGAAATAAAAACTTAATCAATCTACTTATTGTTAAAAATCGAACTTTTTCTTGTTACCATGGTAGTTTTACATTTCTTATAAAAGTACAGAATTCGCTTTAACTTTCAAGATTTTTTTCCGAGGCCCGGATGGCCGAGTCTTATATACCAATCGAATCAGCTCGACGATTTGGGACAATATCTGTGTATATTAGGGTGGGGCGTTGTTATATGGAAAAACGTAATCATAGCCACATCAACCGAGCACAGCACTTTTTTGGTACCTTTTGGGGTCCCAAACAACTGTGCAAAATTTGGGGTCGATTGGTGTTGACCCGGCGTGGCGCATTGCGTTTGAAATTTGTATGGAGATTAGTATTGGAAAACCTACATTTTTGCATTTTTAATTCTATAGACTACAATTCTTCCTGTAGTATGCCAACAAATAGATAGAAGTATAGTCCAGGATATGCTGAACAACTTTGCCGAAGGATGTATGGTGCTAGAATGTCTCTAAGCCAAGTTATAGATGTTCAAAGTTCGATACATCGAATTAAATGCCAAAAATCAGTTTTATTGCCAACACTGCGGGTGTGCCAATGGTATTTCATATAGCATTCCAAAATAACATTATATATTTTTGATTTACCACATTGGTATGTTTGGATGAATTATTCAAAAGCCTTAGCTCAATTTCATAAGCGTAGGTAGTTTAGCAATAGGGCGTAGTGAGGGGTGAGGGGGGGGGGGACTTTAACATGTAGAAATTCGAACTGAGATGTTGTCGAGTTGGAATGTTTCAGACGAATTATTTCAAAACATTTACACAATGTCCTACGCATAATAGTAACGATGAAATAAAACATACTGCATCCTTTTGCCTTGACTTTTATCAATAGAAGTTACGTTACAGACTGAATCAACTGATGTCCAGTTGATATGTCAGAGGATTGCATTGAATATATTTCAGTTTAATGCGCACTATGATTTGATGGGATGCTCATTTCGATGCTGTTCGGTCACCTGAAACAAAAATTGATGCAGGGATCTGGTGGATTTCATGTTGAAATCCAGAAATTAGCTTCACGCCTCGTGATCGAACAGCATAGAAATGAGCATGCTATCAAATCATGCATATTATACCGAAATATGACACATCAACTCAACATCGGTTGATTCAGTCTGTAACATAACTTCTATTGATAAAAGTCAAGGCAAAGGGATACAGTATGTTTTATTTCATCGTTACTATTATGCGTAGGACAATGTGTAAATGTTTTGAAATAATTCATCTGAACATTCCAACTCGACAACATTTCAGTTCGAATTTCTACATATTAAAGCCCCCCCCCCCCTCACCCCTCACTACGCCCTATTGCTAAACTACCTACGCTTATGAAATTGAGCTAAGGCTTTTGAATAATTCATCCAAACATACCAATGTGGTAAATCAAAAATATATAATGTTATTTTGGAATTCTATATGAAATTCCATTGGTACACCCGCAGTGTTGGCAATAAAAATGATTTTTGGCATTTAATTCGATGTATTGAACTTTGAACAGGTATAACTTGGCTTAGAGACATTCTAACACCATATATCCTTCGGCAAAGTTGTTCAGCATATCCTGGACTATACTTCTATCTATTTGTTGGCTTACTACAGAAAGAATTGTAGTCTGTAGAATTAAAAATGCAAAAATGTAGGTTTTCCAATACTAATCTCCATACAAATTTCAAACGCAATGCGCCACGACGGGTCAACACCAACCGACCCCAAATTTTTCACAGTTGTATGGGACCCCAAAAGGAACCAAAAAAGTGCTGTGCTGAAAAAGCGATCATTTTGCCCCACCATAGTGTATATGTGTGTGTGTATGTAATGGACAAACTTTCATTCGTGTTTCTCTGCAATGACTGAGCCGATCTTATCCAAACCAATTGCAAATGAAAGGTCTCATACCCAGACAGAACGCTATTCATTTGTTTTTGATTATGATGTTTAGTTCCGAAGATATGGATGTTTGCATGTTCAAAAAAGGCACTTTCTGCAGTTTTTTTGAAATTACTGTCGAAATTGACAACATAGATAAACAATTTATACATCTTCAGACAGTGTATACGAACGAACTGTAGTTTGTTGAAATCGGACTATTAGCGAAGGAGATATTTAACATCAAACGCGGATGACGGATTCTTGCCGTTTCCCAATATCTAGAAATAAGACCAAAAACAAGAAATTGACTATTATCGCCAAAACGGCTAAGTTGAGGTCAACAACATCTTCGGAGAAGTTATTGGATTTAATATGATCTTTCTTTTGACATTATGATTTCACTGATTAATCCCCCTATAAGTGAGATATTTTCATTAATTTTCTGTTAAGTAATTATATTGAAATGATGTCTTCTGAAATTTATAGCTATTTCTTTTGCGAACAACTTTGCTGAAGACACCAAGTGCCTATCTTGTATGCTTTGAAAGTTATAGCATGTTATTTATCGTTCAATATAGTAATGATCCGTTTTAATATACCAGTTGAATATTATTTCGATAAAACGAAAAATGATGATATCAGAACATCTTTTGTACTTCATTTTCCACCTATCACCGCATGGATTGAGCACCAAGCAATTTCAAGTTGTCTGATTGTGTCTTGATCACTTATCAATGCGCTATCTTTCATTTGCCAGTACCTTCTGACAGCTAATTTTCTTACTTATGACCCTTTGACCGATCTAAAATATATCTCGGAAAGCGAGAAGCGAAATAAATGACTTCAAGTAAGTGGAAGCAAAGTCATTATACACTCGTCCACAAGAAACTTCTTCGAATATTGTCTACTTGAGGATTATTTTTGAGGATATCTTTTTTCTATTGCATCGAACTACACCAACTACACTATTTTTGGTAGTTTGTTAAAAGAACAATTTCACGGTTTCTTCCAAAATTTGGCGAACCTTCCCAAACCAACAAAAATATTCTGACCAGTGACAAGTTTTATTTAGTATGGCTTTAGAACAGAATCCCTATCGAGATTCGTATACTTTCATGAGAGGGAAATATGTAATGTGAAATCGATGTTTTGTAATGTCTTTTTTTAAATTCAGAAATAATTCTATTTTCAATATTTTTCATTCTATGTCGATTTTCATGAATGGATCTTCGAGAAATAATGGATAAAACGTATCCAGGTTGACATACATGGCCTGTACTCATTATTGGGTACAAGCTCTTTACCCATTAAGTGGGTTATTCTACTTTTATTGAAAATGGATAGTTTTCTACGAATTAATGGGTACTTTATTTTATCAGTGTGCAGATCAACCATAATCATTAGCTAAGTTCTTGTCTTGGAAGCAAAACTTTTGCAACCATAGTTTTTTCTGGGAATTGTTGGCTTGTGTTTTTAAGATTATTGAACAAATTTTCTTTTGAGATTTCCACTAGTTTTGGAAAATATGCTGTTTGAAAATAGTTTTCGAGCTCGCGAACCGACATTCTAATCGCGAAGAACCCAAATGCACCAGCCACCCTCGCTGTGGAGGAAAAGCCGAACGAGCATAGCTTTCCTCCAAAGCGTCTTCGTCTGGGAAGCACTTTGCAGTGTTGGCATTCAATGGAGGTTTCAACAAAGGAGCAAAACTTACCTTTCCAGCTAACAGTTGAGAAACGATGCAGGAGCAGCTATTGGTAGCACCGGGAGAGCTGGATTGTGGAGTAAGCCTGTCGGTCGGTAGTAATAACCCACCTTCCCACAAAGCAACAGCAGTGAAATAAAGAAAAACTTAACCTGGGCAACTTATATCGTTTTCGCTTGAGAACATAGAAACGAACCCTGGTTAGTTGCTTTAAACAAAGTTTTTGATGAAACTGAGTTGCGGCGGTTTGTGCGAAATACATATTTCATGTTAGACTCCAACTCGATTTTAAGTACAGTGGCGCCTAATTTAGGTACGAAACCGGCTTCATATAAATGGTTTGACAGCAGTTAGGTTCGAACCTGAGTCAGTTCCAGCTTAAAGCGAATACGACATTAGTGGGATGAATAATTACAACTTCAAAAGTTCGGAATACTTTTGTCAAAATTATACTAAAGTTGATTTGGTTTTCATTTGCCTTGTTTTGAATACGATATCCGAAATGAAGGATCAGACTGAAGCTCTACTTACACCGTTCAAATATACTGCAAAGCAAAAATTTAACTGCAGTACTAAAAAATTTCACCAGGCCCGGAGAAAACTGGAGTCTCTGCGTAAAAGCCGGAGAGGTGGTAATCCTATCAATGATGGTTTTACCTCACTTCCCGTTAAACTAGAAAACTAATATTTGGCCGATGTCCATCCCACATATGTACAAACTAACGCTGAAACGTTCATCAATATCAATACGACCAGTGACAACATTTTAAAAAACTGGCTCATATATAAGCCGTCGGCCCTCGAGTAAAATCAAAGCGATAAATTCTCGTCAAAAAAGTCTAGATATTTTCAATCACATATCTGAAAGTCCGTAATATCTATCGGCTAGTCTTAAAACCACTGCTCAAGCTGTTGGATGTATAATCAAATATCGTGATTAATCAATATAATTAATCAGTTATAATAGATCTGAATATTTTGTACAATATTTTCGTAATATTTTTGTATTACTAAGTGATAGTTATTTATGAATTATTTATAGAATTATGGCAAAAAGTAATTTCTAATTATCATGTAAAGGATGCTGCGATTCAAACTTTAAACTCGCTTTTCTCGAAATCAATAAATTGTTACTTAGTCGGTCTAGCTTAACACTGACTATATATGTTGACAAAACTAGTATAAATCACTAATTTTTCAGTAATATTATTTTGTTCAATCAACCAATTTGTTAGAAGATTTATGAGCTATAGGGCGTCTCCATATAGGTATTTTCAAAAAAATAGATATAAACACTTTGGCGCAAAAACGCGCAAGATGAGGCCTATATATCTTGAAACTACCCATGAGTGACCATCTCGAAAATTGTAAAATGCATAAAAACTAATTACAGATGACATTCAATTTCTCAATTTCTTTTCTTGATGCAGAACAAACGTAAATGATTTCTGTCTAAAAAGCTCACATCTATAATTTAGCACATTCATTATTCTTTCCAATCGGCCATGCAGTTCTTGAGATATCACCATTTGAAGTTCGAAGTACGAATCATTCTTATGTATTGAATTGAACAGAACATCACTTACCTCAACGATATGTTAAAAATTCATTTTTCATTCGACGATCGTAAAATTTTGAGATAATGAGTATTCAAACTGAGAGAAAAATAAAATAAATAATATATAACTGTGCAGCGATTTAAATAGAACAGGCGACACCCACATCACGCACAGCGAAACGCTTGCCTTTTCAAACTATGACACTTTTGAAACTCACAACCACACTTAAATATACATACTAACATTATTACAATACAATTCCATAAGAAAAGCACTTCGCACATCTTATTACAACGGACTTCATTAATTACCTATCTTTCTCTGCAGAAGATGCTGTAATACATTTGGTCAGCTTTTTGATTCGAATACTCCTCTTTGGAGTGTAGCACCGACTACAATGTGCACCGTTAAAAACGAAAATGCCATAGGACGGCATTATTTGGACAACATTTTCAAATACCTATAATATTTTTTGCCGGCTAAGGCCAGGCCGCACATTACATTGCTGATTGTTGATAGGCCAACTGCATTGACTTGTCTTTCAATCACGACAGATTGCGAGAGACATGTGGAAGCAAAAAAAAATATAGCGTCTCGTGAATCCACTGCTCGTGATTGTATCACTGGGACTATGTGCGATGATGAGAACACAGCAGGCTACAAAATCTCCTCTCATAGTTGACACAACGTCTCGCAGCGGAACTAGCACCCTAATGTTGCTTAGTTTCGAACGCTACTGTTTAACCCTGTGCCAGCCGTTCGATCCAATTGACCTGTGGTATGGCAAACAACAGCTGAAAGAAACTACCTGCTAAGCTAATCTATGTATTTTACACGTTCCACATGATATGAACATCTGATTAAAAATCACTTGTAAACAATGTCTGCTGGGACCTGCGAGAACTGGATTAACCCAGTTATGGTGCTGCCCTCTCAGTTCATCCGTCGTTTATCAATGCGTACAGTGGTCACATATTCCCGCATTATTTCGGGTCGATCTAGTCTCGCGAATATCTGGTCTGATCCGGTATGATTTTTATGAATGGGACTCTCGATATAATAAAAACCCAAGCCACAGACCCCTATACGAAACAGTTCGTACTGTGTCGGTGATTCGTTCACATCGCGGAATCGCGGTTCGGTGTTTGAGTACTTAACACAATACAATGGAAAAGGTGATTTATAGTGTTTTCTAGAAAGTTGGTTCTGGGGTGTTTGATAATGTCAGAAGACAAAGTGGACAATAGTGTTTGACGTTGTTGAAAGGCAACATCACAAAGGATGGCTTGTTTAGATCGACATCTTAAACATCTTTTAATATTTGTGCGGTTACGTTTGAACATAATGCTTTAGTGTGATATTTTTTATTTTCATCTGTGAAAATTGTTAAAAAGATTTTTTAAATAGTATCGATCGAGCGGAAACTAACCATAGTTTGTGCAAACGGCTGACTTATTTACACTTCGTAACTGGTTTCAACAATAAGATTTAACTTATTTATATTAAAGAGTGAAACTTTAGAAGCACATGGCTGTGCGAAGAGTGTTTTTGTAGGAAACAAATTTTCACACTTATTTTTGTTTTAAGTTTTTACATTATATTTCTCATTCGTTATATTAGGTGTTTATTATTTACATGATTTTGTTATTGTTTATATGAATTTGTAATTTATCATTAAGGGTTCGAAGTCAATGTTTGCTTGCTATTTCAAAAGTGAACATGTGTTCGGCGAAGCTCTAAAACACAAAAACTAACCTACAATTTAAAAAGAGAGCAAATTGTTGCAATTGAAGATTGTACAGTTGTAAATCTAACCTAGGTCGGATGCACCAGGCGAGTTCATTACTAACTACAGTGTCGGACAAGATAATAAGACCTTATAAATATTTAAATTCGTAGTATACTATTTTTCTTTCGTTAAATTTCTACTTATTTTCATGCAAATCAATTAACTAATTAATTATATTTAAAATTTATTAGTGTTGACTAATACAATCATTGCTTTTTGTTACGTGTGGGATTCTAACAACCAAAGTTTGACACGTACTGGTATCTGGCCAAAGAAAGATAAACAACAACAAAAATCTTCTGAGGAACACAAAGTACGCAAGGACATTAAAATGATCTCAAAATTTGATTGCGCATTAACAATAACAAGCTGAGATCAAGATAAGATTTCTACCTCGCCCTTTCATGTTTAAATATCTGGTGACTAATATCCAGATTTTTTTTGGATTTCCGCATCTATTATTTTTCTCAATCGAAATAAGCTTCATAAATTTCTAAAAAAAAGTAACAATTGCCGTTTTCATAAAAAAATACGATTTCATTTACGAAAATCGTTAACAAACTCCTGAAATCATAAGTAATAAAACTCGTGTTCATGACACAAAATTAATTCACTCCAAAAAGTATATGACATTACACTCGAATGTTGGATTGAGTTAATGTGGTTGTTTTCTGAACTTGTTTAGTTTTTTATTATTATAATTCATAATTTGGGGAAACACATAATTTGTATATTAATTATATCGACTAAAGAATCGACAATTAAACGGAGTTCATTATCTCACGAACTCAGTCACGATATTTGTAATTTTTATTCGCATTATCATATTTTATTAATGAGCTTCAGGATGTTTCACGTAATGTGATTCATGTTCATGATTTCATGAGCTTAGTCACGTTTTCCAAGATTTCTATGTACGTTGTCGTGATGTTTAATTGAACTTACTATCGTATTTGACACGATTAGTAACAGTAATAATTACATAATATGTTATAGAAATGTGTTATTCTTGAGCTTATTATTGGATTTTTTACGCGGAGTAGCGTGATAATATGAACTAGATCATAAAAGTCGAACCGATCGGTGGTATCTTATGGTTTTGTGAACTACATATCTTACAAACACGAATTATATCTCTGTAATTTGTTTTTGGACGGTCTGCACAGTTTGAATTTTATTTCGTGGCATAACATTCAACCTTATTAAATGAAGAACGATGATGTTTGAGGAGAGAATATCATAGTACAGCATTGGTTAAAAAAAAACGTTCAAAAAGCTAAAAAAATCAATTTCAGAAAGTAGAAAAAAATTGAAATTCATCTTCATCTCAGAATAACTGAAATTGGAAACAATTCATTCCGTTAGTAACTGATTTCACTAATTATACTAATCTTAAATAACGATACTTTGAAGCACTTTGCTGTTTATATAATATAATTTGTAATTTATTCATAGTGCGGTAGTCTGTTACATTTAGGTCAGTTTGATTTAGGTCAAGGAATTAGTTATGAAATTTGTGTTTCGATTTCGTCTCATCAGAATCCGTTTGCTGTTTCTGAGCAAACTCCTAGTTCTGCGTCCCGCAAGAAAATGAGTTCTGATTAAGCGGATGAGAATTATTGAGGTCGAAACGTTGTTTGGCTTAGCAAGTAAATGCAAAATGCACTACGCTATATTTCTCTTTAGTGGAAAAAAGTATTGTAAACACTATTTTTCTACATTAAGGAGAAAATTGTTTTAACCCACGTTTGCGCGTTATGGGTACAAAACATATAACTAAATTAGTTACAAAATTTGTGTTTCGACTTCGTCTCATCAGAATCCAACACTAACTTAGTGACAGGACTAAGCTAGCGCCGGATTGACTTTCGTTCTAGCTATTCTAATGCGGTAACAGCAACAACGACAGCGTGTCAATAGCTATAACAAAATTCTAGGCGAATATGTTTTGTTGTGTGTGCCCTGTTGCCTCGTCTGCAGATAGCTTAAAATCGGAAGCTTTTGACGTTGCCGGTGACTGGCTGGAAAGCGTGACTGCTTCTCACTTCAGTAGATCTAGGCTCAATCCCAGCCGAAGATTAACTCAGTCTAGGGGAGTGGGCGCAGCGTATTGGTAAATTGATTGCCTTGTACGCAGCGCACCTGGGTTCGAGTCCCGACCCCGCACATAGGGTTAGAAATTTTTCCTAAGAGATTTTTCTAACCCGAAGAGGCGAATGACCTTAAGGTTAAAACCTCTATAATTGAAAGAAAAAAAAATAACTCAGTCTGAACAGAGGCCGACAGGATGCAAATGTGAACTAAAAGCTGATTTGAAATGGGGTCTTAGCTTTTCTCTTTCTGTGAGTTTTTATAGCAAATGCGAAGCCTGCATGTTTTGATATCTGATTTAGTCGATTCACTACATATAGTTTTCTATTTTTCTCACTACATATAGTTCTTGATTTTTTTTTCTGAACAGTATCCAATATCTTAGCGACTGGTTGCGGTTTACTTGGCACTGCGCATTTCGCTAAGTATCTGCGGTTTTCAACTACTGAGTAGGGGAACTGGGGGTATGACGGACATTTCAAGGATGTACTCCAATATAACATAGAAATAGCATATTTTTGTCAAAGTTTTTTATTGTTTATTCATTAAGATTGCAACCCCAACGGTCATTCGCCTTTTTTGGAAACAATGTCGAAGGCAGCTTGATGGTGTTGGTTGTAGTAGATGAATTTTCTTTAGTTATTTTGGCACATGGCTTACCGAAGTGTGCCATCTGGTTACAGAACTGGCATGTGAGCGTCTGCCCAGGGTTTGTGGTTCTTTGTATGTAGTTAACTCCATTGGATGATCTGCCCTCGAAAGTCAAGTAAGACGCTATTAGTTGGCTCAGCTGCATTCGCACCACCAGAACACCGTTGAGAATGCCAGGGAAAAAGTTTCCCCAAGTGTCATTAGAGATTAGGATTCCTCTTCTCCATACTTCGGCATGGATCCTTTATTGTAATCCGTGCTAGTACGATATCCCCAATCGTATTTCCGTTAGATCATGGTCCACATACACGGGGATCTTGGTTTGACGTTTTTATATTCAACGTCGTGTTGCAGGTCTCGATTAAGGAGTTAAACGTTATTAGTACATCGTGTCTTGTATGATGTAGTTGTTTGTGTGGAACTCAGTGGCGTAGTAGCGGGGGGGGGGGGGTTTTGGGGACGAAACCCCCCCCCCGAAATATTTTGGAGAAATTTGAAAAAATTGAACATGTTAAATAAAAAAATGCCTAATATTTTAAATGAAACTCTCAAAGTTTCCTTTGCAAAAGTTATTTTGTGAAAATATTTCCTTGTAGTGAAAATTGGCTGCAGACTCGACACCTACCTGTCGGCACGTTGTGGAGGCTAGCTCAACCGCCAAGGACTATAACGAGTAGATCGCGGCGAAGCGAAGAGCTAAGAGTTTAATGGTTCACGAAATGGATATCGGTACCGAGAGAAATTTCGTCACAATTTGTAGTCCTTGGCTGACGGCGAACATGGAATGGAGAGTGTAAGAGAAGTATCTCCATAGATACCACCAGGCGATTCGCTACCGCATCGGCCAATGGAACCCTGCTGCAGCACGAAGAAGGACGGGCGACAAGCTAAAGTGGAAGACGAAAGCCTTTAACGAAAACCTCTTTGTTGAGTTACTTCGGCGAACAAGGGAATCAAGTACGTTGATACGGCTAACGGCTAACAAGAAGGATTGTGACGGCTTGTGACGTTACAATGTCACGAAAACTAGGGCGATGCAGTAGACGGCGTGCAGCTTACTGGTTACTCAGTACGTTACACGCTGCTTGTCTTAGAGCCAGAAGGCGGACTCAGCGCGCAAGATGGAGAGTGAGAAAGGAGTGCAAGCGACATATCTAGAAGGTAGGGACTCTTTAAAACGGAAGATCAAGCTTAGCAAGCCAATTGCCATAAGTAGTTGTGCTGAGAAATAAACGCCAATCCCTGGGGGACGCGTACTGAGTCATCATGACGAAGACGAGGGTCCGTCGACACCAGCTGAAATATGCCCGTGTAAGCTAAAAATAATCGTTGAGGGTCTCTTCCCGAATCACGATTCAACTACCTGGTCACCGACACCGTACGGCGAAGAAGAAGGAGGTAACACAGTCGAGTGGCAAGTGACTAACGACGAACTCAAAGACGTGTCGATGTGACTAAAAAACCCCCCGGTCCGGATGGAATACCAACCGTGGCGCTGAAAGCTGCGATCCTGGCATATCCGGACATGTTCAGGATGCTACTGCTGAAGTCTTTAGATGACGGTAATCCCCGAAATGAGGAAGGTGCAGAAACTGATGTTGCTGCCAAAGTCAGGGAAGTCACCGGGCCATCCAGCCTCGAATAGACCAATGCCGCAGCGTGGCATAAAAGAATGAGCCAGATCCTGAAGAGCTACTTCCAGAGTAGATGTACCAGCTGAACAAAAGGGCAGAAGGCAATGCGTGTCGCAGCGGACGTTACTCAGGGCTCCATTCTCTGCCCAACACTTTGGAATGGGATGTACGATGCACTGATAATATAAATTCGTGAATATAATGAATCATGCAATGCACGAATTCATTCGTCGTTTGTTGCAACGAAGTATTTTCGTGCATTGTAAATAGTAAGTTTTGTTCATTTCATTTTACACATTTAATGCACACTGCACGAATGTTATCGTTGATAACGACATTATTTTTCGAGAATGAAATGAAATGTTTTGTTTATTTTAATAAACGTTTATGTACATTACAAACGATTTCGTTGGTCGCATTCGATCTTTTAGGATCGATATTTGACAGCACCGATAATGCTCCGGCAGAGAAAACCTCAAAATTATTCATACAAAATCAACGAGCAGTTCGCGACGGCTCAACTGATGCTGTACTGCTCCAGATTCTGAATCAACTGGAAGCGAAAGAGGTTCAGAAAATCTTCCTGCAACTGGCGGACACGGATACGACTACTAAATAGTCAGACAACAACAATTATCTGACGAATACCAACAATAGCTCCATATTGCTCTTTTGACGGTTTGACGAATGGTGTTCGTAAATATTATAAAGATATTCGTATATATCAGCGAACGACTCGTTTGCTGAATGAAGCTGTTTCGTAATAAGCCAACGAAAGTCATTTTGTGGTTCTCACGAAAAACTCGTATTAAAAAATAAAAGTGTTTCGATAGAACTCGTTGAAAATCGTTGGTTTCGTGGACGATGTGTCAATAACGGCGAGACACTTGAAGAAATGGAGGTGTCGGTGACGGAGACAATAGATGCGATCGAGAGCTGGATGAACGGGTCAAGCTGCAAATAGCTCACTACAAGACGGATTTGTTGTTGGACACCAACTACAAAGCGGTTCAGCGGATACAGATCACCATCGAAGGGCATGTGAATGCATCGAAGCGTGCACTGAAGCAATTGGGAGTGATAATCGACGACTCATTGAGCTTAAACAACCATGTCAAATGCCGGGTCTTTGTCTAATGTTTCGTCATCGATACTGCGATATGGGGCTCCTGCTTGGGCGCTGAAAACCAAGTGACACCGCGAAAAGCTGAACAGGACGCTTCGACTGCTTATCGTACGAGTAGCGATTGCGTATCGCAGGCAGTATGCCTTGACGCCGAGATGATCCCCATCTGCATTACCCTGACGGAGGATATCAAGTGCTACAATCAATGAAACGTCAGAAACGTGAGGAAGATGATGAGAATCGATTCGATGGTGACGTACCAGCAAGAATGGGATAATACGGAGAAAGGAAAGTGGACCTACCGACTCATCTAAACCTGTCGACGTGGGTCAATAGAAAGCACGGTGAGATGACCTTCCACCTGAAACAGCTCCTACCGAGCCACGGCTGCTTAAGGAGTATCTTCATCGGTGTGGGTACGCAACGTCAACACTGTGCCTGGAGCGTCTTTGAATGTCCGACGTTTGAAGTCTTTAAATGTCCGAGGAGAGTCTTTGAATGTCCGAGGTTGACGTGACGTGCAGGGAGCTACTTAAAACGGGAGGACCGGACATCAACCCGGATAATGTAGCCTACAGAATGACAAGCGACGTAGAGACGTGGAACGCAGTAAACAGAGATATGATGTAGATAAGTGATTCTCAACCATTGCTGGGAGTCCGCGAAGAAAAATATAACAAATTGAAAATAACATATTGATAGCATACAAAATTGATGTTTATCTGTGGGGGTCCGCAGCAACCCAGTGTGATATCTAAGGGGTCCGTGGTACGAAAAAGGTTGAGAACCGCTGATGTAGATCATGACCGTCTTACAGCGGAATGGACATCGAACAACGGTTTCGGGAGAGCAATCACCGCCAGGGAACTCTCCGCACGTATAAGCTAGATCCACGCCGAGGACTGGTCGAATAGACTGCAACAGAGCAGCGAGTATGAGTCGTCGAAACACCAGCGAACCGGACGTCACGCTCCATGCGGATTCGCCAGACCGACCACGGCACCCCACCGGTTGTTCTGATAGAAAAATAGCCAAAACCAAAGAAGAATCGATATTGGGAAAACTTTTTGGCCAGGGAACTCTCCGTTAGCGTTAGATTCACCGCTGGGGACTAGACTGAGTAGACAGCGACGAGACACCACTAGTCGCGAGTCATCGGCGCACCAGTGCATCGGATACCCTGCTTCACCAGAAACGCCGAACTAGCTTTAGCTCGATCTCGGGAGAACTTCTCTCGCCGTGGAATTCTCTGTCGGAGTAGGTCTGGTCCATCGTCGGGGAATAGACCGAGTTGTTCGCGAACAAATCGAGGACTGAATGGACCATCAAGGAAGTAGTGCTAAATGGCCCAAGAAGAGAACTAAATGGTTTAAAGGAGTTGCGGTGCTAAATGGCACCGGTTACAGAGTCAAAGGGCTCAAGAAGTTGTGGTACTGAAACCAAATAGGAATCAGTATCGAGAGAACTTCTTTCGTCTGGGACCTCTCCGTCAGCTTACAGTCAGATTCACCGCCGGGAACGAGACCGCGTAGACCGCGACGATACACCACCAGTCACGCCGGGGCTCCATCAAATCGGATGCCCTACTCTACCGGAATCGCCGAACTGACCGCAGCACCTGGCTGGTTGGCTCGAACTTCTCTCGCCGGGGAACTTTTCGTTGGAGTAGGCTAGATCTATCGTCGGACACTAGACCGAGTAGTTCGCGAACCAGTTGGAAGCTCAACGAATGGCACAAGGGAACTGAAGGGCTCAGTAAATTAGACAGTCTGAAGTTTACCGCCCAGATTGTCCTCGTAGGGAAAGAGCATTTATTCTATACCAACAGCTAGCTTTCCTACCTTGACTACCCAAACCCGTTCCCTGAGTTGTTGGTTTTTGAACATTTTTTTCCTGCTCAGAATGTTTTTGAACATTTTTTCATATATATACAAAAAAAAATTCATATCCCCCCCCGAAAAATTTTCTTACTATGCCACTGGTGGAACTTCTGTAAGACCAACTTCCATTTTCACCTTGATCAACTGTTCCACCCCGCGCACTGAAGATCTATGGGTGCATACAGAGTGGCGGCGAGCAACTAAGCTGGAGCTGGCGCTGACATTAGAATGCGAGATGCGAGAAACCTGCTTGCTGCGTACCAAAGGGATGATTTCAGAGTGAAATCCGAGCGGATCTGCACCGACTGCCTGCTTTTACTCTGACAGGCTCCATCTGATATGCTACAAGCTTGTTTCTCGCATTTGACTTCTGATCTGTACGAGATGAGAAAGCAGACTGATTTTTGTCAATGTGTTATACTCTATGTTGTAGTTCCATATGTTGGTTTTCGACTGTCCAGAGGGAATGTGTTACAAAACTCTATAAGTATGTATCTTTTTTAAAGAAATAGAAAATGAAAAAAAAAAAATCTGCGCTGCGGGCAAAACTAACATAAGACGTAAGACGGACATGTTGAGAATATGATGATCATAACACAACACATCACAATGTATTGTTTCTAACAGATGTTTTTGAATAGATTATGGTTCTTTTTAACCTTCTTCAGGTGCTAACTTTTTGTAACGAATAAGGCGTTAGCGGGTCTAATTAATCTGGATTTCGAACTCAGTTTTAGGACTCATTTTTCAAGTAAATCTATATGCACTTGGACCCAAATTGTTTGCTGCAACTTCAATTTTTAGTTTCTAGTATATATTACTGATTTTGACCAGGTTGGCTAGTGGGAACTTGGTGCCGAATGAGATCATGTTTAGAGCAGTACATAGATGTAGGCAGAACCAGCCTCATTAATCACATATTTATTGATAGAATACCAATAATAAACACGCAATCAAAACAAAAACGAGAATGTATATATCAATTTTTACATAGTACGACCGAACTTGGATATTCAGGATTACGGTGTAGATGCCGATTCCGGCGGTACAATAGGATTTTTTATAATACTGAACAAATAACTGTGCAAATTATAAGAGCGAGGATTTGCACATTGCGTTTGAAGTTTGTATGAAAATTAGTATGGGAAGATGTACTTTTTGTATATCCTCTCATAAAGATCGCTATTTCGTTTAATTTGCAAAAGTAGTCACGAATATGGTTTACAATTTTCCCAAAAACTATAATGAGCTAAGATTTTTATAGAAACTTTATGACAATTTTAAGATAGAATGGTTAGAAAGATCCAAATTTTCCGATACTATTCATCACATGTATTATTTGCATTTTCTAAATAAATTACAAAAAACTGGTGAAACAAGCCACATAAATAAGCTTTTATTTGTTCGAAATCTAAATGGGAAACATTCCTAGTGTCAGTAAAAGCATTGTATTAACCGTGCAATGGCGTTTGGAATCATTTTGCGAAGGGAAAATGCTATGCGATTAAAATAGCCTTCCAACTATTTTTAAGAGGAATCCAAAACGATTCACATTCTAGCAATTCTAATGCAAATTTTAAATACTTTTGCCGACACAGAAAATCCGTTCTGATCGAGATTCGAACAAATAACGGCTTATTTATGTGTCTTGAATCTATTATCAGCCAATGACAATTGATTGGGTAAATTTATGAAAATGTGATAAATGATATCAGAATGGTTCAATCTCACTGTTAGGAAATTGAATCGGTTTTTGGACCTCTCAATTACGTTCATGTGATTTAGAAAATCATTCGGAAAAATTCAGATATATTTAAGCTAGAAACGAACGTGTTAGTAGTACTTTTGCAGTGTTTTAAAGACTTCATATATTTCTGCGATTAGTTTAACTGTTTAATCTCAAAATAGGAAAAGCATTTTCATAAAAAAAAATCCAGCTTATTACAGGTTACGGTTGTTGTTAATCACATTCTGGACAAACTTTTTATAGGATTGGTTTTTCAGTTTGGGTGAAATAACAATCTGAACGTGCGGATATGCAAAAAAAATAATAATTTCAATCCATACTGTAAACGCAATGCGCCAACTAATGGAGCAACCAATCGTCCCCAAAATTTACACAAAAACTCAAAAATTGTTGTTCTGGAAAATGGCATACGTTGAGCCACTCTAGGTCATTCAATGAAGCTGTTTCCAGAATTTTGTAATACTCTTGAAGGCTTTTATAAAATCCCATCTAAAATGATATTGATTTTTTGACTCAAATATAGACCTTGGACGCTACGTAATAATCTTCCGGAAGATCCAGAACATCCAAAAATTTCAGAGTTCTAGGACTAGATTCATGAATTGAGTAGTTTATCGGATGTTCAGGATCTTTCAGAAGATTTTCACGTAGCATCTAGGATCAATATTTGAGTCAAAGTATCAATATAATTTTAGATGGGATTTTATATAAGCATTCAAGAATATTACAAAATGTATTAATGGGATAAGTGTTATTGATTGACCCCATTGTCGCTGGCTCCGTATTATGAGTATTGTACCGACGGAATCGGCATCGAAATCGTGACGCTGAACATCGAAGATCGGTCGTACTGTGTACAAAATTGATATATACATTTCCATTTTTGTATACATTGTGCTTATTATTAGTATTCCATCAATAAACCTGTGCTTTATGATGAGTGTTCTGCACAAATCTATGTAAGCCAGACAGGACACTATTCAGCACCGATTGACACTGGCCAATCTTGTCAAAATCGGTAATATTTACCAGAAACTGAAAATTGAAACCCTAACAAACAATTTGGGTACAATTCCGTAATTCTGTATTCCTATTATAGTTTTTGCCGTTGTTATAAATAGAGCTATAGAATCACTTCCAGTGATAATTTATTATACAAAACCTTGGATTCCTCGATTACACACAGCCAGAGTGCGGGACCTGCACGAATGCGTCAATCGAATTAACCAAGACTATCCCTCTTAACCCACCAGTACACATATTTTTTAAACGTTTGCACTTATTCACTCGTATTTCAATTTACCTGTTATTTTCAACGACGATGTCACTTAAAAGTCTCATTATCGAGATAAAGATAAAAACATGCGAATATTTTTTTCCACTATGAACCTTAAAATCAGAGACCTGAAAATTTCATCCGCACGAAAATGCACTACTGGTTATCAATATTGTATTGTACCCGCTCAACAGCATTTAAGGCCTACTGAGTGTTTCATAATTCAAGGTTATACATAATGATAGGGTAAACGCACAATTCATTTGAATTTTAAAAGTTATATGCCTAAAATATCCATGTATCCGTCTTACCCACAGGTCCCCTAGTGGAAAATGAGCGTGTGAAAAGTACACACCGCAGTAACTGCTTACTTCGCCATATTAAATGCTGCCGTAATGCCACCAGTAGGCAATCCGTGAAAGCGCGACCGTACCTATCAGTTGTACTGAAACTAGAAGATAGTTGTCACCTTTTGGCTTAAATCCTTTTTGCCTTTCTCATATAAAGAAAGGCTATGCAATCACTGTAAAAATCGACTTTTTAACCGAGGCCCGGAGGGCCGAGTATCATACACCATTCGATTCAGTTCGTCGAGATCGGCAAATGTCTGTGTGTGTGTATGTATGTGTGTGTGTGTATGTGTGTGTGTATGTGTGTGTGTGTGTCATTTAAACTCACACAATTTTCTCAGAGATGGCTGAACCGATTTTCGCAAACTTAGTTTCATCTGAAAGGTATAACGCTCCCATAAGCTGCTATTGAATTTTTAGTTGATCCGACTTCCGGTTCCGGAGTTACGGGTTGAAGAGTGCGGTCACACAGCAAATTCCCATATAAACTGGTACCACCATGATGTTCAAATGATGTAAAACATATTAAAATTGATGTAACATTACTCTAGTTTGCCGGTCTGGATCACTAATGATCAATCAAAGCAGCTTTGACCACATTGGCCACCTATGACGGTTCATGACGCCCTCGGGGAACCCGCCAAGTTCCTAAGCTAATATCACACCCATTCCACAACGAATTCTCCACCGATTTTTACGAACTTAATTTCAAATGAAAGATACAGTAATGCCATTGACTGCTGCTGAATTTCATTCGGTTCTGACTCTTGCTTCCGGAGTTACAGGGGTGTTAGTAAGGATACACATGTAAATCGGTACAATCGTAATACCTCAGAGGCTAAAAACTATTGAAATGGTCACCAAATTACTTCTAATCGTAGATCTAGATCATTGATTGCCAATCAAACATTCTTTGAATATATTGTCCACTATCGACGATTCCGGAAGTCCGGAATTCCGGGCATATTCTACAATTAAAGTCACATCGGTTCATCGGTGATGACTGAACCGATTTTCTCAAACCAAGTCTCAAATGGAAGGCAAAATATGCAGTTGAGTATTGCGTAGCCGCCCCTTCCCCCCCCCCCCCTCCCCACCTTGCCCTTACACCTCCCTCCTTCATCACTCCCCTCTTCTTGGATCACCCTCACGCCCAGATTTCCTTCATCCCCCCCTATACCGAAATAAGATGAAGGATTTCTGACGCATCCTCCACACCCACTCTACTAAACCCCCATTCCCTACACGTTCAAACGCATTCCACCAACCTTTGCAAATTATAATCACATGAAGATAACATTGAACTCATGCTTATTAAGCTAATTAAATATTATTCTTTTGCCTTTCTCATATAGAAAGGTTATGCAATTGCTCCAAAAACCGACTTTCTAACCGAGGCCCGCAGGGCCGAGTCTCATATAACATTCGACTCAGTTCGCCGAGATCGCAAAATATCTGTGTGTATGTATGTATGAGTGTATGTGTATGTGTGTATGTATGTGTGTGTATGTGCGGATTTGTTAACAAAATGTCCACATCGGTTACTCGGAGATGGCTGAACCGATTTTTAAAAACTAAGATTCAAATGAAAGGTATAATATTCCCATAGGTTGCTATTGAATTTCATTTTCAACCGACATCTTGTTCCGAATTACGAGTTGAAGAGTATGGTTACAAAACAAAATTTGTTGATTTTTCCAAATCGGTTTCTCGGAATTTTCTGAACCGATTTTGACAAACTTAATTTTAAATGAAAGGTCCATCAGCTGCTGTTGAATTTTGTGTGGATCCGAGTTCTGGTTCCTGAATTACAGGGTGATACGTACGATCACGCAGCAAATCCCGATTCTAACGAATTCTGCGATGAATGTAAAAAGGTGATTTTTTTTCCAAAATGTAAACACAACTGTTGAATTTGTAGATCTAGGTCCCCAACAGTCATTCAAAGTCTCTTTGGCCACACTGGCCACCATCGACGGATCCGGAAGCATCCAAAGTCAGAATAACGGTTATATTGGTTTCTCGAAAATGGCTAGATTTGCTCAACTTAGTCTCAAATGAACGGTGTTGCGTCCCCAGAAACTGATATTAAATTCCATCTCCATCCGACTTCCAGCACCGGAGTTACGGGTTGTGGAGGTCGATCACATAGAAAACTCCGATTCAAACCGATACCGCGATGAATGCAAAAAGGTGCTCTTATATATACTTACCAAGTGTAATAAGAATGAAAGACATTTCCATAAAGTTATATTGTACGAACCAGCTATTAAATCATAGTTTGGAGAAATGAGAAAGGCACAATTGCACCTCTAGGTGGATTAAAACAGGTTTTTATACCTACTGTTCGAGATTCCATACAGTGTTGCGCATTCTCCTGTACGTGACTTTTATAGGATACAGCGTCTAGTCAGCAAACACGTGTTTTGATGCGATCACAGTACAAGTGACGTTATTTGCCGAGTATCGAAAAATATATCGCCGAAAATCAGTAAACAATTTGTCGAGAGATCAGTTTAAAGATATGCGCATTACACAGCTGTGCGCGAGTGCCGGGCTGAATGTTTGGTTTAGATCGGGTGAGAGCGATCGGTTCTTTGGCGAACGGTATGCCAGTGAAGCTGTAAACTGATGGGACCATGACCCTGCCCGCCGCAGATTTGAACATTTCTAGCTCAAATTAGCTCAGAAGATATCAAAACAATGAGTAGCACAATGCATTTTAAATTGTCATCTAGACATTTGGACTCTCAAACTGATCCCAAGAAAATCTTTTATCAAAATGAAAAAATAAGAAAAAACCGGCGCAAAATTGTGTTTCCTGAATCGTGTGACAACTTAGCTCAAGAAAATGTGCAAATCATTGAAAACCTTAACATAGATGATGACATTACAAGCAAATCTATATGTAGAAATTGAATAGAATCAAACCAGATCAAGCAAGATTGAAGCATTACAACTGCCACTCGTCTATTCACTATTCATATAGTTCCTCGACTTTTATGCAAATTTATTCCATCACGAAGATCTAAAATTCAACGCCTTGTTCAAACCTTCCGAACCTAGCAAAGCGTGTCATCATTTCAAAACTGTTTGGTGTAATCACGTGCGAAACAGGACGGGAGACAAGCCATTCAACTGAAAACATATGATCCACGCTGGCTTTATTTGGTTTGATGCGGACGAGTGGTAAATCCACGAGGTTCAGATCGTGGGCTTAGTGCTCGTACAAAATTTGGCTGCAATGGATTTTCTTGTGGTTCCAACCCGATCTTGTTCATACTAGTGCATTCTGACTTCTGATGTATGCGCGTGGCATTGTCTTAAACAAGTTCGTGATAGATACTATCAATCCTTCTGTTTGCTGTTTCGTTTGTTTCCATCCCTAAGGTTTGTCCAAATTCGTTAAAATCGATGTCGGCTTGGTTTGATCTATCATATCTGCTTCGTTCTTGCTTAGATTGGGTAGCAATTCATATATTCAGTTCAAGATGCTTTCTCTGAAAATTTGACAGGGCAGTTCGGACAGATGTTTTTATATAAATATTTCAGGAAGCATAAACAATGTACAACAACTATTTATCCATGACTCATGTTTATTCAATCCTAGGAAAAATGATAAAGTAACCGAAATTGTTCCCTCGATTTATTTTCTGTTATTGTATCAATAACCGTCTTGTATAATTTACATCCTTTAAAATAACTGGCAACACCAATTTTTCTGAAACTATGAAAATAATTTTGGAAAGCCACTAATCTAAATATAAATTACATTGAAATATGAATCGTATACGGTACCTGTAACTGCGATACGAAGCATCTAAAGCTACAACAAATTTTGAAAACGGTCGCACCACATTTTCTCCGTGCGACCACCCACACTTACACACACGTCAGATCCGATTCACTCTGGCGTGCGGCAAGGCAATCGACAACGAGACGATAATTGATCAATGTATGCTTATTTGATTATACGTTTACAGAAATAAACCATCCAATTCACAGGTTGGCGCATCCATCTGAATCCATTGATGATAAATGTGTTAATGTGACAATTTGCTACTACCGGTGAAAACCACTGCAAGTAAATTGATGTAAGAATGACATACGGCAATTTAACCGCATTTATTTATCAGCATCAAATAACTGTATTATAGGGTTAACGTGCCCTTATTCATCTCATTATTCACGATGTCACACTATTTCGCTGATAACTCGGCTTACACAGATTGGATTGCGCTTGAATAGGTATCAACATTTTTGCTTTGTTCTGAAGAAGCAGATCAATAAAAAATCTGGCTTGAAAAATGTAAAATACTCGCGTTAGAGCGAAGCGAAAAGTCGAGTACAACGCA
The DNA here is from genome assembly GCF_030247195.1 of Topomyia yanbarensis. NCBI lineage: Eukaryota > Metazoa > Arthropoda > Insecta > Diptera > Culicidae > Topomyia > Topomyia yanbarensis. The sequence goes on along the minus strand of NC_080671.1, from coordinate 27,520,060 downwards.
CCCTTATTCATCTCACCATTTGAGCTAATGCATTGAAAAGAGATAGCAGACACTGCTCTAACTAATGTGTTTAAATGGGTGAGATGAATAGAGGTGCTAAGATGAATTAGGGCACACTAACCCTAGATATTTATAGTCTTATGTGTAACGAGTACTGAACATCTCAAGAGCAAGTTACACGATGAATACCAGCAACAAGTGGGTGCAATGTATTCCGTAATACAATCGACACAACCCACACGCACGTGGATAGCTCACATTGGGTTCTCTATGGTCCTTGTGAAGCATTACTAAAATGTATATTCGTGTTCATCTGAGCTAGTAAGTAGGCGATGAATATGCTAATATTCTATGTTATTAAACACATTTTATTCCATTAGAATAATAAAGCATTTTGCTAGGGGTTTTTTCCGCTAAAAACAAACAAAAAAATGTTATTCACTGAAGTGATTCATAAATTCGATGAAGGTTGTAGTTCACTTCGCGTCGAAAACACGCGTTCCCTGTAAGCCCCCTGCATTCGCGATAACACCCATCCCCATTGAAGTTGACTTCTTTACAGCAGACATGTGCCGCTGCTGACTGGCTATTATGCTTCTTAGCTGCGTCTTCGTCATTTTACATATTTACTTGTTTACAATCCGTGCGATTCCACCTTACTGTGGCCTTCTCCTATGCGACCGGCACAGTAACCGTTGAGTTTTAAAAACTATACTTCCACGTTACTGTCATCGACAGGGTGCGTGCGGTATTCGGCGATATGTGGTTGACTGTGAAACAATATATGTTTTAAGATAATGTTGAATCGATGCTATGCATACCTTTTTAAGGCTTCCTGTAACGTCAATGGATCGTCACCGTTGTGATAATGTTGGACTGTTAATCCTTTCTCCATATTCCAGAATAAATTTCAACTTTAGAAGAAATGTACATATAGTCTTCTCGTATATTGCAGCACTCTGAAGCATCTTCTTGGCGCGGGATTAATGTGATAGCGCTTGAGAGTCACTTTTATTGCCCCGGCAATAAAATTTGCATTGCATCACGTATGTGTGTTGGACTCTGTTATTTGGACTATATGTTTACACTTTCAGGGCAATGTTGCCGAATTAATGGTACAATGATTGATAAATATCAGGCTACAAGTACGCTATGCATGGTAATGTGGCAGTTATCGGACTTTTGTTCATCGCGGGTCAAAAAATGAATCACTATATCAAAAAACGCTTTTAATCCACCTAACAGTGTGATGATACATTTCTTATAACTCTTATCGCTTTCTTCGGGTATTATATCGATTAAGAAAATTTAGAACTTGATGCTTCCCAATTTTTTTGATAACACATACTACATGGGATAGTGGCAGGACTCAGAGAATCGCTCAAATTAGCGTAATTCAAAGGTTAAACCAATTTAATGGAAAAGCGGAAAATGGCCCATAAAATAGAATAGTTATTCGACAATTGAAGAGAGATCAGAGACTATACTAAAGGGGTTATGTATGTTGTGCTGAGTCAAAAATTTCGAAAAATAAATTTTCGAATGGATTTGAAGTTCATACTCTCAATAGCGTCTACTCAAATTCCCAACGCTGCTGAGAACTAAGCACTGACATTTCAGCTCTTGATATCTCGCTACCTCTGGAGTGCATGCATGCATAGTTCAAACATTAATTCTATATCGACTTCTAAAAATGGCTTCGTAGTAGTATCTTTGATCTGAATTATTATCCCTAATCCTAATGCCAAAGAATAAATAAAAAAAAACTCTCGAAACCCGTTAGGGCAAATCTTTATCATTACGGAAATTTTCTTTTTCACGAAACTTTTCGATAGCCTTCCGTCACTTCTATTAAAAAATTTCAAATACTTTATAATTTACATAATCTTATTAGAAACAGTTGTTTAAGAAGCTTTTGTAGTATTGGGTAGGAAAAGCTGAAAATTTATTAAGTTACAACATATAAACCATTAAGTATACCAATTTATTTAGGATACCCTTTTAACATAAACTATCGCACGAATGGGAATAGGTTCGCCGAATTTTCGAAAGAAGTCGATAAAATAACCCCTTGAAAACTACCTAAAAATTGGTGTAGTTCGATGCAATTGAAAGAAAATATCCTCAGAAAATGGGATGTACCTATTACTGGGAATAATAAATACAGCAAAGACCCGTTCTTATCATTTTCATGGTGTATTTTAGGCAGACAAAATGGGGAGATTGCCTAAATCGCGTCATTTTTTTTCTTCATAATAAACTGAAACTGTTAAAATATTCTTCCCTTCCCTTGATGTAGTCTAATAACTATTTCTGATAGTCTTCTAGCGCAAAAATTTAAAAAGATTGATTTTTTCTTTTTTGCATATTTGTATCTTTAAGATAAGGAAAACATGGTCAAGAAAGGATTTACTCAAATTTAGCCATGTTTGTCTGCTAGAGCCCATCAAACATATTTTCATATGAGGTTGATAAAATTGGGGGCTGTTCAAATCGGGCCTTCAATGTATTATAATAGATAGCCAGTATTGGAAGAAGTTTCTTGTGGACGAGTGTAGAACGACTTTGTTTCTACTTACTGGAAGTCAGCGGCGTAGTCAGAAATTCGGTTTTGTGGGGATTTGGTGAAATCTAACTTACTGTCCAAATGGCATAATTACGAAACCGCCGTCTTTGAAGTTTTAAAATTATGAAGAATCAGTTTTTCAAAAAATTGTAACAGAGTTCCTGTCTTTAGCGAATATATCGAGACTTTCATTTAAGGCAACTTTATTGTAGGCATGAATACTACGTATACGTATGATATTTACGAAGTGTTCCTTAATCTAGTTTTTTTTTTTTCTAAAATAACGTTCTGTTGTGAGCTTCACAAACTCAAGCTTTGGAAAAATTAAAAATTTTATCGTTTATAAACAATAGAAGAAATTTATCATAAACAGTAAAATCATAATAATTTAATTTAAAATTAAATAGAAATGGCCTAAATATGTTAATACCTTGAACACATGGAGCCTTCATGTCTTCAGCAAAGTGGATTGTAATAGCATTCCCCAAAATTTGGCTGAAGACATTAAGTCTGGAACTAAATTTGTTTGAAGAGGAAATTCGCCATAAATGCTTCTTGGAGGATATAACACCAAAATTATTTTATCAAATGATGTGCTGTTTAACGTTTGTAAAATTCATCGAAGATACTAAACCTGCGAAATTAACGGAACGGAAAACGCCATTTTTCATAAATTCCTCTACTTTTGAAAGGTGTTTTACTCGTTATTAATTCTTTAACGTTTTCATCTCAACTCGATGCATTCCCAAAATAAAAACATTTTCAGCAAATGTTGGAAGTTATGCACTTTTCAGAACTCTGGAATGAGTTTCTATTGGAATGTTTTTAGGCAAGTATTTGATATTGATGTTATTAGACAACTGTGAGATCAAGACCAATAGATCAGTTACAGATTAGGATCGCATTCCCACAATTTTTCAAAGGTCCTCATGATGTTTCGAACAATAGGTTATCAATTTAACGGATCAGATAATTATCATTGTAATATTGAATTAAAACAGTCAGCATCAATAAATTTTTAACTTCAATCCAATTTTTTTTTTGGCTGAGGGGGTGGGTATGGTTAAACCCCAAAGCATCCTCTTGGCTACACCACTGCTTGGAGTTATTCATTTCGCTTTTCATTTTCCGAGATATGTTTCAGATCGATCCGATGGTTATAAATCAGAAGGTTCACGCAAATGAAATTTTTTGCACCGATAAGCGATCAAGTTCCATCTAGACAACTTGGAATTGTTCGGTGGTTATTCTGGCGGTTGTAGATGGAAAAATGAAATACAAAATTCGTTTTATCGAAATAATATTTGGCTCATTTAAATGGATTATTACAATATTGAACAATAAATAGGCGACGAAGGGTAATCCACAAACAACAAGCCATAACTTTTAAAGTATTCGAAATATGTATTTGATGTCTTCGGTAAAGTTATTCGAAAAAGTAAGAGCTACAACTTTGCTAAATGTATTATTTCAATACAATCACTTCCAAGAAAATTTATGTAAATATCTCACTCTTAGGGGGATTAATCAGTAAAATCACAATACCAAAAGAAAGGGCATATTGTATGCTTTAAATTCTCCGAAGATACTATTTACCTAAAATTACCAGTTTTGGCGCTAATAATACACTCAAGTTTTTTTTTACGCGGTTTTTTTTGCGCGGTATTTTTTTACGCGGTTTTTTTACGCGGATTTTGAAATTTACGCGGTTTTCATTTACGCGGATTTTGAAATTTACGCGGTTTTCATTTACGCGGATTTTGAAATTCTCGCGGTTTTCATTTACGCGGATTTTGAAATTTACGCGGTTTTTATTTACGCGGCCTGTATCCCCCGCGTAAAAAAACCTGAGTGTACATTTAATCTTTTTGGTCTTATTTCTGGGTATGGAAAATGATAAAAGTCTTTCGTCCGCATTTAATGTTAAATATCTCTTTTGATAACAGTCCGATTTTAACAATAGTCCGATTTCAACTATAGTTCGTTCGAAAGGTATTCGTATAAGCTTTCTAAAAATATATAAATTGTTTATTTACGTCGTCAATTTCGGCAGCAAATTAAAAAAAAACTGCAAAAAACGCGATTTTTGCACCTTCAAACATTCATATCTTGGAAACTAAACATCAGACATTCTGGAAGCATCCTAAGGAGTGCAAGAAATCGGAAGCTAAAATGAGGAAAAATAGATTTCCACATAAAACCGAGTTGACCCAACCCATACATTGTACAAGATCTTATGAGCAGTGTCAAGAAGAAGGTACGTGCATTTGCATATAGCTATGAAATTGAATGAAACGAACATGGAAAAAGTTTAATAATATGATTAATTTTATTCCTTAAAATTTTAAAAATAATCGATCGAATGGGTGATTTCTGACCAACCTTTTCTTGTGATGCAATTTGATTCCGTACACCGTTTATCACCCACAGCAATGCCATTGCTGTCAAGTATTGTTATACGATCGATTGGCATTTCCTCCTAGTGTACCAGCAAGAGTGAAGTTATAATACTCTATCGGTGATAGTAATGCTATACAAAGTCGGATGTGTACCGTTGCTTCTTTTTAGCTACTTGCTATTCGAAAATCAATTTCTTTATTGGGAGGTGCGAAACACTCTTTAACATGACTCAATGCATAATCGTTTATTAAGCATATGTGTCGTTTTTCAGTCGAGAATATTCGTCACACTTAACATTTGTTTATGGCGATTGTGGTCACTTTGAAACGACTATCGGATCAAATGTTTACTATTTTGTTCAGTAAAACTAACACATGTATTAGACCGGCACAAAAATTTAATTTTTTCGTAACACAACTCAATTCAAAGATAATTGGATTCAGAAACCCCATTCCATATACAAACTTATTCGGACATTTCTAGTTTACTCATAAGAATATTTAAGTTTGTTTATAAAACATATGACATATCGGAAATGGAAGCAATAAATTCGGGAAAGAATGCCAGCATCATTTTATGTATCCTCAAATTCTCAGATGTATAGCCGAAGATAAAAGGATCAACATTGCAGAAGACTGGCCCTTCTTGATTGCGGTTTGGGGTTCATTATTTTTAGTACTAATCAGCCTTTCTTTTGCTCAACACCTTTACAGTTTTGCTGGGTAAATACGGTACTTATACGTACGTTTTGCGTGATGGGCGGTTTGCATAATGGATTTGATAAAAACACATTTTCAGCAGTGATGGCGTCGACTGATAAAAGTGTTTAGGTTTGCATTTTTTGTAAACGTGTAGTGCACAGCTGAAAATGAGCCAAACTCGATCAACATTTTCTGGTAATGTATAAACTTATAGAGGTCCTTGCTAGAATGGAAGAATGCGATGTCAGAATGATGCTTATGAATTGATATCAATATATCTTTGCTTCGACCTCGAGATACAGAGCAATAAGAAACCTCAGGTGAAATAGTGAACTTTCGTGTAAGTCGAAACCAAATATCGAATCACGAGCGCTATTTTAGTCTTATTATTTTAGCCAATGAACTGAACAGAGTCAGTAGAAAATTTAATAAGAAGCTTCCTACAAGCTTGTTAATATGGGCTCTACACGCTGTATTCAAGTTGATTTCAGCAGTGTTTACAAATTACGGAAACCACACACACGTTTTGATTTGTTCTTACATACCCCAAGCAACATATTTTGTAGTAAAAGAATATTAACAACTAATAATGAAACAAAATCACGTGTAACAATCTAGCCGGGGTGAACATGATCTCAACTGTTTCATCACCAAAAAAGCCCCAAGGCGGAGTCTATTTGTAACATGTCATAAAAATGTACGCTGTATTGCAAATCAATTTTGCCATCTAGTTTCAAATCGAGTTCAATTATGTTTGGAAAATTTTCGGTGTTGAAATAATGCGATGTGATTTGGGCAAGATAATTTGGAATATTTTAAAGCAAATATTTTGCTCTTCTATACTTAAATTTCACCGGCGCATCTAGATTTACTGTGAATTTTTCAATTTTACGTTTACATTTTCAATGCGCCCTAAAAAAATTAGGAATGAATGAAAATATAACAATAAGATATAGCGCTCCAGGCAAATGACGCAGTTTTCGATTGCGCCTACCAATATGCAATTCGAATATGGTGCAAAAAATTACGAAAGCATCATGGCCGCCTTCTCGTTGTGGCTGATTCGTTGACAGAAGAAAGACAACGAACACAGATGCATCGACAACGCCATCTCGCTGTTGCAAATTGGTTTTGTTAAAGTGTCGACAAGTATTTTCCAATTTTGCAAGTATTATGTTCTTTATATGATACTAATTGGAAACAAACACTGACAGCTGCTATCCACTATAGCATTCAGTTACTTTCAACTAACAGTTATCAAACATAATAGACTCCACCTACTAACTATCGCTTAGAGTGGGTGTTGTTAAAAGGAAAATAATTCTTTTGGTCAACAAAACTACTTTTTACGGTTCGATTAGCAGCAACAAACTTGTTTGTAGTCTATTAGCAACAATCCATGGTCTGAAAAAATGCTTTGATACTTTCCTGTAACTGATATTCAACTAAATAGGTTAAAATTTTTCTTAGACTTGTTACACATGTTACTTGGGACTACATATTGCTATTGGTTGCTTTCAAGAACAGCTCATGAATCAAATAATGAAAATTGGTGTGAATTTTTTCTTAAAAAAACAATGCGTATAGTCGGGTTAAGATGTCTGCAATGAGGTTGTCGAGTTAGGATGTATTCTAATTAATTTGCATTATTTTCGTTCATTTTACTGCCTCTTGATTCTTGTTACTCAAAAAAATATTCGGCTATTTTTAACTTTAATGAATAGTGCCTATCGCTCATTATACTAACGTACATTATTCCAATCGTCCATTATGCTTAACGTATTTATGCCTAAGAGCTTTGCACAAACATGTAATAATTCTATAGTCACCGCTTGTGCAATCTCCCCTTTAATAATAATGCTTGAGAGAAGCGGAACTCTCGATAACGCCAAGATGTATATTAATCAATGCCAATGTCGGCCAAGCCCGTATGTGCCCCGAGAGGAAGGCGAGAGATTATATTGCAAACTATACTATACTAAGTCCAATGTCAGATTGAAATCTCAACTTGATGTAGTGATGTAAATAATGATTACTCAGGTTCTTATCGTTTTAGTGGTTTTACCGGTTAACAGCACAAAGTTGAAAGCAGAAAAATTGCCCTATGACATTAAACAGAAAACTGTTTCTGCTATCAGTAAGAATATTGAGCATGTTGATAACAAAACAGATATTTTATTGGGTGTTTCGCTAAAGAAATATAAACAACAACAAATGAAACCAAGAAACGCAAAGTATGTGAACATAGCAAAATGAGAACAAAATGTATTTGTTTTTGGAATATAAAGCATTTTTTGCAATGCCCTAATAAAGAAGATACTCCTATTTTAGACGTCTCTTACAACATGGAAGCAGAAGGGAACCCATTGGGTAAATTCTTGAGTTCTACAGCCGAAAGCCATCTCTAGGGTGTCCGGAGAAAGCTAATACATGTGATTAACCTTCTAATGGACAGCAGCATTTATTACGCAACATACTTGTTTAAGGGGATAAGATGTGAATGACCATTCTTAATAGCCACGTTTTGCACACCACGTTTTGCACTTTTCTCCCTCATACTAAAGCACATCTCCATGCTTCTGTTCCACCTGTTGCATCTTGAATACGGGAAACTTTCCGCGCAACAGATGGTAAAATATTGCCTCGTGTAAAGTGTGGTCAGCATGTTTCCACTGTCACAGCGTACAAATTATTTATAACCACCCGAAAAGATTTTGTGGATTCCGAAGATAGACACAACAATAGAGTACGGTTTGTTGAAACAGACAGCGTTTGTTAGACTAACCCGAAACGATTTCCACTTGTCATACCAGTAGGTGTACTTTGATGGTAGAGATACCAACTCAGGTTAACGTAGATCTTTTTTTATTGCACTACTGATTTGAATTAGTTAGTTGCTATAATACATCAGCTAATGCAGGAGTGGAATTGATCCATTCTATTAGTGTGTTCTCACCGACATATTCAAAATGAGTCCATTACCCTATATTTAATATCTGTCTGGAAAGCGAAAGATTTATTTATTCAATCAGTCTAATACTGTTAGTATATACTAAACGAATTAAATAATGATTACATGAGAAGGCAAATGCCCTGAAAGCTGTTTTGTGTCAGAGTTACCGGTGTACGCAGATAGAGAGAGGAAATCACTATCCTTCAGTTTGTGAGGTATCAGCTGGTAGAGTACTTCTTCAAGATCACAGTGTGACCGGTGCCGTAAAATGCATAATAGGAAAACATTACAAGTCTAATGAAAAGAAAATCATTAGATTAGTTTGCAAAGATAGAATTTGGAGTCGGTACGCTTCTTTGTGTACGGTACATCTTTTCCCAAAAAAAATTTTACAGTCTTTCTTTTGACATCATGTGCAAAAATTTTGAAAACAATTTCTGTCTTCTCGAATTGCCACGTCATGGAAGAAAAAATGAGAGGATAAATTCTTCATGTAATACTTGCATATGAGAATGTTCTGCCTTGTTTCTTCAACTTACGGGTTACAAGTGTGAACAAGCCATTTTTGGTGCCTATTAGTTTTCTCACGGATGGTGTTGTCTGTTGATTTGGAGGGAACAGGACACAACTTTTTCTGTTGTCATTATTGCCTGAACCACAATAAACGACAACGGGGTGTTTAGAAGTGGGATTTTAATTTCAATGCTAGGGTGCATACACAAGCCCTTATTCATCTCATTAGTTAGGATGTGACACTATTTCGTTCATAACTCGACTAACTGTTACTGGATTGCGCTGTAATAGGTTTCAACATCTTTTGTTCGTTCTCAGAAGAAAAATCTTGAATGGACAATGTAAAATATTCGCGTTTGAGCGAAGTAAAAAATCGAGTACAACGCACCCTTATTCATTCTACCATTTAAGCTAATGCGTTGAATAGAGATAACAGACACTGCTCTAACTAATGTGTTCAAATGGGTAGGATGAATAAAGGTGCCAAGATGAATTAGGGTACAGTTAACCTATTTGTTAGGCCAAATGTCTTCGGAGTGCATACAATAAAAACCGGTTGTTTTTCTTTGTATTGCGTGTCCCTTTGCAATCTGATGCAGCTGGTCGAAGCGTCGAGAACAACTGTTCTTATTACATATTGCTCATGACATGAATATCACGAAATCATATTTTAGGAAACAATGTACTACATATGCAGTTTTCTGAGATATCTCGAGTGAACTGACTGACATGTCGCAATAAAACAATCCGTTGGCAGAAAATTTATCTCAAGTAAAGTTTGTCTAAGGTCTTATCAAATTTGTTATTTTATCTCTTCGCATCATCATAATATTTTAATAAACTTCACCTGTCGCACTCAACAGATACTTGTTTCATGTATTACTATAGCAACAGCAGCTGAAAGCTTGTTTATGAGGCGCAACGAAACAAACACCGTGATGTTTCGATGCCGGTAAATTGCCAAGAAAATTGAAATTTCACAGTTATTAGTTAGGATTGTTTCGGTTCAAATTTCTCCATCGCACAAGTACCAAACAGTCACGCTTACACGAGATCTAATAAGCAAATAAGCTCGATAGAAAATAATTATCGACCAGCAGACGCCTCTGTGAAATAAGGTCAAATTCATTTCTAAAAATAACATCAAAATCTGCCGCCGACACACGGGGACAACTTGCAGTCGGGCAAGTGATCGTCACTTGAAAATTTGAAAATCTGCACAAATTCGCAAACGAAAAACGAAGCATTATCGCTTTAACATTGCCTGCCGTGTTTAATAGCTTGTACAAAATTAATTTTCACAACCCACGCATCATGCTTTGATGGGTGTCTTTTCCGAGAATTGTTCTGATTTGATAATAACCTGCTCTTGAATGATAATAGCGTGGAATCTGCTACAAATAGATCTGAGTAACAATGAGCGCCTTTCTTTGTTTACTTACTCTTCCGTTAATAACTCGACCGCTTTTACGTTTGCTTCTTAAGAGGATCGTCTTTTGTGATAGGATTTTTTTAATCTATTTCGTTTATTTTAGTGATAGTCCTATTGATGCCTGAATAAATCACTAAAATATTGAGCGCAATCGGTAAATTCGTTTCATAAACACCCATAACAGAAAAAAAGCTTCTGTTCTGGAAAACCGATTGAGCCAGTGATTCTGATTCCTACGGAGAAAACACTGTTCGGTCTGTTTCAAACCGAAGACAACAGTTAAAACAAAGTTCGAAAAGCATATGGGAGAAATACAGAGTTTACCAAGCTGAGTTAAGTACATGTGCATTGTGCTATAGAAATCTTAAGCTAAGTATCGCCATTCTTGTGCCAGCCAGGTTGATTGTATCGGTCATATTATGATGGAAGTGTACACCAGTTCTGGACTTTAGGTACCACATAATTCGACCACTTATTAGTTCAACTTTTTTGTAAAAGATAAAATGGGCATTGACGAAACGAAAGTTACTCTTTCTCAATTCCATCATCTACGAAATGCCGTACCAATAGAATTTATCAACTGAAATGTCGTCGTATTGAAGTGCTGATACAATTTATCAATGGAAATGTACGATCCATGTCTAGAAATACGTTATACAAAAAAAGCATGTGCTCTCCATTATTACTTCAAAAGTCGCATAATCGGCTACTGAATTGAACAGACGCAGTTTCTTAAAAACGATAATGAGAATTACAGACACTTTATACACAGACACGTCGCAAACCTGTGTATAAAGTGTCTGTAGTGAGAATACAATCTGACATTGACTATGATTAGTTCACGCCATGTACGCCATCGTGTCAGTAGTGTTAAGGTTGGACAGAGAAAGGGTAAAATTCGCAAACGAAAAAAGCAGTTTTTTTCCACACCGTATGTCAGATCTTCATAAAAATCAATCAGCAGTACTGTAACAACATTCTACATACGCTGATTGATTTTTATGAAGATCTGACATACGGTGTGGAAAAAAAACTGCTTTTTTCGTTTGCGAATTTTGCGCATTCTCTGTCCAACCTTAACCAAATTCACCCAACAAAAAAAACAATGACAACCAAAACATATTAAAAGATTTCAACGTCGTGAACTATTCGCTTGTTTGACACGGCTCGTTGCATAAGCTTAAAGGAGCCGCGGGTATTTTATATATTTACAATACAAAATAATAAAAAAGACATTTTAATGTGTTTTCATTGAAACTTTCGCACGCCATTTCCCTTTGCGATCGGAGACCCTTTTCCTAGACGGTGGAGAATTATCGCTGTCACCTAACAACGCCTGCTTTCTTGTTGTATCTTCGTACCGTGCGCTGAATATCTGACGAGACTAAAATATGCCAATCGGGCACGGAGTATTATTTGGCATGCCCTTGCTGTGTCAAGTGAATCTCTGACACATTGGACTTTTGGTTCTTCGAAAATCATGGAATTCATATGATGGCCATGTTCCTAATACCCTAATCGGTTGGCTATAGGCTGCCCAATAGAGTGGCTCGTGGTTGTATGGGAAAACTTCAAAATGATTTAAACTAGCGGGCACAGCACTTTTTGAGTTCCTTTTGTGGTCCCAAATACCTGTGCAAAATTTGGTAGCGATTGGTTGCGTCCCGGGTTTGCGCATTGTGTTCAAAGTTTGCATGGGACTTTATATGGGGAAATCAATTATTTTGCATTCACGCTACTAAAGATCGCTATTTTACTCAATATGAAAAACCAGCTTTATAAAACGATAATTCAAACCTTGGTTAACAACTTTGTCAAATACCGTAACTAGCTACGAGTTTTCAAAAAATTTAAAACTTATAGTAAAATCCAAAAGCAGAAATTGATTACTTTTTCCAACATTGCCGGTGCACCACCGACATCGACATTAAAAACTTAAATAAATGAGAATATATTCATCGCAGAGACTTGGTACCTTTGAATGAAATGTTCAGAATGAATTTCTGAATATCATAGACTTAGTCAGAAAATGAAAAGAAGAGAGGAGGGGCATGTGTACTCCCCAGTCCCTTTTTAGATTGTTTTGTATAAGACAAAGAATCATTACGCCCTTGAAAATGTCAACGACTGAACTTTCTTAATATTTTGATAGACCCAAATATGAATCATACTACAATCTTTGTTGTGGGAAATAACAATTTACAATATTTAGAATTAACACCTACAAATATATGTATTGTTTTTGCTTGGGGCAAAAACTAACTCAGGTCTGGAAATCGCGTTGGGTTCTAACCTGAAGTATATTTCTGGTTCGACAACATCACCTCTGTTTTGCGTGAACCTAACTCAATTTCATTAAAAAATGCTTGTTTGAAATAAATATCCTGGTTTCGTTTCTGGATTCTCAAACGAAAACGTTGATAGAAACAGTTCCGAGACTTCAAGGGATCTAAGGATATGCATTTTTTAAATTTTGACTCTGAACGGCTAAGAAATAGGGTTTAAAGTATGTAAAACTTATAAACCGCTGTACCATTTTAAAGGAGATAACAGTAGAGCCCTTAAATAGTAGCACTCAAACACGTAAGATTAATTTTTAATTCGGCGGTGTAAACCGGCGTTAAAGATGTGCTCCTTATGTTATACTGAACTATCTAAACAGGGAACCGGGGAGTACACAAACCACACCCCGTATTGTTTTCAATTTCTTACTACGTCTATGTTATTCAGCAATTCATTCTGAGCATTTCATTCAAAGGTACCAAGTCTCTGTGAAGAATATATTCTCATTTATTTAAGTTTTAAGTATCAGTGTCGTTGTGTACTGACAGTGTTGGAAGAAATAATGAATTTCTGCATTTGGATTGAACCATAAGTTTTAAAATCTTTATAACTTATATTTTTTGAAAACTCGTAGCTAGTTACCGTCTTCGACAAAGTTATTAACCAAGGTCTGAATTATCGTTTTATATAGCTGGTTTTTCATATTGAGTGAAATAGCTATCTTTATCAGCGTAAATGAAAAATAATTGATTTCCCCATATAAAATCCCATGCAAACTTTGAACACAATGCGCAGACCCGGGAAGCAACCGATCGCTCCCAAACTTTGCACAGGCATTTGGGATCACAAAAGGAACTCAAAAAGGGGCCGTTCATAAACCACGTAGACTCATAGGGGGGACGGGGGGGTCTGGCAAAAGTCTACGTTTTTCTACGAGGGGGGAGGGGGGGTCTTTGAAAAAGTCTACGTAGACTTTTATTTTTTGTTATTCTCGTATTACTAATTATGAATGGGATTTAAAGAGAGTTGTATTCAAAATATCGGTCTGTTCAGTATTTATGCAGAAATTTCAAAGCTAGTACACTATTGAGATAACTACTGGTTAAGCGACCACTCAACCCAGAACCCACGATTTTTTTGGACAACCTCACACGTTGTTGTTTTTGCGTATATTTTGATATAGTTTTGATCTAGGAATAATACAAAATGACAGTTCTAAAGACGATCGCCCAAAATGCCTCTCGACGGAAGATTTTGACTGTGAAATCATCTGAGACACCCCTAGTTAGCAGACATGCATGAACCATTAACCTTCCGGCAGTCGCGCTAGTGCACTGAGTGCACGCTGCTCTGAAAATCTAGCGAAATCGTCTTAGGACACCAGCAGCTGCTCGTTCAGTGGGCCATAAGCGCGACTTCCGGAGGGTTTAATGCATGAACCATAAAAAGTTAAAAAATGGTCAAAGTTAAGCATTGTAACAACAAAACACCCGATTTTTAACAATTAATGGATTAATTTTTTAATTTTTATTTATTGATTTCGGTGGTTAAAGCAGTAGTGTAGTTAAACTTCTACAACAAAGTGTTTACTCGAGTTAATCAGTTTCTCTTGCAATCATTTACACTGATTTCAAAATCTTTAAACACCCGTTAAATTTTACGTCTTGATCCTATGCAACTCCGTGCAAACCGGCTCTACTATATTTATCTTCGAAAATATTCGGAGTTAAACTTTGATACTTTGCGATAATACTCTAAGGTGATACGGCTATTAATTACATAATAAATATAAATAATTTTGGGAAGATTTCAATAGCTTCGTTCCCTAATTCAAATAAGGCAATTTAGATTATCTTATTATCTTAGAAATATTGAAATTTGTTCACGAAAAGTGAAATTTGTGTGCATGTTTAGTCTAGATGATAGTACACATTGACAGTATTAATTTGTAATTGTTTCTTATAATTTAACAATTTTGAATTCATCAGTAAGGCTCAAAAAGTGTTTAGCAATTCTGCATTGTTGGTGTAGGTCGCACTTCGGCCAAAATTTAAGCTAATTATAGCAATATATCTTTTTACATATATTTGAGTGACCAACCTTGAAAAGAAGTATTCCGCTACACAAACGTTGGAAAGCACCTTGAATCGGTATTAATTGATTTGATCAATCATAGACAAAAAACCAATGTGAAAAACCTTTCTTTAATATTCAAATAGCTTGAAATAAATCTGAACGCTAATTTTTAATTGAACATTATAATGTGCTTCTTGCTAAATTCACATTTCCTGCGAATAAAAAAAATTAAAAGTCTACGTAGACTTTTGACGTGGGGGGGGGGGGGGGATTGGTAAAAGTCTACTAAGGTCTACTAGGGGGGAGGGGGGGTTAAAAATTCTCAAATTTCGGTCTACGTGGTTTATGAACGGTCCCAAAGTGCTGTGCTGAAAAATGTCATTTTCGAGCCACTCTACTGCCCAAGCAACACTTGCAACATGTAATGGCCGCTGTGTGTTGCATAACCATAAAGTTTTGCTGGTGCGCTTTTTGGTTGCTAAATCAGTTGAATAATGGTTGATGTGCGCTTCTTTTCAACGAATTATGTTGCAGAAACTGCTATTCAACAAACGGTGTTGCTCGGGTGTTATAAGCCAACGTGTTTGGTATCTTCTAGTTGCTGTACAATAATTTGAAATCCTCTAATCGACAATGAATAGAATACCTCAAATAAATCTTGAGCATAAACGTACATCAACTATGAATCTATCCCGCCATGCGCGGAAGGAAAAGCTTCCATAATCTTGATTCAAGAACCATATTTTTATAGAGGAAACTTCTATGTTGGAAAGTTACTTAACCCCGTCTTCGTAGCATTAAACAAAAATGGCATAATGTTTACGTGTACGAATAGTGTACTTACTAATAGTGCTATTCGTGCTCAACTCGCGATATTTTCGCTGTCACAGTAAATATGACTGTTGGGAACATAAACAGGAAATAAGTCTATTGTTCGGTATATTTGCAGCACAATTAATCATCTACCTTCTGATGACTTTAAAAGGGTTGTATCATACTGTGGTCAAAATTGGCTTTCGCTCATAATCTACAGTGATGTCCATTACACCATTACATAATTCGGGGGCAAGTCAGCTATCACTTTGAGAGGCACTGAATTGATGGAATACTTAAGTAGCGCAAATTGGCCTATACTTGCCTAACATTTTACAGGAAAGTGGTGTTAGATGTATCTTTCTGCTCTGACAGTACTGCGCATGGGCAAACTGGCGCCTACGAATGAAGCACTTCAGGTTTGAAGAATAAACAATTTTACATAGACAAATGAATACAATGAAATTTGTTAATTTCACTGACAAAAGTTTGATGAACAGGACTTGCACTTCGATAGGACAAAATTCATTCGTGAATTAGGAGGTCTAGTAAAAGAATCGTTTCAATGAAGTTTGCTGTTTTCTTCAGCTGCTAAAAAAATAACATAAGAAGTTATGCTGACTTAACAAAACCGATTGGTTAACAATTGTGAATGATTTCCTTGCAGGTCCACAGGGCTATTATTTCCCTATTCAACGAGCACAGAGAGCGAAATACAAAAGAAAAATGAAGCAAATTTAATACGTCAGTCGGAGAAATTTTAAGCAGTTTTTTTCCATTTCGAAGCTTGTGTTGAACAATATGGAGCACCATTAGAACACCAATTTTTTGTGAAATTTTAAATATAAGTTCACTGCAGATCTGTCTGTAATATCATTCGAAATCAGGTGTTTGAAGCAGATGGACGAATAGTTTTTTTTCGGGCAACTGCAAAATCATTTGACGCTAGGTATTTGAAGGCGACGGACGAAGGATTGCCTAGAGAGACTCGTAAGAGAGACGTGTAGATCGATTTACTGAGATTTATTAGGGTATTTCACCTATCTCTGTCATACACCAATTAGAACAAATTATTTAAATATTTGTTCCTTCACCAACCGGTAAATTTATTTCCGAAAGTTGTAAAAATACTAAAAAACCTAATCTCCAAAAGATTCGAACGAAGTTTGTTTCTGTTTGATTGGCAGATATCTCGAAAGTCTGTCCTGATAAACTCAGAATTGTGCTACTTATTCTGTCTAAAGCTAACAAATGATGTTACTGGCGGAAAGTCTTTTACGAAGGACTGCCGTGTCTACATTCCCGCTAACAAAGTTGAGATCGGCGGTGTGTTCACTGATTCGAGTTCACTGTTTAAAGTACCCCTTACTCCAGTGCTCGCAGATTTTAAATGGCAATTGCATAGGACGGAACAAAATTGTATATCCCTCCAAACTTGTATCGGGTGACCTTTATGAGGACTGCCTAATTACGTCTTGTTCGGAGAATCTGAAACGTTTTCTTAAATCACGACAAATCGTTATGCCACTTTAACTCAAGAGAAGTGTAGCTCTAACGATCCCCTTATAAGGACAACCCTTACTACTTCCAAAAACTACTGGCGGATCAGATTACTTGTATAGACTAAAATTGAGACTAATTTTGAAGAGCAGTCAAATATAACAGTTCGACATTGCGCTGACACGAAGCCGAAGCAAACAGTCTCTGGTCGTAGAAATTTGAGATCAAACAAAGAATTTTCTAGCGCTTATAGGAACACCCAAAAATCTTAATTGATTAAACATTTCAACCAGACCACTTAGTGCAGGACTGGTTAGGCCTAGTTTGGGCACCGAAAATTTTGTGTTAATGCGGATTTCCTCCCGCCACCGAGGAGATTTCAATTCTCACGGTGCAGCATGGGGTCTTGATGATAATCGATCTAGCTTAGTCCACGATGTTTGCTACAGCTTTGATGAGGTGACCTGCTTTACTGCTATTGAATGCAGTATCATCTTAACGCATGGGTTCACTGGGCCCACGCCAGGGACCCCAGGATTTGGGGAGCCCCGCGATGAGGATAGGCGCGTAAAATCATACTAGCTGTTTGCACTGCTGGCGCCATGAAAACTTCAAAAGAAAAGAGGGGTATAATTTTTATTTATTTCGAAAAAAATAATGAGCACGCTTGGATTAATATACCGAGACCAAGTAGACCATTCTTGAGCAGCTGATGTTAGTTTGAATCACGGATTAATGTCCAACACAAATAAAAATTATGAGTCACGGCGACAGACACTCGTCCAATCAAAAAATCGTCACTCTTGCAGCAAGAAACTCGAGGCAAGAACATGAATCATCTTGATTGTAAAGTATCTGAAGGGTATTCGCCAACACAATATTGATTGGTTTCATAGCCTTCTATTTGCAAAATGGATTGGTTATTGAAAAACAAAATTTGATGTGTCTGAATTCACATTGTATTCAGTTTTAACACATCAGGAACGTTGTACCAACGACACGACTAGACACTTGTATTCCAAAACTGTATCTCAAATCTGACTACCCCTCAGTGACTCAGGTAACTGGTACTGTCAAATTTGATATATGGTTAGAAAATATACAAAACTAGCAGCACTAATGAAGCTGTTATATTTTCCTAACAACGATTAGGCTCCGTTGCAATCCCTGGTTACGCCGACGAAAATAAATCAACAAAATAATTAAACCGTTGACGTTGGCTGCAAAGGTGAAAAGTATATTCGGCAATAAACTACAAAATTAGCGCTGCTTTTTAGAGGTAAGTTATTTTATTAATTAAGAACTAGCTATTGACGACTCATCCTACTTTCAGCACCCTCGAATGATCGATACCTGTTTTGTTAAACAAATCGCTTATTTTTTCAGTTTATTAAGCTTTGGTTGGGAATTTTGCATTTCCGCTCTCGGATTTGGTTTGTTTGGGTTGGAGTACACCCGTTAGGCAGTAAAGCGCATCAAAATCGGACCTCTATCGCTGGAGTTTCTAAACTAGATAATTACCTTCTTCTGGAATCAGAATTACATTGGTTTAATTAATGTATACAATACAGAAATTTGACCTCATTACCTTCTTGTGCTCAACCTCAAGTGATGTATTCTTTGAAGAATAGCCGCTTCTTGTTTCTACAACCGTTGCAGGTTCCTCGTAAGAAGAACGAGAGTGCTTACGATGTCAATTACTTTTTTTCTCCAGTTTTTCCTGTAACTAGGCAGTTGATTTTGTATACATACCATGGTTGCTATATAGCAACTAAAAATCAATAAACAAAGAAGTGTTGCTGAAGAAATATTTTTTT
The DNA here is from genome assembly GCF_030247195.1 of Topomyia yanbarensis. Taxonomy (NCBI): domain Eukaryota; kingdom Metazoa; phylum Arthropoda; class Insecta; order Diptera; family Culicidae; genus Topomyia; species Topomyia yanbarensis. The sequence goes on along the minus strand of NC_080671.1, from coordinate 27,501,006 downwards.
CGTTCGAATCAAGGGGTCACTCAATATACTGGTAACTGGCAGTAAATGAATCGGATCATTTTTTTTCACAATTTTTCATCAAGTTTCAGGTCGTGTCGTTGGTTGTACTGCTCACGTTCAATATGTTCAGGAATCGGGAATCAATACGTTGGCATGTTCCCATGTTGATCGAAGATTTGTGCCTTGCTGTGATTTATCTTTTCATCATTCCCTGATGGGAAGGATTAGGGATCTGGTAAGGTTAGGGACAACGAAAAGTAACGACACAGAGAACATAGACAATACGGTAGTATTCTTCACTTCCAAGGGAATAAAAGACACTTCTCGACAACCGGGTCAATCAACATCCCCGAGGGGTTATTGAGATGACAGAACGAAAACACCCCCGAAGAGATATTGTCATTCAAATACGGCTTAAACTATAGCTCTTTACTTTAGTTTCAGCTCTCTGTATATAAGTTCATCTATATGTGGCGAACCAAAAATTCGGATACGCAATTGCATTACTGCAGGATAGTTACATATCAAATGATATAAGGTTCAGTAATCGGATTCACAAAGATCACACGAATAACACTCAGCACGATGAATAGTAGCCATGTGATAATTGAGTTTGTGATGTTCAGCCAGTGTCCTGACTAGAATACGGCAGTTATGTTTGAAAAAATGTAGCAAGCTCTTTGACACTTTTGGACTCAAGCTATGCAATGGTTGGTATTTTCGGATGTAGCCCAAGAACGAATCTTGTGCTTTATCCAACTGATCGACAGTGGTAGAACTGGTTTTGGACTAACGAATTCAGTCACAGCGTTCGGTCTAGCCAATTCGTCCGCCCATTCATTTCCAGTAGAACCGGAACTTCAATAGACTGTGTTCTGATTGTTATTCTTCGTTGCGTGAGAAGCGTGTTTTGTTTGGATTAACTGAACCCAAGCTCCTTACGTTTCCTCAAAACAAGCCATCGGAGACAAGGTTCTATAGAAGTGGTGACAGCACACCACTTTGAGGACATCCGAAGACACTCAGTTTCCTTATCTGTACTTGTCTTAATGATGACCACAGATGTCGGTTGCTAAGCATTCCGTGTATCCAGTTCATGATATATGAAGGTACTCCATGACCTCGGGCTGCTTCCAAAATGGGTTTGAAAGAACCGTTGTCAAACTTAATTTGAATTTTGTTCTTCTCTCAAGCTCATCCAAGGATGTCAATTGTTTTGAACTCTGCTCGATTAAATACTCAAAAAACGGATTCTCTCAGAAATAGTCGCAGCAATAATAACTGACGTGTGCACCATGCCCCCGTTTAAGTTTAAGTTTAAGTGATTTCGTATTGAAGTTTTGGGTGAAATTTGTTCAATGTATATTGTTTGTATTGTGTAAAGCTGTAGCTTACCATACCATTAGCTAGAAACTGGGACTGGTCCAATCTACGCTAAGTCGTGTTTTGAAACGGTACAACGAACGTTTGACCGTCGATAGGAAGGGAAAAAATTGCCTAAATGGAACTCCATATAGTGTGAAGGAACGCCAGCAGGTAGTCTAAGATTTCAAGAGGAATCCGAATAGTTCAGTGAGGAAAGTACCGAAAAAACTGCATTTGAGTAAACTGTTATGGCAGATGCAAAAAAACTACGAAGATACAAAGTTTAAAAGACGCCGAATATCTATGAACGGCAGAATACAGGGGGAAATTACATGAGCAGAAGCTCTACGCTCAGTTGTTAATAAAACCGCATTCTCTCGTCATGGATGTAAAAATATATGTGAAAGTGGATTTCCGGCAGCTTCCTGGGCTCCTTTTCTTCACTTCACATATTTTCGACGACCCTGAGGAAGTTAGAAAGCAGAAGATATCTAAATTTGTTAAAAAATACATGATTTGGCAAGCGATTTGCCCGTGCGGAAAGCGGAACAGTCAATGGGCATTGGGTATTTGAAAAAATGTCTCCAAAAGCGTCTACTTCCACTTCTGAGATCTCACAATGGCCCTACGACATTCTGGCCGGATTTAGCCTTATCCCATTACTCGAAGATGTTCTCTAGTGAACCAAATTTCGTGCCAAACGAGTTAAATTCCCCGTGCGCACTGAAATTTCTACAAATTGGGAAATACTTGGCCATCATGAAGTAGGCACTCCGAAGACATCCTAAGGGAGTGAAATCGGGTGCTGAAATGAGGAAAAAATGGCTTTCAACACAAAAACAAGTTGGTTCAAACGTTGTACAAGACCATATGAACAGCATTAAGAAGAAAATATGAACGAACATAGAAAAAGTTTAATAATATAGTCGTAACAATAAAACAATATCATTCCCTGAAAGTTTGAAAACGATCGATTGAATGGATGAATGTTTACGAACCTTTTCTAGTGATGCAATTTGATGCCGTACACCCTTTAACAAGAATTTGCATATTTTCATATACTTATTTAGCTATTTAATAAAAATACCTTCAATTAGAAGCGATTAATTTCATCCTTGGAATTTCAAAAGCATCATGGACCAGAAGGAAAGAGACACTGCACACCTTCCTATTCCTTGTAGTGGGCAGAATGGTGTATGACAACCGATATGGAAAATGTTACTATGTTTTAATTATGGATATGGAAAATGTCTGAGATTGTCAGTGCTTTGACAAGAACGACATCACCGTAGTGAAAGTTCACAACTGCTAGGCAACAGATGCAGCAAACAAGTTTAATCCGCAAAGAAAAGAAGATTACACCCACAATCATGAACATCGTGAGGACAAGTGTACTGTATCGATAAAGAAACGAGCAGACAGATGTCAGCTGGAAGCTAACGTCCTTCCATCACCCATAATCACGAATAATGATGTTGATTGGTGTGGAATGACGAGACGCATGATACAATCTGCATTGGGACGCTTGTACATAATTTGAAGTACAATTTTCTATTCCAAAGTGTGAGAAAAATGTGTTTGTTCCAATTCCTGAACATTCAAATGAAAATCAGGGCAAATATTTTATTAAAAATGATGCCCGCATTGTCATCATTTCAGTAGAAAGTAAAAGTAACGAAGAGAAAGGAACAGCATCTCGTGTATGCATTACTCCTTATTGTTCGTCAAGTTAGTATCCTCCCATCTGTGATACTGATGGTTAATGGGATGTTTTATTATTTTGCATTTTATTATGATGACGAGATGTTGGCCCTGGTAGAGGGAAATTCGAGACTATAACCTACAATCTAGGTCAAGTTGGGATTTCTCAGCTGTAGTCGACCTTTCTGGTTGAAGTTCGACACTAGAGCGGATTACGTTCTTGTTGCTCTGTGCAATGCTGCAACTTGTGAGCGATGCGAAACGATGATCACATGGTTCCGCAAGAATAATTCCCGCTAGAAACAAACCGGGTTGCATGGCAAGCGTTGCAGAATTTGATACTATTGTATGTAAGTTGTCAATTTCGACGGTATTTGTTAAATTGCCTTGTGTTTATTATAATACGCCATAAAAAGTGTCCTCTGCAGTAGGCGACGCACATGAGAAACGTGATATTATTTTGCCTGCGGAATGTCGAATGCACATTTTCGTTCTCTAAAGGTATGTGTATGTCAACAAGTATCACTTGTTTGAAAATTCTCGTGAGTAAAACTCTGTTGCATTTCATAACAATAATTTAGAATCTGGAATATCAATTGATTAAAGTTTTATTCTATAGTTACATAAGGTTATGACAGCTTAATTTTTTCTCTTTGCTTTACGATGTCTGTTATGGTTCATTCTGCGTTTTACATTAATTGTACGTACACACTACGAGTTAGAACGCGCCACAGCACAATTTCGATGACGTTTTCCCTCATGCTTATTATTATAACATGTTACAACTCTGTAGTGAGTACGTGTTATAAGTGAACACAAATTCCAAATTTGACCGGAAAGTTATTTTCCTTTACATGCATTAATTAATCACTGATTCTCCATGCCGCCCATCAATGCAACAATATCCGCCGAAAATTAAATGCGCAGCAGCTGAGTGCGAAAAATTGGCAGCGGGATTATGATCTTGTATTTTTGGCACATCAACACACAATTTGGTGTGGAAAGCGGAAAACACTGCACGTCAGAAAATGAGCACACGCTAAAAACGATCTATTGGGTTACACGGTCCGATGGTTCCTTCCCGTGTCGCCCAAATCCGTTTGCTTGTACATAGTCAGGCCGACCCGCGAATGGAATGCAAATTTCTCCCCAAGGTGGTTGTTTTCCACGTTAGCCGTGTAACACATCGCATAGAAACTGTTGCCGTACTTTTCCGGCAAAAAATCTCAAGCGTAGGTGGGTAAAGCTTCCGGGAAAAGTTGTTTTTCTATCGTTGTCCTAGCAACAAACATAGATCTCGAAACGGTAGTGAGTGTTTCGCCTGGTAGGGGAAGATTAAATTGGAAATCAGCTCCGAGCAGGGATGGAATCGAGCAACGCTTTCTTTCTAATGATATCATAATTGACTTCATCTATTTTCTCCACGAGCCTGGAATCCATTTCTCATCAGTAGTGCAGCGTGCGTATGATATCTGATTCAAAACACTGTGAAGTGTGGGAGTAAGAAAGGAAATAAAAGCTCGGGTTTTGCCGCTGACATTGGGTTTCACGGAAGCATTGCATTAACAAGTGTGAAACGAACACCAATCAATGAAGACTGACGAAGGCGGCAATACACTGCCTTGTGGGTTCTATTATTTAAATAATAACATAACATTTGTACGGAAAATAGATTGAAAAGCACCTTAAAAGGAAGTTGGAGTTGAAACCACAGCAAACTGTACGTCCTTAGTATCGGAGCGCGATTTTAACAGTTGTTCATTGTTTATTACTTTCACGATCGAATAATAAAAATCAAATTCAATAGTTATTAGTGTAAATAAGTTACGTTAACACCCCTACTCAAACCAACTGGTAGGGGAGCCCGGGGCCAGCTCGCGGTTGAAACAAGTTGGCGGGGCCATTTTTTCTCCGTTCCTATTAGTTCCCATATGGCGCTATCTTTCAAGTACTCTGAAACTTATTCTCCAATATGTTTAGGTTGAATTTACATTTACATTTTGTGTATTTAGCCACGCATAAATTCGGTAAGTAAGTTTTCTCTCAAACTTAAAATTTTTATTTTTAAGCATTAATTTATTTGATACTCGCTCAATGCGTTAGCTCGACGAAGCCTTGACTGCCCAGAAAAATAATGAATTTATGAAAACTCAATTGGCCCACCTCTGAGTCGATTCCTAGTCCCACCAGGAGTACTTGCACGAAATTTGAAGCAAATCGGACAAGTTTAGCTTCCGGACCAACCTGAAGTTTGAATGGGATTTTTCGAAAATTTATATGGCGAAAATCCACTAGTTCGCATTTTCGCCGCTAAGTGGCACTGTATGCATCGTATTATCACTGTAAGTGAACATTAGAAAGATAATTTAATTTCTACAACTTTGTCGAAGGCTGCTAGTCAATCCGGCTTTGTTAAAAGAAGTTATTAAACTTTTAGCGAAGTGATGTCTGAGTCAGTTTTGCATGAGACCTAGCAGTGCATGGTTGTGTATCAGTACTCGATTCCCACGAAATACACATTTTTTTAAAAATAATGGTTAGATTTAGCTGAATGGTATGTTCAGAAGAATTGTAGTACATAATGGTCAAGGCTCCGAAAATGGCAACCACAGGCGAAATTATTTTTTATCAAATTTTGCGTCAAACTGTTTGTTTTCCGTATGTATATAACCTCTAATATTAAAAAATATGAATGGTCATCCCAGAAAAAAATTTCATGTCTGTCATTTATGAAAGTTTGTTGATGCTACTTGCATGACCTGAAAGTGACTAAAAGACAGTAAGGAGATAAACAGGTAAACAAAATCCATATTTTCAACTTTTTGCTTGCAACCACATTTTTCTATCGTATTCAATTCGTAAAATTCAAAAAAGTTTTGTGGACCACACCAACAGCATGCATACAATGTCTAACCTGCATTTTTTCTTACTACTTTGAGTCTACTTTTTGAAACTGTGTTGTGAAAACTTTAAAGTTTTATTAATTTTTAAGAAAACACAGTTTATCTTATGTAACGTGACAGATTTTTTCTGCTGTAAAGCAATTCTATCAAGTTTGAATCGATTGCGTCAATATTGGTGACCATCTTTGATTCTGATGAAACCTTTTACATTTCATGTATATGGAACACTAAGTATTTTTCAATATTAAACAAACATTTTTTATTCAAGAGTAATATTTAAAAAGGGCGTATGGGATCTTGAATGCACTACTTTCAACATATATTTTTCGAAAATTGCCATTTGTGCAGCAAAACTATATGTTAGCGAGCTCTAGGGAATTAATTGTTCTGTGTGAATATTTTTTGGTGAAACTTTTCAAAAAAAAGCAAGAAAATGTTAAAAATACAAATAGATTGTAGAAAAAAATGAAAATACAATTACAGAAAAACAATGTTTTTTTGTTAACGAAAGCCTGTAAACTGATGAAACTATAATTGCACTATTAGGAAGTTATTAGTAAGAAAACATTTTTAGCTTCAAGTATTTTCCCAAATTTCTTAGTATTTGCCAGTCATAAATATAATTTTCCTATACAATATTAATGCTAAAATATAATTTCGAAGCAAAATGCTCTGAAGAATATTTTTTCGAAATATTTTGATTTTTTTTTCAACAAAAATATCTAGTAGTGAAAATACGCCTTTTTAATAAATTACTCACAAATACCAAACGCAAAAAACATAACACGTTTAAAATTTAATTGCAAATAAAAAACTTGAAAATATAATTGCATCGTAGAGAAAATAACAATAAAAAGTTTTAACATATTTCAATAATTCTTTAAATTTTGAATTTTTATTTGATTTTTTTCTTTAAATAGTTTAGTTATGGAATGTATTTTAAAATGGGTTTTCAATTCAAAATGTTCACGAAAAATTATCCTTCAAAATACAGATGTTTTCAAGTTATTTTGGATTTTCTTTCGACTTAATATGTTACTTCGTGAAATTACAACCTTTTCAAAAGTTTTTCACGTTTGTTCATCAAAACCAATATGTTTTTCAAAATAAACATGAAATTTCTCGTTAATACTCAGTTCCTAGATTAAGGATGATTTGTGTACGATTGTCTTGATATCCTTGCTTCAATGAAAATGCAGAACTGTAACGTGACAGATTCTGGTTGTAACGTGACAGATCATTGAGAGTACTCCATAAAATCGAAAACAAAGTTTTTCTTCAGGAAAACTATATTTCAAACTCTTCCTTGCTTTCTAAGCTTCAACTTAAAACTGTTTTCATGCAAATTTGGGGGCCAACGGAACAGACTTTTTCTATTTAGTCGGGCAACCTCCAAACTAACTGCGAAAATTGTGTAACGTGACAGACGTATCAAAATGACAATAAAGTGAAAACGGTTCATGATAGAAAAAAAACTTTCTGTAGAAAAAATGTGCGGTTTAGTAACCTTAATAATGTGCAGTTGTGATAGAATATGGTTTTATTGTTTTTGCTGACTTATCTTATGAAATATGCGTAAAAATGTAACGTGACAGGCAGAAGCCTTGACCAATACGAGTTATATTTTGGTTAGAAAATTTTAGTTCCACCTGTGGCCGCATAGTGCACGCTAACACTATCTTTTCATAGAAAAGAAATAGAATATCAAGATGTTTGGAAGAATTATTGCAGAATGCCTGCTCTACAACTTTGTGGAAAACACCTAATTTATATCTCTCTTCGTTGAAAAGTTAGTGTTGGCGCTCTCTAACAACATGTAGAACTCAATGTTCTAACCATAAGATGACTCGTATTATTTATTATAATTCTTCTGGGCGAGCTATTGAACTAAACCTAACCATTATTTCACAAAAATGTTTAGTGCATGCGATAATTTATCTTTGATAATACGCGAAAGCGGCGAAAATGCGAGCTAGTAGGTTTTCTCCATGTAAATTGTCGAAAAATCCCATACAAGCTTCAGGTACGTTGGCCCTATAGCTAGACTTGTCCGATTTGCTTCAAATTTGGAACAAGCACTACTGGTGGAATTAGGAATCGACTCAGGGGTGGGTCGATAGGGGTCATTTTTTTCTTTTCAGTCTAATGAATATGTACACAATAAAAAAACACTTGAAATTAATTGGATCCTGCGAACGCAGTTTTCTACTGCGTGTTGAATTGTAACATAATACCTAACTCATTGTAACAGAAAGTACATTAATATTGTTCGAGACTTCAGTGAAGTCTCGAACAATATTAATGTGTGAAATATTTTCAGAAGATAGCAATTTCCTACAACTTATCGAGATCCTTATCCTCATCTTTAGTCGTTATTTCTGAATCCTAAAATGATATTTGTTATTACGTTTTTTAATTGCCGCAAAGTTCTACTTTATCGATTATTTGGACAATTTTCGACAAATTGATGACTTAAAGAAACGAAAGATATGAAAATTCAACGACGGGTAGGTATTCCAGGGTGAATCAATTATAAACTTATAACGACAGGCATGCTCATATGAATATGATCGGAAGGATTTTATTTTCTGCTTGCTAATCCGAGTGTTCCACTGCACTATGGTCCCAAAGCTCTATTTAGGAAGACAAAACTGTTTGCGCCAAAACCGTTGGGTTTAGATATATAGTATCTTCGGCAAACTTTGTTAGTACTTTCTTGCCGATTTTTTTATATTAGTTGAATTAGGGTGGTCCTTGTGGTTAGGGTGTTCAAAGTATCAACTTCTTAGATATGTAAAATTCAGCTACATAATGTTCTATAAAAGTTATAAATCAATCAAATTGAAGCAACTTTTCTGAAAAAACTATGTAGCTGTCTCTAATGGTTCATGTGCTATGATTTTTTCAATATTTAAGGTAGGGTGGCTCTTTAAAAATTGGTTTTCTATTAATATCTTTTTATGTGTTAATTTCTCGCTAATACTTTGTTCTTTAGGTTTTTAGAACTTTTGTAAATACACATTTTTGCCAAAGCAATGAAGTTTCTACCTCTTTTGTTTGCATAGTTACAGGCGATTTTCAAAGCAAAAATGATTTTTTTCAAAGCTATATATCTTCCAACATTGCAAATGGATTTTCAATTTTTTAGTTTCATTTGAATGATTGAAACTTTTGTAGTTTTTGGTGAAAAAACTGCGAGAGCGTTATTTCTGTAAAATAAATAATTAATTTTTGAAATTGGTGTCTTGTACAACAAAAATCGTTCATAACTTTTCAAATAGACGAGATAATAACTTTGTTACTTCAGCAAAAATCTTGGCCATGCAAAGTTCTAAAAGTGCTGCTAACAAAGTATTTACGATAAATCAATGTATGAAGTGACAAATGAAAAATAGTGATTTTAAGAGGTCACGTTTTCATCGCTCAATCTCTTATGGTAAAATCAACTAAGAAATAGTCAATGTATGCTATAATGAAAATCTATTGAATATGTGACACTGTTTGAAAACACAACAATTTACCGTACAACTACATGTTAGCGTGAACTCACAATAGTGTTAATAGCGTACTATAGTAAACTCTAAATAAAAGTTATCAATTAGTGCAGCAGCATAGACAGACTTTTCCGGAGACCACGCACACTAAAATAAAGAAAGGTTTTGTAGCACAATAAAAATAGATGTGTAACTCTAGTGACAATTTTGAAATGAAACCACTCTGCATCTCCACTGGAAAAAAACCACTCTACATCTCCACTGGATCATTTCACTTGAGATAGAATAAGCCAAAAAGAAAAAATGTCGATTAGTACGAGAATTATGTTCACCATTAGAAATTGTACTACTGCGCCGAAGAATCCGCCCCATTAAATGATTCCCATCACGAGATATAGCCTAATATAAAATGAAAGAGTGTTAGAATTTTCCAGGCACTCCAACTCCGCCCAGAGGAAGAATTTTGAATTAAACTGTTCTCAGTCGAAAAGCCCTTGACCTTATGATTTACTTTGCAGAAGACTACGAACAGCCAAGTGTTCTTGATCACGAGCTATAGCACTATTAAAAAAAGTATAAGGCATTTTAATTCGCTCTAGCGCCACCTAGTGAGAGAATTCTGAATTATTCAGGTGTTTACCGGAAAGCCCTTGACTTACTTGACCAGTTTGCCAAAGATACTACTCTTCCAAATAGCCAGCATTTTGAGTTATTAGAAGTTGTAAAACCATGTAATCGAGTGTTTCTACCTCATGTAATTCGTGCGTTCAAAAGAGTTTTTTTGCACTTTCGACAGAGCCACCCCAACTGCAGTACATGACACCCTCAACTTTGCGCGCTTATAACTTTGTCTGCTGTCGTCAGATTGACCTCCGGTTTTCACGAGTCGATTCATTGTTACATGAAGATTCTTATTTTTTCACACAAAAGACTTTCATCGATAACGACGCCACCTAGAGCTGAAAATGTGAATCTGATGCATTTCTCCATACATTTGATCTCTTTTTTCCATACAAACTTTGAGCAGTTTGCGGAACCCCTTGCAGTGGACCAATTGAGCTGAAATTTTCAGGAAATCTTGTTGGGGACTCAAATTATCATTTTGGGGGGTAAGGTTTTGATTTCGAGATTTATGCCATTTTGGGCCAGTCTAATGTCACATTTTGTTATACCCCCTCCCCCCTAAAAGCATTACGTAATTTATGAATGGTCTTCAAGAGGGTGACGTTTCTTTGAAAAATTAGTGATGCCAGCATAAGCTGGCTTCTTGGCTCGGCTAGTTGCCAAAAATGACACCGAATGCGCTTTAAGCAACGTTCACATCGCTACAAGCCAATGTTGCTAACTCGTCTTGGAACTTGTCGAATGCAAACAAACTTTATTTTGATGTGTTTAACTGGTTCATAGGTGGTAAAAGCGTTCGGATTTTATGGGGGAAAGGCGATTTCAAAATAGTATTATTTTTCATATGTTAATTAATTATTTTCAATGTCACTTTCAAACGATGTTGTACTGTTCATTAGGGTGGGACAAAAAATAGATTCTTGCTTCGAGCAATTTTTTGGATATCTTTCGGGGTCTAGAACAACTGTGCAAATTCTTAGCTCGATCGGTGAAACTATATTTTTGCGGCCACGGTATAAAGCTTACATGGGATTTCGAATGGGGAAATTGACTTTTACAAAACAATTCCTCCAGGTGTCGCCCATTACCTTCTAAAAATAAACTGATATGTGGTTTTCATAGGAAATTTAACAGAGAAATAAAGTCTCGAAGACCACGAAACGATCTGTTCTTGTGGAAAAAAAATATAAAGCAGAAACTGAGTGATGCTCTGACGATTGACAAAATATTCATTTTTTCTAGCTCTACTGCTAGTGGATCTCGCTTTAGATGCAATTTTCTTTTGCTTGCTCTTATTGGGTCCAAATTAATAACCTGTGCTATTTGGTCTTACCACAAGAATTTTGAGGGATAAAATGAGGTTTTTTGTACATAAAAGGAGAGTTAAAAAATGCTGTATATAATTTGACCGTCAGCAGCAGTGATGCTATGAAAATAGAAATTTTTATCAATCGTCAGAGCATCAATTGGTTTTTGCTTAATATCTTTTTCCACAAGCGTCAGCTCATTCCACGGTCTTCGGGACATTGTTTTCTAGATAAATTTTCTATGAAAACAATACGTCGATTTATTTTTAGAAGACAATGGGCGGCTCATGGAGGAATTATTTTGTGAAAGTCAGTTATCCCATATTAATTCCCACGTAAACTTTAAACAGTGGGCGCAAAAATATAGTTTCACCGACCAAGCTAGGAATTTGCATAGTTGTTCTAGGGCCTAAATAATTACCAAAAAGTTGTTTGGAGCAAATTTTTTTTCATATAACCGTGTCCCACTCTACTGTTCATGTGAACAGACCTTAAACATTTGAAACGTAGCTAGCGCTACTGGCGTTTGGTGGTAGTTTCATGCAACAAACGATATTCACGGGGCTGGTAATGAACACAATCAATGAGACACCAGACACTTCGATTTTGTTACCGAACCGTTCAATTTATTTAACGGTTTTTACACAGCGAACGTCCAGTAATATGTTCAGTAATTTATTTATTAAACGAACGTTCAGTAAATCAAAAGTTTGTTTGAGATTAGCCCTTTTGAGAGAGCTCCCTTCGAGTCGGTTAATTTTCATCATTTTCGGCACAGTTTATTGCCGCCCGGTTATCGAAAGTCTGAATAACGGTGAAGAATTTAACGATTATACAAAGTGAAGAGGCTTATAAAAGCATTTTTCGACTGACGCGAGTAGTGACAGTTTGTGAAAATCGAATTTCGGCAAATGAAAAAAAATCTTCCTCGCATTACGGGCCGTCGATTCCCGATGCAATGACAATAAAAGTGCACAGATAACATCTAGAAACACAGTGTACATTCTAAAAATAGTGAAAAATGGTTTTTCAGAGAAAAAAATCAATCCGAAAAGTGAAAAAATACTGCAATAAGAAAAATTGGCATATTCAAATAATTGGGGTTTCACTAGCGACTACCAGGTGTCGCCCCAAAATTCTTCGCCCGAAAAATAGGTGGTAAAATAGCCGGTCGGTGGTCAGCTAATTTCGTCCGCGTCCCTTGTCACCTATTTTTTATTGGGTGTTTCATCGACGGTGCTATCTTTGAAAATGCCTCTGACATTCAACTTTTTTTTTACTTTTTTATTTTATTGCAAATGAGTGTTCATTGATGTGATGGCACTGTAAGGGAACACGTATCTACCGGTCGACTTACTTTTCTTTGAAATGAGTTTGTTTAGGGTTTGCTTTACCAACGGGGAACTGATCCACAGAACATTCAATGTGCTTAGGGAAAACACATAGCCTTATTTGAGTGGAATGATGACTTCAATCATGTATAAGGTTTGACAATTCGCGAGAGTGATCGGGGACCGGTTGATAATTACCTTCGGTTATGTCAGCACGAAGAATGAGTATTTTGCTGTCATGTTCATTGGTTAGCTTTTAATTCTATGTCATGCCTCCACGCGAGTGTAGGTCCCATTAATAGCTAAAGGAATCTCGAAAAAAAATATTTTGGTGTTTCTTTTTTCGTTTATGTATAACAAAGTCATTCTTGCCAGATCCCTAACGGTATTGTTTCGCTGGCAATGGGAACTGTTTAAACTCTCCTCAGTTTGACCTCACCTCGGTTACCACTACATGAACGAAAACTCGATGGAAAGCAATATACTAAATTGATAAACTCCTAGAAGAGTAGACGGAAGCAGAACTCTTGTTCTTGTCACCTCTTACAACAGAGAGCTGGAACACCGTGGATCGATTATTGCATCGCCGCGGATTCCACACCCCGGGCAAACGAAAAGCCCTTAATACCCTCATGGTCATGGTCCAATTAACCCCCAATGCGTGGTGTTTTGATAGTGTTCTAAAAGGAATCAACTCATGAAAACACTATGTCCATGGTCCGGCAGATCCCATAAAAAAACTATATTTTGGTGCATCTATGGGTTACTGAGACCATTTTGTGGTGTTTATAAGGTTGTGAAATCAGGCATGGGCCATTTTTTAATGTTTATTTTAACAGAAACGTACAGAAACCCTCAAATTTTGAAGATTTTTCAGAGGCCTGGACCTAGACTTGTGAACCAAACGACTCAGCTCAACAAATTGGGTAAATGTTTGTTATTGAGAAAGAGTCATCAAAAGACACCGCTGCATAGTGGTCGGAAGCCCCAAAAACGTGAATTTAATTCACTAGAGGTCAAACCATCGAATATATCCACAGGGTATCTTTGGACGAACTGTTTGTGAGAATATTCCCCACAACCCGATAAAAATTAAAATTAGGCATGGCTTACTACGATTAAACTAAAAAAATTAACTTTTTATATTGACGGGGTAGAAAGTTGGTGTCTTCGACAAAGTTTTAGAAATGCTCGTAATGAAGAATTTTGTTGAACAACTTGAACTAGTAGGACTTAAAGTTATCGATTTATAAAGCATTTTCTATGGTAACACCCTTAAATTTAGTTTTTAATATAACTTTTTCCACGGTGACTTTTCGTGCATACCATGTTCCAAACAAATGTGGAGGGCCTTGGAAAACGCTTTATAAATCGAGAACATTAAGTCCTATAAGTTCAAGTTGTTCAATAAAATTCTTCATTATGAGCATTTCTAAAACTTTGTCGAAGACACCAACTTTCCACCTCGTCAGTATAAAAAATTTAATTTTTCTAGTTCAATCATAGTCAGCCATGCATCAATTTAATTTTTCTCAGATTGTGGGGAATATTCATACGAACAATTCCTCCAAAGACACCCTGTGAATATATTCGATGGTTTGGCCTCTATCAGTAGCGTCTGGCACAAATGGCACGTTCCCCATGTTGATCGGAGATTTGTGCCTTCATCCATCTGGGGCAACCGTTAAGTACTGCTTTGCGTTCTTACTTATTTTGTTTTGTGTTAATCGCCATGTTTTTATCCATAGCTACTTTTCGTTCCTTACTTGCTGTCCAACCTTCGCGATACATCTGATCTGCTCAGGTCTGCTGCAAATATCGTCACCTGTTGAGGCATGAACTGATCCGGAGGTGTCGACCAAAATGATTGGCATCTGTTTACAGCCACCTTCGCCGGGCTTCTTATCCTTCTTTGTGATAGTCATTCTTATTTATCTGCTATCTGGTGCTGAGAACTTCTTGGCTGCGGTATTTCACCCTATACCGATGCCCATTTTCGCGATCCATTTCGCTGCCATTCCAACGAAATAATCATCGGTGGTAAAATTTCTCTATACAACTATATCCCGATTTTCTCCCACTTTGTGTCTTTTCTTCCTTAGCTGCCGTTGCTAGCCCGCTGACCGACATCTGCTGTCTACTTACTACTGTTGCTAATATCAAAGCTTGTCGAAACGTGCACCGATCCTTCAGTAAAGCCGTCCAACTTGACATACATCCCTTTCCAGCCACCCTCGCAAATTTTCGTCCTTGGTTTCTTTATTGACTTGTTTCTAGAGTGACCGAACTCGAATGACATTTTATTTGTCAAAACGGTTTGCAGTATATTTTTGCCTGAACAGGAAGTTAATAAAATTTTAAAAGTAATTCAAAACCTTCATGGGGGCGCACGGGCCTGCCAAGTGTTGTTTGAAACAGTTTTCACTTATCTATGCATTACGACATAAATCGTTTGATGTAATCTGCTTTAGTGCGTTGTGCTAGGTCGTATATACGAACATCCACCTTATTATCTTTCATATACACTTGAATTTTGTTTTCAATGCCACATTGTATTGTATCCGACGCCGTGTTCCATGTTGTTCTTTGTAGTGAAGTCTTCTGCTTTGGCTAATCTTCTAAACGTTATCAAAACACAATTGTTTACGTGGTGTAGCTGTATGTAGGTCACTTCCTCGAGATTAACTTTTATCACACTTTTTCAAGTGCCACGGGTGATTTCGCGGAATATGTGCATTTAAGTCCACTTCCGCTTGTATTTACGACAGAATTAATGTGCGACGCAAATTTTTCTAAGCTCAATAGAACTTGTGTTATCCCGTAGTAAAGACTGGCACATTTCACTGAGCAGATATTGTTTATGTGATTATATCACAAAGCGAAGTACTGCCCATGATCGCATAGTTGTCCAGTTTTATGGGACTGATATGCGATCGTGGGCTGTAGCTGCTGTTCTGCACGGGATGAGAAGATAGACTGTGAGAATGCCATTACAAACAACTTAGTTAGAGCCATTACTTCTCGGTGTATTCAAAGTCATCATCATCATCGTGATCGAACAAACCAGGTTGTCCGAATCGTGAACGAATGTATTTCAGACGTCCCGGGTACTCGATCTTGGGCAGTCGGTCTTCGGCCTGCTCCGAAAATATGCAATATAATTTCAGAAAACTTTGTCAAAAGCATTAGCCTACATCTTATAACAAAAAAAGTAAAATGAGACAAAAGCTTCCTTAAATCTGTATCGATTTATATCTTAATATACTGAATGCTGACAGCTATAGACAAGCGAAAAACACCATTCTCCATACACGGAAACAAAAAACTACCTAAAATTGAGTTCCTTTGACTCAATCTCGTGGTATCGTGGGGGAACTTAAAATTTGGTAAACCGTGTTGAAGGTAGTTTCCATTTAACCACGGCAAAAATTACAACTCATTGATAGGTTTTTTATACTCAAATTTAAGTTGAATTTACCTAATTTTGAGTTCACCCCAAACAACTCAAAAGTACCTTCCTCCACGGAAGACCTCGACTGAGTCGAACCTCTCGTTTTGTTTTTGACAACACTAATAAGTGCGAAAGCGACGCACAACTCAAAAGTAAGTTAAAAGAACTTTTCTGCAGGTTGTTTTATTTAACCGTGTAGTTATTTCTATTTCCACGAAACAAAGTGCGATCTCAGCTTACTCCGATTGCTTTTTGTCATACTGTGCGACCCCGTAAATATAATTTAGACTTGAAGCTTATCACCGTAGCTGTGGCGAGGCGACGCGGTGTGCTAAACGATCAATCAGCATCTGCACTTTGCGCACGGTACTGACTTCATCTGTTTAAAGATTCTGATGATGCCGGCTAGCATCGCGATGTGCGTTTGTGACAGGCTACGTGGTAAATATTGTAATAATGAATATGGCAAAGGTGTACTGTTTACATGATTTGATGTGCTAGTATAAGTTGGTTGGAATGTTCAGTATTGATACAGGTTTTCGAGTAACTGCAAATTAAATGGCTGGCGTTCAAACGGGGTATGTAACACACATTTTTCATGATTTAAGGGGAAAAACTAGCACTTTGATTATTAATAGCAAGAAAAAAATTAAAAATAATCTTCAAATGACACTACACTATCTTGATCAATTAAAATTGACGCCAGCTAAATTGTATGCGATAGTAGAATTTAATCAAAGGGATCCTTTAAAGCAAGATCAGCGGGCTGATTAGTACCTACTACATAGTGAAACATTTGTTAGATTGTCAGATGGATATCAAACAGATTCTAGGCAATTTGTCGGGTACCTTTCGATCATGTCCCATTTGGATGAAGAGGCCATTTGGCGAAATACCATTAGTTCGAACAATGCTTTTTTTCATAAAACGTTTATTTGACACGGCATTTGCAAAAGCTTTTTTACGCCGGGGTTTTTTTTACATAACATGTTACAAAGGTTCTTAAGACTATTACGTTATATAAAAAAAAATTCACTTTCTAATGCTAACACTGAGGATAATCATCATTTTGAATGTTTTTAATTATACTCTATTTTCTTGAATTTCATTGTAAACTTATTGATAGTTTTTCTGTAATCTTTGTTTATTTTTTTCTTTATTTATATCGTTTTATCTAACTTAACTAACTGCGAGGAAATCTAAATTGTTTGTGGGTAGCAAGGGCAAAACTTAGAAACGTTGTGGGGATAATTATATTTGAATATTTATTGTTTTCAGGAAATGATAAATATGGCTCATGTATGTAAGATCTCGTAAAGCGAGGATATCACGAACAGGTACATAGGGTGGTTTTCTTCTGGCTCGTAAGGAGTCTATTAATTGGGATCTGGCTTCACGATATTCAGTGCAAGACCAAACAACATGTTCAATGTCTTCGTAACCCTCTCCGCAAGCACATTGATTATCTTCTGCGATCCCAATACGGCGGAGATGCGCATTCAACGTATAATGGTTGGACATGAGTCTAGACATCACACGAATGAAGTTTCGACTTACATCCAACCCTTTGAACCATGCCTTCGTTGATACTTTAGGAATAATTGAGTGCAACCACCGTCCCAGATCTCCATTGTCCCATGATGTTTGCCAACTAGTAAGCGCTATAAAATTCATTGAAGGCAATAGGTCTTTCATAGATGTCACCGTCCAGCGCCCCTATTTTGGCTAAATTATCCGCTCTCTCATTACCCGGTATGGAGCAATGAGCGGGAATCCACACTAAGGTAATTTGATAAGATTTATTTGTTAATTTAGTTAAGTATTCTCGTATCTTCTTCAAAAAGAACGAAGCGTGATTATCAAGCTTTAATGAGCGTAGTGCCTTAATTGTGCTGAGGCTATCTGTGAGGATGAAATAATGGCTCGGAAGTAAAGTATCAATGATTTCCAGACTATAGTGAACTGCTGCTAGTTCGGCTGTATAAAAGGAGGCAGGTTCTGCAAGCTTGAAAGAGATCGAGGTGTTATTGTTGAAAATACCGAAGCCAGTGGCCTCATTGATTCGTGACCCATCAGTGTAGAACATTTTATGGCAGTCGATGTGTTGGTATTTACTTATGAATATTTTAGGGATCTCCAGAGAGCGCTGGTGATCCGGGATTCCACGAATTTCCTCTTGCATGGACGTGTCGAAAAATAAAGTGGAATCGGGAGTATCTAGTATATTAACACATGTCAGAACATAACTAGAAGGCGTTATTTCTTGTGACATGTGATTGAAGTACACTGTCATGAATCTGGTTTGGGATTGAAGCTCGACAAGTCTTTCGAAAGTTTCAATTTCAAGTGGATTCATAACCTCACATCGTATAAGTAAACGAGAGGAGAGATCCCAGAATCGATCTTTTAAGGGAAGAACTCCCGCTAGAACTTCAAGACTCATCGTATGTGTCGATTTCATGGAACCTAAGGCGATTCGTAAACAACGATACTGTATTCGTTCCAATTTAATAATGTGAGTGTTTGCAGCTGAACGGAAACAGAAGCACCCATATTCCATTACTGAAAGTATCGTTGTTTGATACAATCTTATCACGTCACTTGGATGAGCACCCCACCAAGATCCGGTTATTGTTCGGAGAAAATTTATCCTTTGTTGGCACTTCTTTATCAGATACCTAATGTGGCCTCCCCGTGTACCTTTAGAATCGAACCAAATTCCGAGATATTTAAAGGTCATGACTTGGGCTATCGTTCTACCAACCAACTGAAGCTGAAGCTGAGCTGGATCACGCTTCCTTGAAAAAACAACCAACTCTGTTTTCTCCGTAGAGAAATCGATGCCTAACTTCAAAGCCCAACTTGATAAATCATCCAAACTATCTTGCAGTGGTTGTTGTAAATTTATGGCTTTTGGTCCTGTAACAGAAACCACGCCATCATCTGCAAGTTGCCTTAGAGTGCATGGGCTGACAATACAATTATCAATGTCATTCACGTAAATTGTAGAGAAGGGGGCTTAAACAAGAACCTTGTGGAGGCCCATGTAACTTATTCTGAATGTTGCTAAATCGCCATATGAAAAATGCATGTGCTTTACTGACAATAAGTTGTATAAATAATTATTTAATATTGGTGAAAGACCACATTGGTTAGTTTCTCTGAGAGAACATCAATGGAAACAGAGTCGAATGCTCCTTTTATGTCTAAGAACACAGACGCCATTTGTTCTTTTTTGCGTAAGCTAGTTAGATTTCTGACGAAAGTAGCGCCAGACAATCATTCGTTCCCTTTCCCCTCCGAAAACCAAACTGGGTATCTGATAGCAAGCCGTTCGCCTCAACCCAATTGTCGAGACGTCGTAGGATAATTTTTTCCAACAATTTCCTGATGCAGGATAGCATTGCAATCGGTCGATACGAGTTATGGTCGGAGGCTGGTTTTCCCGGTTTTGGAATGGCGATAACTCTCACTTGTCTCCAGTCGTGCGGGACTATGTTCTGCTCAAGAAGCTTATTGAATAAATTCAACAAGCGTCTTTTTGCTAGGTCAGGCAGATTCTTCACCAAGTTGAATTTAATTCTGTCTGGACCCGGAGCATTATTGTTGCATGAGAGGAGTGCAATTGAAAATTCCATCATTGTCAAAGGCGAATCTATGGAATCGTTACTTGTGGGAGCATCGCGAATGATTTTCTGCGCAGGAGCAGAATCTGGACAAACTTTCTTGGCAAAATTAAATATCCAGCGATTCGAAAAATCTTCGCTTTCATTAGTTACGTTTCGATTCCTCATTCTTCTGGCTGCGTTCCAAAGAGTACTCATTGATGTTTCTCTTGACAAGCCATCAACGAAACGTCTCCAATAACTAGACTTTTTGGCACGACGGAGACTGTCAAATTTGTTTTGTAAAATCGAATAATTTTCAAAGTTTGCACGTGTACACCCTTTCCGTTTCATAATTTCTTTGTAAGCAACTTGTTTAGCTTTATATGCATCCGAGCACTCTTTGTCCCACCAGGGATTAGGAGGCCGGCTGTTCATTATCATGCCAGGATTGCATTTCGTTTGGGTTTGTTCTGCTGCTTCAATAATCAAACCCGCTAGAAATTCATATTCTTCGGTAGGTGGTAGCTCTTCCGTCGAAACAAGAGAAGTGGAAATTAAAGATTGGTATTTTTTCCAATCAATATTTCGTGTCAAGTCATAAGGGACATTGATTGAATTCGTGAGGCCTAATTCACTGTTAATTGAAATAACGACTGGCAAATGATCAGCCGCGGAGCAGCCATGGTTTCCACTACCTCAAAAATCTGACGTTGTCCAATTTGAGCTTTGGGAGGTATATATATAGAGGCGATAGACATGTCTTTGCCTTTAATATTCGTTTGGACAGCTACAGCCTCAATGCCCGCAAACAAGGGGATGTTAATTCTATAGAAAGAATAGCACTTTTTAATTCCTAGAAGCACTCCTCCATACGGGGTGTCTCGGTCTATGCGAATAATGTTGAAATCATTCAAGTTGAAATTAATGTTTGAGGTAAGCCATGTTTCACATAAAGCAAAAGCATCGCATTTCAAATTATGCAGCAAAATTTTAAGGAGTCAATTTTAGGTATGATACTTCTGCAATTCCACTGTAAAACAGTGATGGAATCTTTCATTGGAGGAGGCGAATTACCCATTGAAAGATACAATCGCTGCAAGGATGGGCCATTGAGCAATCAGCTGCTCTAAAAATGTTCTAATTGTTGGGAGGAACGCTGAAAGTATACTTTTTAGTGGTTCAGAAATATTGAATGCTTTGAAAATCCAATCAACAATTTCAGAAAATTTCAATAAACCTATCCCCGGTTGAGGCTCGGAGGAAGTTGAAGTTTTATTATTTCCAGTAATGGTGTTCTGTTTGGATTGTACATTACCAAAACCGGGAGGGACTGGCTTCGGTATTGCATCGGAATTCTTTAGCTTTGGCCGCAATTTATTTGTTGGAGGAGAAATTTTAAGGCCCTTGCTTGGCAGTTTAGGAAAAGAGGATTGTTTTCTTTTCCTGGATCCTCTAGGTAAAACAAATGATGTACCTTCGGACGCTTCGTCAGAGTCAGACTCTTTCGGCAATAGAATAGCGTATCTGTTTTCTGGGACCGTGGGTTCAGGAGTAGCATTTTTCAGTATTTCTGCATAAGAGCGCTTAGATCTCTCCTTCAAGGATCGTTTAATTTTCTCCTCCCGCAATTTATATATGGGACATGCAAGGAGCTCGTGTGAAGTTTCTCCGCAATGTAAACATTTTTCTAAGTTTTTATTGCATGTATCCTCTTGATGAGGCCCCCCACATTTGCCACACGGTACCTTATTGGAACAATAAGTGGCTGTGTGGCCAAGCTGTTTACAATTAAGGCAATTCATCACACGAGGGATGAAAAGGCGAACGGGGAGACGAATTTTATTAATAAGAACATGGCTAGGCAAAGCAAACCCAGCGAAAGTTACACGAAATGAATAGGATGGTCGGTAAACTTTTTTCTCTTCTTCATGTGATACTGAGTACAATTGCTTACAATCGAGTATTTTTACCTTATTAAGCAGGGCGTTCTTGAAACAACCAACACCATGCTTAAGTATATCCTCGGCAGTGAGGCTGGGTTCGGAGATGACTCCATCGCATTCTATATCGCGCGAAAGTATATAAACTTTATATTCACGCGTGAAGAGTTCGCAGGCTACTATCTCGTTAGCTTGTCTAATGTTATCAATGCTAACTCGAAGTTTATCTTTATTTACTTTCACGATCTCTGTTACAGCAGAAAATCGTGAAGTCAGATCCCGTGCAATTTGCACAAGGTTTAATGGCTTTCCTTTCCGCTTGAAGAAAACCTGCCAAGGTCCAGAAGACCCTTGGGGGTATAATTTTATTCTAAGGGGAGTTGAGGGAGGGGGATCAGAAGAATTTTGCTCTTGTGAAATGGAGGATTCCATCTCACTATCCTCCATCTCGCCTACCATACACAGTAAGTAAATTAAATACTAACACTAGCAAAATTATATTAAAATCTACCTGTCCTTCGAAGAGTTGCAGATTCACGCTGTCTCCCTCTGTCACGCTCGGGTTGAACACAGCGCAACCACCACTACCAAGATGGAGCCGCTATTTACCTGTGGGTCCAGGGGTATTTCCTTACTACGCAGCGTGGCTAGGTACACAAATACACAAAAGCCCGTTTCTGCACTAGCACAGATGAATAAGTGATGATGAAGCGAGACGCTTCACCAACAAGATGCAGCTCTGTCTCACTTAGCGCCGACTGTATGCAGCGTAACCACTACCACCACCAAGGTGGGCCGCCGCTTACCTGTGGGTCCAGAGGTATTCCCCTACTACGCAGCGTGGCTAGGTACACAAATACTCAAAATCCCGTATCTGCACTAATACGGATGAATGAATGATGATGAAGCGAGCCGCTTCACCAACCAGATGCAGCTCTGTCTCACTCCGTCGCAAGCGCCGGTTGTATGCAGCGCAACCACTACTACCACCAAGGTGGGGCGCCGCTTACCTGAGACTTCGTTGCTTTCGCACCAACACTCGCTTATCGCGTGGTACCACCACCAAACGACCGCTCTCGCAGCCAACAATCCTGCCTGTCTCCGCACCAACACAGCATCAAATACTGACACGGTATACAAACTTCTAGCCTATTCACGGCTTGCACAGCCTTGGTTGCTACAACCAATCAGCAAACACAACCTTTCAAGACGAAGGCTAAAACTGTTATGAGTTTGAACAATGCTTGGTGTTGTTTCATTGAAAGATGTTATAAGATGAACTTTTTAATGTAGAATACATTTAAGGTTTCAATATAGGGGTCCCGTTTCAAAATATCGGCTGCGGTGCCGCGTCAGATTTTGAACGTTAATAACTTTTATCATACTTAACAAAATGATTTGATTTTTAGGCCAATTTGTTGCAAATATGTTCCTCTATGCTGTATTAAAATTTGAAGTATGTATAACATGTACTAATAACAAAAAAAATGTGTTTTGAAAAATCTTTCGAAAACGACTCGGAAAAGTGAAAATTTTCAGCCCATCCCGCACAGAGCCGTCGTTATGGTAGACCAACCGAACAATAAAATAATGAAAAGTTTATATATAGGTCCACTACATGTTTGTTCGTATGGTTATTCGCAATGGGTTGCTTGACGAGAGCACTTGGTGGGGGAAAGACTGCATATTCCTTTGGTTAGGCCATTAGAAGCCGGACGGAAAGGAAAGGCTCATGCACGGCACGAGAACGAGCGAGAAAGCGATAGTAGTGCATATTAGCGCATATTTATATAAATATCTGTCGGTCGGTTTTTCTCATCATTCGTATTCGTTCAAGCACTAGCAAGCAGCCAGTCCATCGAAGAAAAGCAGTGGGCGATGACGACGGCGGAAAAAGTGCCCCAGCTACTGGTGACTCATCGCAACCCGATCAGGAACTGTCGCCCTGCAAGAATTTCGCCCCAACTAAAGGGCAACAGAGTAGGCTATCGTTCCAGCGTCTGGGTCGTGAGATTGTGCAGGACTGCAAAGTCGAGCTACGCTTACAAAGCTCAGTCGTAATGATGCCCCGAGAAGCCAACGATGCCTTCTTGGTCGGTTTGTTCGAGAATGCAAAATAGTGCTTTCTAGCTCACCGTGTCCGCTGGGAGTGCGTCTGAATTATGCTCCCGCAATAAAACAATAAACGGTTCTTTACAGGACCAATTAATTATGTTCTAATAAGAGTTAAACTGAAATTTACATTTTATGGTGTATAACAAATAATTTTCAGAAAGCTATATAAGAAATACGATGTGTGGAAAGAAAGAAAGAGTATTTAAATTATCCTCTCTCGCTCGTTTTCGTGCACTGCTTTTCCATTCCTTTCTGCTGCTAATACCATCATAACTAAAACGAATGTGCGTGTTCCCCCACCATCTCATGGCCAGTGTTGCCACAATTGCATGTCGCTATTACAATTTGAATTATTTTATTGATCCTCTCTAGTATTGATAAAATATAGAACGTGCAAAGTACACTAGTCGCATGCTTTTATTCGAACTTTTTGGCAGCCTCCGTTGATTAACTGCATAAATCGATTTGTTTGTGCAGCTCCTTGCTAGTAGCAAACTAAATAGCCTTTATCAGCGCTAACAAATAACACGAAAGAATTTAAATTTGTGAAAATCTTTTCCTTCCTTCTTTTCAAATCTGCAACATTCTTTGAAAATATTGTTTGAATGTTGTTATTGAAAACTGAACATGCAAGTTTGCTAGCACTGGCCACTAGATTGAAGGCGATGGAAAGACAGAATATTCGTTTTGGTTATGCTAGTATTGGTAGCCGAACGGAAAGGAAAGGCGCAGGAATGGCACGAAAACGAGCGAGAGAGCGATAGTAGTGCTTTCTCGTGTGTTCATATATGAATATTGGTCGGTCGGTTTTACTCATCATTCGTATTCGTTCAAGCACTAGCAAGCAGCCAGTCCACCGAAGGAAAGCAGTTGGCAATAGCGACGGACGGAAAAAGTGCCCCAGCTACTGGTGACTCATCGGAACTGTCGCCCTGCAAGAATTTCGCCCCAACTAAAGGGCAACTAATCCGTAGGCTATCGTTCCAGCGTCTGGTTCGTGAGATTGTACAGGACTGCAAAGTCGAGCTACGCTTACAAAGCTCAATCGTAATGATGCCCCGAGAAGCCAACGATGCCTACTTGGTCGGTTTGTTGGAGGATGCAAAATAGTGCTTTCTGGCTCACCGTGTCCGCGAGGAGTGCGTCTGAATTATGCTCCCGCAATAAAACAGTAAACGGTTCTTTTCAGGACCAATTAATTATGTTCTAATAAGAGTTAAACTGAAATTTACATTTTATGGTGTATAACAAATAATTTTCAGAAAGCAATATAAGAAATACGATGTGTGGAAAGAAAGAAAGAGAATTTAAATTATCCTCTCTCGCTCGTTTTCGTGCACTGCTTTTCCATTCCTTTCTGCTGCTAATACCATCATAACTAAAACGAATGTGCGTGTTCCCCCACCATCTCATGGCCAGTGTTGCCACAATTGCATGTCGCTATTACAATTTGAATTATTTTATTGATCCTCTCTAGTATTGATAAAATATAGAACGTGCAAAGTACACTAGTCGCTTGCTTTTATTCGAACTTTTTGGCAGCCTCCTTTGATTAACTGCATAAATCATTAGATTTAAATTAACGTCTCGAAGTGAAGTCACGATGCTCCGGTTATGTTACAGACATTACCCACCCATCTTTTTTTTAGTTTAGTAGAGCGAATACGAACTATTATCGCTCTCTCGCTTGCTCGTTTTCGGGCCATGCGCCTTTTCTTTCTTTTCTGCTACTAATACTAGCATAATCAAAACGAATGTGCGTCTTCCCACCATCCATTTAGTGAGCAGTGTTGCCAAACGCATTTTCAGTTTTTCATCAATAACATTTCAACAATATTTTCAAAGAATGCTGTAGATTCGAAAAAAGAAAAATAGTTGGTGATGGAAAAGAATTTCCAATTAGAATTTTTAACCATAATTATAACGAATCATTTGAAAATTTCACATGCAAACGTAATTTCGTTGCATATCATTAGATTTGGATTAACGTCACAAGTGTAGTTACGACACTCCGGTTATGTCGCAGACATTACCCTCCCATCTTTTTTATTGTGACCACGACTAACGGTTTAATATAGACACCCCATTTCAATATTTCTGAAGGAACAGAAGGTCGAGTTTGGAAAGTTTGTAACTTTCATTGTACTTAACCAAATTACACAATGTTCGCACTAATGATTCAGAAATATGACCAGGAATCTTCTATTAGATTTGTAAGTATGTATAATTTACATGAATAAAGAAAAATTGATTTTCAGGAATCAATTATTATCTGTTCTTTCATTGGCCGGTACTACGCGACTTCCTCATGCTAACAATTAATTTCATCGTTAGCCATCTCCCTCACCAAGGCCAACAACGCCAACAAAACCGGTCCTTTTCAGGACCACCATCATTTTTGTAAAGAATAATTTGAAATATTCCTCGCCCAAATCACCTTTTGTCCGAAAATTCCAATGAGTATCAACATATTTGAAGAACGTGTTCTTTATGTATTCTACATCTCTCCGGTTATGTCGCAGACATTACCCACCCATCTTTTTTCATTCACTCTTTCATGTCAGAAAGTCATCATCGTTTGAGTAGCAGACTTACCACTGTTAGATAAAGAGAGAGTGAGTGTAAAGTTTATGCATAGTATGTACTAGGCAAGTAAGTCGCTTTATGCGTTCGTTGCATGAAAAGCGGCCGAGAATTAGTTTGACCATTTAAAATTTTGATTTATAAAATATATTTTTAAGCATTTCGTAATATGTGAGGTTATTTGAAGTACATGTTACTGGGCATCTAAATATAAACCATTCAGTTCTGGAAATAGTTCGCGAACAGAATGCCTTATGTTTGAAAACAATCCTGTTGAAATTTTACAATCACATGTCGCCCATTAACACTCATTTTAAAACTCAACTAGGTAAATTTCACGATCGATTTCCTAACATTTTGCCTTGCCCGTTCATGAGTTGGATTCCCAGATATTGCGTTGCCTTGAGGAACTGCACCGAACACCAAATTAAATAACGTTACACATAAGAAATCACACTCCGATTATAAATAGTAAGTACTTTAATCACACTTTTCCTTCATATTGCAGAAACCTGTTAGTATTATGTCCAATTCGTATGTGACGTCCAGTTCGAAACCTACCTCACGATGGAAGCGCTTCGTCAAATCAAACTTACTCACCTTCCTCACGATAGTCGGTGTATTCGGTGGCACGGCACTGGGTCTACTGTTGAAGAATAGTGGCGAACCATGGACGGAACGAGAAGTGATGTACATTCAGTACCCGGGGGATCTATTTTTACGGTAGGCTCAAAGTAACATGCTGGTTTTTACTATTTCGAGCAACTATGATCCGATAACCGCGATAACCGATTTCAGGATGCTTAAATGTCTAATCGTGCCACTGCTAGTGTCATCCATCACGAGCGCCATTGGATCGCTAGATCTCAGTATGTCGAAAAAGATCGCCGCCAGAGCAATCATCTACTACTTCACCACCACGGTCAGCGCGGTAATTTTAGGTATCATACTGGTAACTACGATAAGGCCCGGATCTGGGCAAAGTGCGGAGAGTATGAAAGGTAAAGCTGCCACCCGGCAAGTCCTTACCGTCGATACGCTTCTAGATTTAATCCGGTGAGTATCGATTCTGAGATGGTCCAAAAGCAGTATTGGTTGATGTTTGATCTACCTTCTAGAAATCTTTTCCCACCAAACATCATCCAGGCGACTATGTTCCAGGTAAGCTTATGCCAGTACCACCAATTAAAAGCATCCCAGTTAATAAAACATTTATTCGCTTTTTTTTTTTTTTCTCATTTATAGTTTCGCACAGTACTAGTAGCACCGGCAAATGCAACTGATGGTAAGTATGCTCTTGTCTACCATTACACATTCGTTCATATAGTCTAGATGAGTACATATTGGATGTTATCATTCGTAGTGTCACACTATTTCATTAATTACATGGTAACAATCGCTTTCTTAGAAGCTGTACCACTACAAAGTAAATCGTAGACTAAGATGAAAAAGGGAACAATTACCCTATCTGATACGGATGCCGCGATTGCGTTTGTGTACTTTATTGACTCCCTGGAGCGTTGCTGCAATGATATCCAATTAAATTGCAATCTCATGCTCATTCGTCGCTAGGTAATATGATACCAACTCTGGATTCACAGGCATACAAAATTAGGTCGTGGGGTTGTTTAACGTTTTTATCTGCGATGAAGTTCACACTTCGTCACTACGACAACAAAATTGATCAGAGTAGACGAGACTGTTATTTTGGTTCATAATATTATTGGTATGTTGATTCGAAGACTCACATCACACCTTTCGCAAACGTTATCATTTTTCGCGGAATTGACTTACTTGTTTTAGTGGGAGCGGACTTCGCACAATGACATAAACTAATACGCAAATCTAGTCACAGGATTTTAGGTTGAGCAATCAAAGAAACTGCGAGAGACCGAACTTTTAACTGTCTTATTAAATCCAAAACAACTCTGTAGGAATCTGTTACATTAATGTCAGATTCGTTAGCGCAAACGGTTACAAGATATTGGCAGTGTGCTAAAACTGCAAGTATCCTTTATGCAAGAAAAACAATTAGATATATCGTATGCACTATGCTATACATATTTCTCTTTAGTGGAGGCAAAAACTTTTTTCTCGGCTAAAGAGAAAATAGTTTTAAATAACCTTTGCGCGTTAAGGACACAAAACCTATAACTAAATTAGTTAAGGTGAAGTGATGCCAAAATCACAACAAAGGTTCGGTTATGTTCAGCATCTGTGTGTGGCTAGAACGTACTATCACAGAGAACAGAAGTCCATCCTAATTATTCAACTTGTGTAAAAATCCCTAACGGTTTCGAAGGTAGTTGGGATATCTTCACCAGGTGTGCTACTGTCGTCATGTTTTTTTAGTGGCTGAAGTTCGACTGAATTGACAGCGGTTATACCTCTATCCAGTCAAACCAGTCCGGAACCGGTTTGGACTTCTGAGTGGATTCAGTATGAATTCCAGCACAAATGCATCAACCGATTGCGTCGGAATCGGTTGTTTTCTTTGAGCAAGGTTCCATACTGACTCCATTCAGGATTTAGAACCGGTTCCGGAATAGATTTGACGGATAGTTGGTTTGGCGGCGCTAGTGTTTCATCGTATATTAATTCAAATGTTTACACACGTTTTATTAATATATTTGTTCGATCATGGATGTCTGTGTCTGTGGTACTATACCGATAGGAGATGGCACGCACACAAGCGTATCGTTCAGCAATCAGCTGACTGATTTTTGTGGTTCATTTGTTTTGAAAAAAAAGGTACAAATTTTCCAAGCGAATCAAAATTTCACGAAGAGAATCTATTCATCTGCATGTGCTAACATGCTTACATGCAGTGATACAATGTCTAAGCAATCTGAGATAAGACATTTACGTTACAAACGATGTTGTCTTGTGCGCCAATGCAATGTTTTGGTTTTGACGACGAAATAAAAAGAAGAAGCAGACACGACGGCAGCCATTTTAACTGCAACCTTGTGACTCTATTCAGCATGTCCTAAAGGAATTTGCATTTCGACTTCGTCTCATCAAAATGCGACACTAACTTAGTGACAAGACTAAGTTAGCGCTGAATTGAAGCTAGCTCCAAAACGAAAACACTATGATGAGACGAAGTCGAAACGCAAATTCCACAACTTATTTCAGGAATCAGGTACGTTCCCCATGTTGATCGGAGATTTGTGCCTTGCCAAGAATCTTCTTTTCATCATTTCCCGATGGGAAGGATTGGGGAAGTGGTAAGATTAGGGGTAAGGAAAATAACGACACAGAACAATTAAAACAGAGCATTCTGCACCCCCAGAGGGGTGCTGAATGATCAGCAGATGCTACAATAACAGTAATAAAACTTCCAACCCCCGGAGGAATTTAGAATTTTAATTTAAGTAGTGAGCGGAGATAATAACACCCACAAGGGGATATAACAGATAACAGAACGATAACACCTCCGAAGAGATATTGTCATTCAAATACGACTAAAACTATACCTCTTGACTACACTGGGTTAGAAACAATAGCATATCCTTAAATTTCAGCTTTCTGTTCATAGGTTCATCTATGTATGGAGAACCAAAAATCCGGATACGTAATTGCATTACTACAGGGCAGTTGCATGTCAAATTATATGATATTCCGTAATCGGATTCACAAAGATCACATGAATAATGCTCACCGCGCTAAATAGTAGCCAGGTGATAATTGAGTTTGCAATGTCCAGTCAGTAAGCTGCAATTGTGCTCGGAAAAATGCAACAAATTCTTTGACATTTTCGGACTCACATCCGGCAGAAAAGTCTTTGTTTGAACGCAAGTTTCCAAGCTACGCCAATGGTTGGCATGTTCGGATGCAACCCAAGAGCGAATTTTGTGCCCGTCTACATTGGTCGAAGACCATGCAAGCTTTCTTGATCCTGAAATCGATGTGAGCTGTCTAATTAAGTTTTGAGTCAAGAATTACCCCAACGCACTTAACTTGATCTGCGATAATAATTTCAGAGTCAAAGAACTCCGGTTGTAATCGTGAAAAGCACCATTAATGTTTTATTTGGAATAACTAATAGCCCAACATTAAGACACCATTGCTCCACAACACATAAGGCTTGTTGCATCAAATCAAAAAGTGTGTTAATGCAAATACCGGTGATCATTATATCATAATCATCGGCGAAACCACTCGTCGGAAATCCAAGCTCATTAAGTTTCCTCAACAAGCCTTCGGCGACAAGGTTCCATAAAAGTGGTGACAGCACACCACCTTGAGGACTTCCGCAGACACTCAGTTTCCTTATCTCTACTTGTCTTAACGATGAGCACAGATGTCGGTTGCTAAGCATTGCGTGTATCCATGACCTCGTTCTGCTTCCAAAGACACGTTGTCAAAAGCACCTTCAATATCGAGAAAAACTCCTAAACTTGATTGCTTTTGTGAAAAAGCTTTTTCAATGTTGTAGACAACAGGGTGCTAGTAGACTTCCCCCACTTCGTTAGAGGATGATAAAAGAGCATTTCTGTATGCATTACGAGCCAACTTAAATGCCTCCGACCCGTCCCTGCGTCTGCGATTCCAAGCTCTTTTACATAACTTTTTGAGTCGAACAAGTTCGGTATTCCACCAAGGTGTTCCTCTAGAAGCACGCATAACTCGAAGTGGACAAGCCTCTTGGTATGCTGCTACTATGAGTGAGCTTGTTTCATCCACGACCTCATCCAAGTCACTTGGAGATTCAATCGTCGGAAGATACCCATGAAACCTAGTCGCCAAGCCCTCTTCGTAGAGGTTCCAGTTCGCACATTTAGGATTACGATATGTGACGATATCTAGCGAGACGTTTAAATGATCAAAGACGATGTACTTATGATCAGATAACGACGGTTCTAGCTCGTTTGGTACGAGCCAGTTAGCCAACTCATGCGTAATACCGTCAGAGCAGAGAGTTACATCTAACACCACTTCTCTGCCAGTTCGTGCATATGTTGGGCGGTTTCCTGCATTAAGAATGTGTAAATTTGTACTACTTAAGTATTCCGTTAATTCGGTGCCTCTCAAATTGATATCTGAGCTGCCCCAAATTATGTTGTGGGCATTTGCATCACTGCCGATTATGATAGGTAACCCATTTCTGCCACAGTATGATACAACCCTTTTGAAATAATCAGAAGATGATGGTTTATTATGCCGCAAATATGCCGAACAATAGACGTATTTCTTGTTTATATTGCCAACAGTCATATTTACCGTGACAACACAAATACCGTGACAACACAAATATCGCGTTGTGAAGTCGGATATAAGACATGCACGAGGCATTTCACGTGGATTTGTCATGCCGTTTTTGTTGAAAGCTACAAAAACGGGGTTAAGTAGCTTTCCAACATAGAAGTTTCCTTTATGGAAATACGGTTCTTGAACCAAAGCTATGGAAGCTTTTCCTTCCTGCACAAGGCGGGATAGATTCATAGTTGCTGTACGTTTATGCTGAAGATTAATTTGTGCTACTCTAACTATACTTGATTACAGCACTACACATTTCATCATCAGCATTTGTTGTACAGCAACTAGAAGATACCAAACACGTTGGCTTATAATCGCCTATAGCGAACCGTATATATTCCTTGTTTGAACGTGAGTCTTTGTTTTTTCCTTTTTCAAGGATTTTTACGAACGTGTCCACTGGAAAACAGACAGAGAAAGAATGGCCGGAATGGTGAGAATGAAGATAGGCTTTGAGGGCAGACATCAACATTCCCCTCCATAGCTCTTTCACTGCCAAAAGTTATAACCCTGGTTATAGACATTATATACCATTCAAATTTGACCAAAAATTCATAAGTATATATCCAGGCGAGTTCATGAAGAGGGTTCATGCTGGAACCGGTTCGAAAGTGGCCAATCACCTTTCTTTTCAATAGTGGCCATATGGCTATCAAACTGCTTTGTTTGTGAAGTCAGACTCATAAAAAGGCATTTAAAAGTGATTTTGGGACCTCTGGCCATCCTGGGCCAGTTCCGGATATCCCCGGAGGAACCCTAGTACTGGCCATACAAATACTGCCAATATGGGTATTAAACTTCATGATTTTCAAAGACAAACACGGAAATAGGCATTGCCAGTAATTT
Organism: Topomyia yanbarensis; assembly: GCF_030247195.1. Lineage (NCBI taxonomy): Eukaryota > Metazoa > Arthropoda > Insecta > Diptera > Culicidae > Topomyia > Topomyia yanbarensis. Next base: position 27,468,476 of record NC_080671.1, on the reverse strand, counting down.
TGGAAACACCTGCCATCCGGGAACAGTTCGGGGTATCTCCGGGGAAACCCTAGTACTGGCGAGACACAAAATTATACAAATACTGCCAATACTGACATCAAACTTCATGATTTGCAAAGACAAACCCAAAAATAGTCATTGTCAGTAATTTTGGAAACACCTGCCATCGGGGGACAGTTCCGGATATCCTCAAGGGAACCCTAGTACCGGCCAGATACAAAACCATACAAATACTGTCAATATGGGTATAAAACTTCGTGATTTTCAAAGACAAACTCAGAAATAATCGTTGTTAGTAATTTTAGAAACACCTGCCACCCTGGGGACAGTTCCGGATATCTCCGGGGAAACCCTAGTACTCGCCAGATACAAAACCATACGAATACTGCCAATATCGGTATCAAACTTCATAATTTTCAAACACAAACCCAAAAATAGTCATTATCAGTAATTTCGGAAAAACCTGTCATCCTGGGGACAGTTCCGGATATTCCGGGAGGAACCCTAGTATAGGCCAGATACAAAACCATACCCAAAACCATAAACCCTAGTACTGGCCAGACCAAGAATGATTTGTATAGTTTTGTATCTGGCCAGTACTAGGGTCCCCCGGGGATATCCGGAACTGGCCCAGGATGACCAATGTTACTTTTAAATGCCTTTTAGGAGTCTAACTCCTAAAACAAAGCAGTTTGATATTCATATGGCCACTATTGAAAAAAGGTGCTTGGCCACTTTTGAACCGGTTCCAGCAGGAAACTTCTTCGGGAACTCGCCTGAATATCAATACTTATGCATTTTTTGCCAAATTTGAATGGTATATAATGTCTATAACCAGGGCTACACCAATATAATTAATTGTTACCAAATCGATAACGTTTAATTAGGTATACGTTGTTGTAAAAGAAAGTTGGTGTCATTTTTACGCGATCTGACCCAGCGACCCACACATTTCCGGCACTTCCAATAAATAAATCACAATTAGAAACCCGCACGAGTCCAATAAAGTCAGAGGTAAAAACGAATGAATGGGACCAGTTTGATTTTTTTCTTTCACTGACGCCGACACGGGTTAAAGTAGATCCTCCCCATTACAGTCCCGGTAGTCATGAACGGCGCACTCCATTCACCACATGAGCAAATCGCTTGCCAAATAATGTATTTTTGTCAAACCTGCGCAGAACAGTAGCCCCGGAAGCTGCCGGGGCTGCACGGTGCAGAACAGTAGCCCCGGAAGCTGCCGGAAGTTCGCCTTGACGTAAGTATCTTCATCCATGATGAGAAAATGAGGCTTCGTCAGCATCCGGGTGTACAGTTTCCGGGTCCGTGACATTCCCATCGTATTTCACCGTTCATAGCGATTTGGAGCCTTCTACACTTGTACGTATGCAGTTCCTCCTGGTCCTTGGCTGTCTGAATGATAGACGTAGACAGATTCAACTTTTTGGCCACATCCCTGATCGCTTCAACGACACATTGGGATTCCGTTTCAACGCTTTCACTACACGCTTGTGATCCTGATCACTAATAGAACATCCATTCTGACTTCATTTCTCCTTCCGTTCGATGCTCAGACTTTGGTAGTAACGTTTAATCATACGGCTCACCGTTGACTGCACGATTCCGAGTTGTTTTCCGATGTCCCAATGTGGGTAGAGGATTTCCCAGGTGCTTGCGCAAAATTAATTCGCTACTTTGTTTTTCGGGTGATGCCATTTGTTCCAATTTTCGAAAAACTGACAGCGATAAAAATACCGTGTAAACAATACACTCTAACCAACTTCCCAAATTTTCAAGAGAAAATATCCAATGGGTTATGTTCTACAGCATTTTTTTCCGTGGCGCAATTTGTTGTGGGACACCCTTTAGTTACTTGAAAAAAAAAAAAACAAGATTTGTGGGATACAAATTTGGGGATACAGATGGTGTGATTATCAAATAACCCGAAATGGATTCAAACTTCGAGACCATATGTTTGTCACGGTCACATTTTTGTACTACTTTTTTATGTCAAGGGTATTTGTCTTAATGGAGCGAAACGCACAGGAATTCCGCTACTGTTGTATGAATGTGACTATGAATTCTTCTTACTCATAAAAGAACAAACGGGTAATAAATTTTCTGTCGACCTTTATCGAAATATCCAATACTAAATTTGGAATGAGAATGAGGGCATTCCAACTAAATGAATGCCCGACCTTTAAATTGTCAGTTAGCATCAGCAGTGGTTATCACAGCAACAGTGTAACGGTGTAAGATAATTGGAGCGAGTAAAATAAGGTGAAGCGGCATAGTGCTGTAAATAATCGGAAATCCTCTGTCGTGTTCCCCCTGTCACTTTCGCTTGGTGCGCGGTACGGTGTGGTTTGCATAGTTAACTAACAAAATATGCCATACGCCTACTGTGTTTTTTACCATGTTGACCACAGCTGACTTGCCTTGATCGTTGTTCAATTGCTCACAATTACTGTTGCATCATATTATAACCAATCTGTTGTGAGCATATTATATGTTACACATAATTAGGAAACATACACGTGTAATTGGATGCAGGGTACTGGGCGTATTTTCATGTCACAAGCTATTCCGAATGCCCCTGTAAGGTTGCCAGCATGTTGTTGGTGTAACTAGGATTTTTATTTGCTATTGCAGTTTGAAAACATTTGAAATAGTGGTAATAATTCACATGTTTTATCATAAACGTAAGGATGATTTTTAAGACAGACTTTGATTGATATGAACCATTCATCAATTATCAATTAGCCCTTCGTTATGCAAAATCTCAATATTTTAACATATCGCCAAAGCGCGGTGTTTCATGGAGCGCAGCCGTTCAGTTTTACCAAAAAGAAGCACATGAAATTTTACGCAAATGCGCTAATACCAATGTATGTGCAATTAATCGACTATTTTAAGCTATTATATAGTGTGACAACCTACGGCATAAAATGTTTAAAATATGTAAATCAAGCGTTCACCTACACTGATATATGCGTCTTCTATCCACGTGAACGGAAGATGTGTTCAAGCGATTGATTCTAATCAAATTCTAATCATTTATTACTTACAGTTCCACTAACTGAGTACAAAATCAAATCCGAATTCACCGAGGGTACCAATGTGCTTGGAATGGTAATGTTCAGCATAGTGCTTGGCGCTTGCATCGGCAAGATGCGGGAAGCTGGCAAACCCCTGCAGGCAATGTTCGAAACGATGAGCGAGGCTATGATGATTATCACATCTTGGGTTATCTGGATATCGCCACTCGGTGTGTTCTTCCTTGTAGCCGCCAAGCTGCTGGAAATGGCTTCGTTCGTGGAGGTGCTCGGTCTGCTCGGATGGTACTTCATAACCGTTATCGTTGGGTTGGTCGTGCATGGATTTGGTAATTAAATCACTTGAAAATCATGAAGTTTAATTCACTAACGTCATATTTGATACAGGAACAATCCCGTTAATCTTTTTCGTGTGCACACGAAAACTGGCGTATCCTTATATCGGTAAAATGAGTCAGGTGCTGGCCACCGCTTTCGGTACCGGTTCCAGCTCGGCAACTATGCCAATCACGATCCGGTGTTTGGACAATTTGGGCATGGATCCTCGTGTGACACGTTTTGTGATTCCGGTAGGTGCCACCATCAATATGGACGGAACGGCACTTTACGAAGCTGTTGCCGCCATATTTATCGCTCAGCTAAGACACATCCCGCTTTCATTTGGGCATATAGTTGCTGTAAGGTAATGTATTGTTTAAACTAGTCGTCAAAATGTCAGGATGAATAAATACGTGCTATTTCCTATTTCAGTGTCACTGCCACTGCTGCTTCGATCGGTGCAGCCGGTATCCCACAAGCTGGCTTGATTACCATGGTTATGGTGCTGGATACCGTTGGACTGCCTGCTGAAGATGTGACAATCATTATCGCTGTCGATTGGTTGCTGTGAGTGAAACTAGTTGCTGCTTTGGTTTCGATAGTTGAAATAATGGTATTTGTTTCCATTGCAGTGACCGATTCCGTACCACCATAAATGTAATGTGTGACGGTTTAGGTACAATTCTGGTGGACATCCTTTCTAAGAAAGATTTGGAATCTGCTCCCATCAACAATGTAAGTATTACCCATCCGTACATCATGGTTGCTTATTGGCTATATATGCTAAACACTGGCCAGTATCATATGATAGTTGCTAAGAACTGTTTAAATTTTGTATCTTAATGAAATTACCACATTCCTCTATACTTTAGAATAAATACGAGGCCCGTTCTATTTTAGGAGAGTTAATATATTTAGAACCAAAAGCTCTGCTCGAAAAAAAATTAAAGGGTTGTGTACAGGACACGACCACGGTGACATTAAAAATATAGCTTTTTTATCTATCACACATATCGACACACGTTCTTGTTCACTCGCCTGTTTTCATATGTTACAATTTGCTATATACCCTCCCCATTAAAACATAATTTATTGAGGGTCTTTTAACGGTAATCTATTAATTAATCAAGTATCTCACTAGGTGATTGGCATTATTTGGCTGATCCATCTAGTAAAAATAGGCTGGTTTGTCCAGAAAATATATTCAAAAGAAAAGTTCCATATTGAGAGCTGTGATGAGGAAACCCACGCCCGCCAACGGATATATACAGATTCTCCATAAAATATGAAATTTCATTTTCCATTTAAATTTTCAATAATGTACTAATGAACTTAAGTAAACAATCTTAAGTTTAAGTATTTCTTAATCGATTAGTGGTGGAAAAATGAAATTATTTGATAAATTACATTGTTATGCAACGTTCGCACTACCAGTTAAAACGGGTTTTTATGCTATCTTGGTGACATTTTTCTTGTTGCTAATTATTAAAACGTGTTATAACTCTGTAGTGTAAACATTGTATTATGAAACCAATTCTGCAGCGTTTTATGTTATATAGGTGTTTTATGTGGTAATAGGACTGACATAATTATATCTTCAGTACAGCGGTTTGTTTCATAATTTAAAACAGATTTATTTTAAAATTTAAATTAGTATACCCAACCGTATTTGTTGTATACCTTAAAACGCAATTAGAACTGTGTTTTAAATACATAGGGTAGGACAGATATTCTGACTGGTTAAACTGGGAAAACAATTTTAAGTCCAGTAACGCTTAAGACATGGCTTGAATTTGAATCGAAAAAGAACACCTGCTTCAACTGCTGCTGGGACGGTAAGTTCTGTTTTAAAATTTTCCGTTGTGTGCAGTACGAAACAAAAGTGTTTGAAATTAGAAAACAAAAGTTCTGCTGGGAATGTGATTGTTTCCGATGCAATTACACTCAGATTTTTCACGCAGGGGATACAGGCCGTGTAAATGAAAACCGCGTAAATTTAAAAAAACGCGTTAATGAAAACCGCGTAAATTTCAAAATCCGCGTAAAAACCTGAGTGTACTCTCCTATATAAAATACTACGCTGCTGAACAGTGCAATAACTACAGAAGCACGTTGTCAGATGCCTTACTGATAAAAAACATATAACCGAAATATGAAACATGAAAACCAATTGGCTCTTTACCCTACGCAGCTACAAAGCGCCGTAAACATGGATTAACAAGTTACAACGCACACGCATGCATAAAAATAAATATATTTTATTCAAACGCAACACTCTTAAGCAGCACACACCGTATTGAATTAAATCCAAACCACCCCACCCAGCCACTTTGCAAATCATTCTGTGACACCGTGCTGGTACCCGAAAAATCCGCAAACGGCCACCGCTGCCGAAAATGCATAGCGTCTACCGCTTATTGTAGTGCCCAGACGCTGCAGCCATGATCTTACCCGTTCGACATAAGAACAAAAACTGATTCAAACGGGTACGCGTCACCTCTATTTATAAACTAACCGTATATGGTTTAGTCACATAGGTGCGAGTGTGTGCAAATGCCAACGTTACCGAAAATCGATAGCGCTTATTGCATCGCCCGGAGACGATGTTGTTCGTATGAGACAAGAGCAACAACTGATTTAAACGGACATGCGTCGCTTCTATTTATGACTTTTCGTCTTTCATTGAGTCACTAAGCTGCCCTCTTTTGACGGCTGTGTCTGAGAAATCTGCCTCACGAATGGTAATTTTCCCGTTTTTCGTGAACTTTTTAATTTTACCAATTTCCAAAAGTCTACTTTTATTGGGGAGATATTAAATTATTACCAATATTTAAGTTAGGTGTTTCTGAATCGGTTGGTGTATGAATGATTAAAATCCATCTAGTAATATCGGAGTTATAAGCGTGCAAACCTTACATAGTTTCGTTACATGGGAGATAGTTTAGATTTTAGAATGACACCTAGCCCCAGATAGTGGAGTAAGACATTTTTAATGTCAAAATATGAAAATGTATAAACAGTGCATATTAGCCATTCATGTACTGCCGTTCTATACAAACTGAAATATCTAATAAGAGCAAGCACACTGAACAGTAGCGAGTATGTTGAAATTTGACAATTTCTTCTTTAATTCGATAAACTTACTAGGTCTTTCAGGTTTGGTAACTATTTTCTACTTTTTTGAGTTTTTGGTCGGGTTGGGCCTTCCTTCAAGCTTCATATATAAATAAGTATTCTATTTTTATAATCTAGTCTAATTCCATTCACTATTTCCCATTTTACGAGAATGATTTCTACATCGAGACCAAAAAATGTTAATGTTAAAACATGTTAAATCTTGCTAACAAATAGAAAAATACGCCTTAACATAGTTTAGTGTAAAATTCCTTATCATACATGCGTAGTTAAAGTCTGATTGTTGATAACAAAATATCTGGCCAGTTTTCTATTGATACAATTATCTATTTTTGCAATTTCATTGCAGATTACGTACTAAATTGAAATTTTCGTTGCTGCATATTATTACATTAGATATTAGCAACTGACGGTATGATGCGATTTTAGAGTGCTTTTAAGAAGACGTCTTAATGTTGTTAAACTAATTCAGTTTTGTTTGATTGTTTATATAATGCTTCTGTTTTCTAAAACTCGCTTAAATTGCGTTAATTGCACATGCAAATTATAAGAAAAAAAGAAAAAAAATGGATTAAACCATTTTGCGCATTAAGAACACAAGACCTAACTTAAATTAAGTTTGCTTTTGCTGTTCCGAATTCATCTCGTCAGTAACTAGCACCATTCAGGTGTCGAGTTAGACCAGTGTTTTTCAACCGGGGGTGAATTCACCCCCAGGGGTACGTCAACTTCTCCAACTTATCCCAATATTTCCATTGAATTATTGTCTCTATATTATAGAGTCAATTATTCGATGAAAATATTAGGATAACAAGTTTAAATTTACCCGAAATAATTCATGATGTGACGTACCCCTGAGGGTGAATTCACCCCCGGTTGAAAAACATTGAGTTAGACGATGTATGTAAACTAGCACCCAAATTAGCACAAGTTAGACACAAAACAATCCAAACAGTTCGCACGACACATGTGAAAGCCTAAAGCAACTGACTTGTCTCGACTGGTGTCCCAGATGGTGCTAGTTACTAACGAGATGAATTCGAAACACAAAAAGCAATTTAAATTTATGTTAGGTCTTGTGCCCTTAATGCCCTTTTGGGATTTTATTGCACACTCCTTTCTATTTTTTCGCCCTTCTTCCCCACGGAACTACATCAAGGTATTACTTCTTGACCCCCCCCCCCTCCCCATTGTACTTTCGACGCATCTCTTTCTTTTGCTTAGGAGTTTTCCGTAGCTATCTCAGAGTCTCACTTGATCCATGAAATGGTTCCACATTTGAGCCATTTAACTCTCGATTCTTCTCATGCTTTTTGACTCCATCTATTACGTCGATTCATCTCTCGTCTCAGTTAACCGTCTAGCTCCTGTTTCCGTGAGCCATTCAGCTCCCAGCCTTATCCCGATCTACCCGGATAGTCCCCGGCGATGAATTCACCTTACTCCGACTGAAAGATCTCTGGGCACGGAATTTCTTTCGGTACCGAGGTCTGTTTCGTGAGCCAATTAGCTCCCATTTTTGTCACAATACAATGTCAGACAGTGCGCGGCTGTGAATCTATCCTACTGTGTATTCCCCGGCGGTAGATTTCTCCCTATACTGATGTTCGTTTCCATTAACTCCCCATTTCGTCTCGATCTACTCGATCCAGCCCCTGGCGGTGGACCTAGCCTACTCAACGGGCCAGCCAAAAGGTGCGGAGATCTCTCCAGAGATTCCGGATGGAGCGTTGCTTCCGGTTCACTGGCGTTCCAACGACCCCTGCAGGCTGTTCGACGTGGTCTACTCGATCTATTCTCCAGCGGCAGATCTAGCCTACTCACGAGCTAATCGGTAGGGTATCGAGGACGGTCCGGCGATTCCGGTGAAACCTGACCTCCGATTCGCTGGCGCCCCGACGATCATAACCTGGCGCTACGTCGCGCACTACTCAACTTGTCCCCGGCGGTGGAATATTTGCCCAGACCCGATTTGTGGTTTCACCGTGGATTTCTAGTCGATGGCGCTACTTTGTTGGTCCTTTCCCAACATTCTCTGCAGCTTGGAGAGTATACTCGACACTACTCCTTTGACCGCATACCATATATGCTCATAGTGGCACATCTCTTCGACGATATTGTCGACTATCAAGCCGGGCATACCCTTTCGAACTTCTTCGAACCTAGGGCATTCGAAGACCACGTGTTCTAGCGTCTCTTGCACACACTTCTAGCAAAGGCGTGACGAAGCATGTCAAAACCGATGCAGGAGCTTCCTTTCTCAGCGTTGTTCCACTCTTGCTGCCACTTAACCAAAGAGTCCGCTCTAATCAGTCTCCTTGCATTTCGTGTATTCCTCCGCTGGTAGCATTCCACGTCCTCAGCCAGAGTGATGCAGACGGGGATCATCCCGGCAATGACGCATACCGCCTCCGACGATATCGTCCTGTATGCGCTCGCGACACGAACAGCCATTAGGCAAAACGTGCTTGTCAACTTGCTATGGTTCTGCGTTGAGTTCAGTGCAGCAGCCCAGGCTGGTACGCCATACCTCAGTATTGAGGATGAGACATCCGCCAGGAGACGTCTCTTGCTGTATCTTGCTCCTCCGATGTTCGACATGACCCTTTCCTATACATTAGTTGTCTTCGCAGCTTTCTCACATATATAGTCGACATGACTGTTGTAATTTTACCGATCGGCGACCATGACACCCAGGTGCCTCAGTGAACGCATCGATGGAATTGAGTATCCTCCTTCTTAAGGTGAGCTAACTGTAGCTTGACATCAGCCATACAGATTTCCACCATGCCTGTTGTCTCTGCCGTCAACATCTCCACTTTCTCGAGGGTCTCGCCAGTTATCGTCAGGACAACGTCATGTGCAAAGCCTACGATCTTGAGTCCCCTAGGCAGTTGCAGCATTAACATTCCGTTGTACACTATGTTTACAGAGCGTTAGCCCAAGCAAGGAGCCCTGAGGTTCTCCCGCCGTGATCCTAATCGACCTCGTGCCTTCGCCTAGGCATGTCTGTAGAACTATCCTCAACATGTCCGGAAACGCCATGATCGCGATCTTCAGTGCCACGTTGGGGACACACTCCGAATCGGTAGCTTTCTTCGCTTTCAGTCCTTCCACCACTATAAGGAGCTCGATTGTCACCAGCACCGTCTGCATCAACGTACGGTGTAGGCAGCCAAGCGGTCGGGTCGTTCTTCGGGAAAAGAACCTCCAAGATAATTTTCAATTTATTAGTGCACATTTCAGCTGCTGGCGTTGGACCCTTGATCTTGGCCATCACGACACGGTAAGCGTTGCCCCAGGAGTTAGCATTTACTTTGCTGCACAGTTCTTTGTAGCAGGTACACTAACTAAGCGCTATCTCACGTTTGAAATCGGCCGTAGACGCCCGGAACGTGAGCTTACACTCCTCGTTGACTGCCTCAGATCTTGCTGAGCCTTTCGTTCCACCAATACGACGGACGCCGTCAGTTTCTCGGCTTTGTTACGTCACACGCCGTCACTAATATTTCCGACAGCTCATTGGCATTCGGAATTGGAGTGCGGCTGTCAACACGAAGCACTGCCACAAAAAGGTCCTGGTTGAAGTCCTTTATTTTCCACTTCCACTCACCAGTCCTCCGCCTTACAATGAAATTTCACCTACCAATAGTGTAGCGGATCGCCTGGTGGTCGCTACATATGTACGGCTCACCAACTCGCCAATTTATGTTATCCATCGGCGATGCACTGAAGAATGCTACGTCGATGATGGATTCCCGGCCGTCCTTACGGAATTTGCTAGCGAAACCTTCGTTGCACAGTCTTACATCCAGCTTCACCAGGGCTTCCAGCAAGCTGTAACCTTGTGCGTTGGTCAACCTGCTACTTCACTCCACGGCCCAAGCGTTAAAATCTTGTCCTATAACAACCGGTGTTCGTCTGACTAACGAGTCGGTTAGTACGTCCAGCATCCGATTGTACTGCTCTGGTGTCCACAATAGGGGAGCATAACAGCTACAGATGAATACGCCGTCGATCCTGGCCATCATGAAGCCTTCGTACTATCTACCACCTCTCGGACAGGGTATCCGCCCATCCCTGCACTATGCACCACCCGTTATCGGGAGTACCACGATACGACTCTGCAATAATTGCATCGTTGCACTTCGTTTCTGTTATTGACTGCACAACAGTTGCTGTGCAATGTCGCAATGATTGAGATTAAGTTGGGTTATCTCCATCATCATTGGTCTGCCTTTGCCTTTTTGTACATTGGGTATACGTATAAGATGTGATCCTTTCCACCCTCCTTTCTGCAGAACATGCACTTCGGTTGCTTTGTGCAGTCTCTAGCTCTCTGTTCCATCTCCCTACATTTTCTGCACAGATCAGATCTGTCTGGGCCTCTACAGTTTCTTGCCTGATGGCCGAAAACAATGCACCTAAAACACCTCTCCGTTTGTTTAGTGGCTGTAGGGATCATCGGTATCGGTATCGGTCGACATAAGCTGGTTGGCTGCAGCTGGCGAAAAGCGTATGTGTGCCACCATACGCCTTCCTCAACCTGATTGACATCTGCTAATTCTTATGGTTAAATTGCTCTATTAGCGCGCTCCTCACTTCGTCTCCCGTTGTGATCTCGTCCAAATTCCTGCACTCGATCACCGCTTACTGAACTAAAGCTCTCACGTTCGCTTCTCTTCTCGTCGCTTCTGTAACGAGTTCCCGATAGGTCGAGCTCTTGATCAATGGATGCTTCTTCAGCTCGAATAGCATCTCACCTTTCTGAGTGCGCCTGGCTCTTACTACGTTCTCTCCCGGCTCTTTCAGATTGGGATCCTCTCTCATCCTTTTAAGGATCGCAATGTACGTCACACCGTCGCTTGCTTTGATGAAAAGAGCGGCTCCCCTATACCTCTCCTGGCGTAGTCGAAGGTCCTTCTTCTTGTTCTTCTTTGCATCCTCTCTTCTAAGATTCGCCACTCACTCTCCATTTGTCGGCTGTTTTACTGTCTTCCACCGACCTTCTTGGGCTTCCTCCTCTCCTGCTGTTTCCCTTACTCTTTTCACAGAACGGGAATACCGGTCCCCCTTCTCATAGGCTTCTGCCTCCGCTATCTCCGTGCTCTACAGTGTCTGTCTTTTCGGAATTTTCAGCCATTTCCAGTAACGCCATCTGTTCGCATTCAGCTGCTGCTATGGCAGATTTAATGCTCATCACCAGATGCCTGATCTAGCCGCGCACGATACCCTTCCTTCGATTTTTTGCTTCAGATTCATCACTTTAGGCAATACAGACTGCTGGTCTTCTTGGGTAATGCTTGATTTCTGCGTGCGCACCTGAAACTCTAGCTTTCCTTGGCGCCCTATCGGTTGCAATGCGGCTGCATTTGCTGTTGTACTTGGTCATTTTGCTGGGTTTGGGGTCCTCGCTAGCCTTCCTTTGAAGAACGGGTGTACCCCTCTTGCCGGGTGTATTCCTAAAATTTTTGTTGCTTTTGTCTTCTTCCATTAGTAAGTAGTCACCTCTATATGATTCCATTGTTACCTTTGCGATCCATCATGAGGTACCGCGCTCAGAGTCGGATCGGCGCTAGTCAGGAGCGTTCAACTGAGCCTACTTCCACCGGCTAAGCTGAAAGTTTCGAACTTACTTACCTACCAATGTTTCAACGGGAAGGGGGCCAGCTAGTACCATTAGCCCGCTAACCGTTTCGGAGAAGTGTCGTCCTTCCTTACAAGGGTAGTGGGAGGGCGTGGCTGTCGGTCCGTGGTTAAATTTCGATGAAATCCTTATTCGCATCCGTGTTCTGCCACCAGTATGCCATAATTAGGATCTTACTAGTATCGATTCTAATGTGCCGGTTGACACCCTAGTTGTGTTAGGGTGCTTTATGCTACAATCTTGGAGAAAATCTTACCGAAAGCGGCACCAATTCGCTTCGACGGAGCTGCTTTGAGATTTATATGTATTTTTCATAGAGCTTTGGCAGAGCCGCCCAACATTTGCCTTACCCCACGATATCCTAGCAAGACTCACCAACTCTTCTATCATCGATATGAATTATTCAGAAGCTGTAGCTCATCACTACCTTCTACTATTGGGTCCGACAAAAATGACCTTGAGAAAATTTACTTAACTTAAGACGTTTAATAGCACAATGAATTAAATGATTTAGCTTTTGTTTATTTAGTCACTTTTAGTTTGCCTGACTCTATTCACCACTTTCCGCTCTCTTTAGTACTATGGTTCTAAATTTTGGATATCTTTGTCATCTAGTAGTAACAAACTAATTTATTATTAGTGAAATGAAAAGTAGGAAAGTGACCTTGAACTCACCATTATCCACCGCAAACAAGATAAAATGTGTAATGTAGAATTCTTTTGCGTCTCAAACTTAATAAGGGACTCGATCGTTTCACATTTATGCTTACCATGAAAGTCGGATCCTTCAAAAATCCAAAAACTTAAGTTGACCCGGAAAATGCGAAGTCCACACTATTTTTTACCCTACATATGAGTAAAAAGGCAAAGCACAACCTTGGTGCTACATTCCGTTGCGAAATTTGACATTCTATTTCGGCGGACTTCGCTGCCGATTCTTAGTGTATAACCTTTAAAAATATGCATGCGCTCTTAAATAACTAATCTCAAAACGTTCATGAAGTTTGAAATGAGCGACCGAAAATAAAAGTCGCAAGGATAGAACATGCTTCGCAAAACCCGTTTCAAACATATTAAAATATAAAAATCGGAAATAAATTTCAAGCATACAAATCGGACAGAAAACCTTCATCAAAGAATCGCTTAAAAAGTTTTCACCCATAAAACTCGGCAAGGATGATCCTCCAGTATAAAAATCGTTTTAAAATAAATAAATCGCTCGTAGGAGCATCCGTATATCTTGATGTTCAAGAAAAAAACTCGGCTAACAAAAACTACTTTGTAAGAATCGGATATATTTCTTTCCGGTTTTTTTACTAAAGGTTTTTTATCCGACTCTTACAAAGAAATGTCCCAATCCAATTGTTATGCTTGAAGTTTATATCCGGTTTTTATATTCTAATATATTTGAAACGGGTTTTACGAAGCATGTTCTGTCCTTGCGGCTTTTATTTTCGGTCGCTCAAATAACCAGTTGTTTCAATCCCTTTAAACTAATACAGTAGTCCCGGAGAACCGCAATAAGTATCAGGCGATCTAATGTAACCTACATAGTTAAATGAAATAATAACCGAATTAGCACGTTAAATACTTATTCATAATGATTTATTTGTTGCTTGAACCACGATTTGATTTAACAAATGAGTATAAATGCGAACAATTTGATACGAATTTCGCAATTGCGGACGAATCTATAGCGTATTGTGCAAACTACAATAATAAAACAAGTTTCATCTTCACTCTCATTTCAGTGTGACGCCGAACCCCATGAACTAGTTGAACTGCGGCACGATTGCAACGAGAAAGAGTAGAGCACCTCCGACGTCACCCCGTGTCGACACTCTAATTGGCCCCTTCCCTCCTGAGAGTACCGATTTTCGGTTAATTGTAGCAACTGTTGTAAAGCATGTAAAGGGACACTTTCAAAATCAAAATAGCAGTCTTGTTCTACGTACTCGCAATCGCCTGTGAGCACGTGCTAGACTAGAGTAAAGTTAACGAAAGACCTTTTCCTTAAGAGAAGGGACTACATCTCCTTCAATGTCACAGTCATTGGCGATTATACCTAAGTGGTTGGTAGGGGACGAGAAAGAAAAAACAGTCATCGACATCTGTTCCGATTTTTTTTAGTGTGTGGCGTTTTATCCCTCCACGTACGATCGAAAATGTTCGCCCATGCATGTGCCGAAAATTCCAAAAATGTTCAACTGAAAAACACATTGACGGCAGAGTTTGTCGAGCCCTAGAAAATAGAAGATACAATTTGTTCGAGCTTAAGCCTAACGTAGTGTCAGTGTTAATTAACTGTATGATTAAAAATACTTACAAATATATTTTAACAGTTAACGTTTTGTACATTATCTCGTTTTTTTTTATTTTCACCATTCGCTCTTAAGTTTTAGACGCCTAGCGCATCATCAGATTTAATGGTTAGTGCAAGTAGGCCAAGCCACTTTTGGTTTGTAGAACGAATAGGTAACTAATATATATGACAGAACAAAAAAAAACAATCGAACATTTCGAATTTTGGTTGAGCGTTTTCTTAAGTGACAAGTAAATTAAAAAAAATTGCGGTCGTAAATAATCAAAAAAATGTTATCTAAATGTTGTATTCAAAAATTCGAATAAAACCACGGTTGGTAAAGGCCGTAGCGAAAGAAAACAATAAATATCTAATTAAAAATAATAGATAACATATGGTTTTGCATTTTTTTAATCAACAACTGCACTGCATATAATCGCAAGTCAGTCCCATGTAGATAGGGAATCCCATAGGACATTGGACTGACTTGTGATTATGGGCAGTGCAGAAATGATATTATTAACAGGTTGAGATGAATGTCAAGTTCCAAAAGGTGAAAATTTGATTTGCTATGGATAGTCAGTACAGTCTAAACAGCACGTGCATGAGACTTCCTCTATTCAAACCGTACAGTGATTTGTACGGCCATGTTTCGTGGAGACAGACTATCGAGCTGTCGGTATGTTTGAGAGAAGCTTCTTCGCTCAATACTCGGCGACACAGCAGATAATGGAGAATGAAGCAGACGCATTGGGCACGAACTGCATCCAGCATGCAAATGTAGGTAGGTTACAGTAGGCTGGGCCCTGGCTGGGTATGTAGCGAGAATGACGGAAGAGGGCCCCGCTAATGTTGTGTTCAGCAGCGAACGTGAAAGAAATCGGGTAGAACCCGCACTCGCTGGTTGTGTGCAATTGAGAAAGTGGCGCGTGCAGACATCCGAAAAGACCGAAGCGTAGGGTATCTAAAAATTATGCTATGCTAAAAGCCAGCAGAAATGGGGGCTACAAATTATCTTTTGTATGATAGCGAAAACGAAGTTTTTTGGCAGCCCGGATCAGTTTTTTTAGAAGTTGCATATTAAAATATTCTAACTCCATAAAATTTGGTCAAACCAAACCCTTGAATATTTTTACAGCTGCTCAAGGATCTCAAAAATTGAAAACACAGATGTAACGGCACATATTCTGAACCATTTTTTCTGTATACTGAGGAATTTGATCGTCAAAAGTTACAAACAAAACTTAAACACCAACTTAAACACATCAGTATCTGCAAAAATGTGACGTTTTCCCTAATTTCCTATTTAGGAAATCTTTTGTGAACACAATTTATTTAACAGAGAATGCACAAAAAATGAAGATTGGGGGCGAAGGACAAGCTGTGGATCCACCCACGCTAGACGAAGCACGAAAGGCTACTCACAAGCTGAAAAACGGTCAAGCCGTTGGAAAGGACGAAGTCCCAGACAAACTTATTAAAATCGGGAGTTACCAGATGTACCAAACCAAACAATACACTGCACGATCGGAATGATCTGGGGGAAGAAGAAATGCCTTCGGTTTGATTGGATGGTATCATATTTCTTATAATCAAGAATGGCTAAAAACTCGCGTGTAATAACTATCAAAGGTATCCAACTCATCACCTGTTTGTGGATTGCACGGGGGCGTACGATCCAATGAAACGAAACGAACTGTACCAGATAATGCTTGAACATAACTTTGCGACATCTGAGTCGCTTGACGCTAGATGGGTCAAAATCAAGCGACGAGACTCGTTTGTGACGTTAGAAAGATTGAAGCAGGGCGATGCACTTTCTACTCTATTATTCAACATCGAGCTCAGTCTACTTTCTACTTCTGCCCAAGTCAGACGTACAATCGAACCAAGTGAACAACAACTAGCAATCTCTCGATCTAGTGTGCATTGTCTCGAGAACAAAGGAAGCATTTCATTTATTCTTGCCATCATGAGTAAAGTTGACGAAAAAACTCTGCTCCGACCCAACACAGCGGTCGTTGACTTTAAATTCTGTTCAATACGATTGAGTTTTCGTGAAGTGGAATACCTGCTGAAGGTGAAGATGTAGCTGAGGCTTAAGGAGGTTATGTATCTTCAGTATCATCATCTTCGCAATGTAGTACTCGTATCATTCAACACGTTAGCCCAAGCCGAACGTTTCGTTTTGCAGAACAACTTGAAGCACGTGGCTGAAAGTGATAAAGTTGGAATTAAGATTCCCGTGTATATAGAAAAAGACTACGTAGATGTAAAGCTACATGACTTATCACCACGTATCCCTCCTGATCTAATTGCAAAATTCATGTCGCAATACGGAAAAGTAGAATCCGTTACACCTGATACGTGGAGAAATTTCTTCCCGGGTACAACTAACGGTGTTCTTGTGGTGAGGATGCGAATCGAAAGACCCATCCCCTCCCACTTGACTATAAAACTCAAAACCCACGAAGCCACTATTAATCAAACTACGTTATGCACCCATGAGGGGCAAACACCTACGTGCAAGTATTGTAATCAGACAGCGCACCACGGGCAACCTTGCGCGGAAGATACAGAGGAGAATGCATCTCTACCGATTACCGACGCATCCACGGCAAACCAGCCCAAAAAAGAGTTTTTAATACCAATACCTGAACCACAAACGGTTGCCAAATTTGTGGCAGCTGTTCAGTCCATCTGCATCTGCATCTGCATGACATCTGCAAAAGCAGCATCCAGCACTCCAAAAACCAATGTAAGCAACATCGGTGAAAAAGATAATAACAATGACGACGGAATTACATTGGTCTCCCGTAAGTCCAAGAAGCAGGAAAGAACATCTGATCGCGAGCACCAAGCCACTTTTAACGATGATAGCCTTGATGTGAAGGACAGGAGAGAATTAAATGATCCCCATGACGCAGTAGGCGAGTCGCGAAAGGTCTCCGCTCGCAATAAAAAGTTGCGCGCACGAGATACAACGGATAATTCATAACATTACTAGAGAAAATTTTCAATAGGGCGTAACTAACATTGAGAGCCTCTCTTTGTTTACTTTCTCTTTCGTTTATTACGACGTCATTACAACACTTAGCACTAATTTTCCAGAACATATCGAAAGCCGACGGGTTTTACTAGAATATTATGCAAAGAGTAGAGTAGTAAATGTTGAAATGGCCGAGTAATGAACAGAAGAGAAAGTCCCCAAAGAGAATCTCTCATTGTTACTTACCTCCTATTGAAAATTTTCTCTAGATTTTTTATTTTTTTTATACATATTGTAAACACATGAAAGATCCACGGCTCCGTTAAGCTACCGCTATGAGCCGTGTCAAATAAACGAAATAATAAAAAAAAACATCGAGCTCGATGGTGCGATAGGAAGACGGATGTGCACAGAACATTCATTACATAACATGCTTCTTGGCTTAGCGGAAGACATCAATATCATTGGTGTTGATCATAGAGCAGTGGAAGAGACTTGTTTGAAAAGCGAAAATCGGACTGAATATAAACACTGATAGGACAAAGTACATGATAACGAGGGGAGATCGAAGCAGTCAGAAGAATATTGGTTACGAAGTGGAAACGGATGGAGTACGAGGTTTTCGATGAATCCATATCCGGCACCAACCAACCTCAGACCATTCGCACTGGCATCAGCTATCCATACATTGCACAGTGGAAGAAATCCAACCAAAAAGGCAATTAATTGGAAGCCGTTGAAAAAGTATCACAATATACACACCAAAAGTTGCGAAATTTTTAAGGTAATAAAAGGTAATAATAAATTTGTTCACCGCACGCAACTGTGACCGGAGATATGGGGCTTTAAAGATCCGGAATATTACCAGTTTTCTTCAAATCTAAGGCCTAATTCGGAAGCCGCAGTAAAAGTACAATTATACCCTTGAAGTTGTGGAAAACTCCAGCGATCAAAATGCAATGCAAGATTTGATGAAAACCGGTAATGTTCCAGATCTTCAAAGACCCATATCTCCGGTGACAGGTGCGTGCGGTGAACAAATTTGATTGCATTTTGATCGCTAGAATTTTTCATAACTTTAAGGGTATAATTCTTTAAACTTTTTCAGCGGCTTCTGAATTAGGCCTGAGATTTGATGAATACCGGTAATGTTCTGGATTTTCAAAGCCTCATATCTCCGGTCACAAGTGCGTGCGGTGAACAAATTTCATTGCATCTCTATTGCTAGAGCTTTCCGCAACTTTGAGTGTATAGCTCTTTGAACTTTTTCAGCGGCTTCTGAATTAGGCCTCAGATTTGAGGAAAACCGGTAATGTTCCGGATTTTCAAAGCCCCATATCTCCGGTCACAAGTGCGTGCGGTGAACAAATTTGATTGCATCTTGATCGCTAGAGCTTTCCGCAACTTTGAGAGTATAATTCTTTGAACTTTTTCAGCGGCTTCTGAATTAGGTCTCAGATTTGATGAATACCGGTAATGTTCCGGATTTTCAAAGCCCCATATCTCCGGTCGCAAGTGCGTGCGGTGAACAAATTTGATTGCATTTTATTTCCTAAAAAAAATTTGGTGTATATATTGCCATACTTTTTCAGCGGCTTCCAATTAATTGCCTTTTTTGTCGGATTTCTTCCACTGTGCATTGGCTGAATGACAGTTCGGAGTATTGTTTACAATCGTACAAAAGAATTTTAACAAAAGTGATCTGTGATGGAATTCAAAAGCAATAGTGTGATTGCTTTATATTTAGCCGAAAAATCACAACCATGTGACATGCATACTCTGGCCGAGGATGTGGAGTGCTACCAGCGGATAATGTCACGTAATGCAAGGACACTGGTCCGAGCGGACTCGTTGGAGAAACGAAGTGGACCCACCGACTCATCTGAAGTATGTCGGTTTGGGTGCATAGGAAGCATGGAAAGGTGAACTTCCATTTGACGCAGTTTTTGTCCAGGTACGAATGTTTCCGGAAGTACTTGAATCGGTTTGGACATGCTTCGTGTAAGAGACACTGGAACACGTGGTCTTGGAATTCCTTGTTGCCTACTCTATTACGTCAGCGCGCCCACTTTCTGCATCACCAATTTTGGCGCCGACAGTAAGGATGGCAACTCTACAAACAGGCACATCGAGTGAGTAAGCAGATTCTATACATAAGGAATAACAAAAATACTTATCTCTACGGCTTTATTATATTAAATTAAAATCAGTGAACTAAACCTATCGCTTAAAATTAATGAACTACAGCTAGTGAACTAAATTTAGTGCTAAATTATTTGCTTACGGAAGCTATCTGTTCAATGCAAAATGCACTAAACACTGGTAAGAATTTGTACTTAACATCTAACCTATGAACTAACAAATGATTCCTATAAACTAGATAGTAAAGTTATTTCCGATTAAAGATTGCCTCAACGCTACCGATTGAATTTGAATAGACGTTAGAAGGGAACTAAACGTGAGTAATATTAGGGTGACCATACGTCCTGGTTTCTCAGGACATGTCCTGGTTTTGCATTGTGTCCTGGGAAGTCGAGGAAAATGCTTGATTTGTCCTGGTTTTCCTCCTGTAAGCCTAATATATTTCTATTTATTCAGTCTTTGCTTTTCACTGTGCTCCAGATCGCAACTATAACTGCAACGTATACTCATCCTCAATCGGAATGCGACAAACAAAACTTAATACAGTAAAGACCCGTTTTATCAGCCCCTTGGCGAATTTTAAGCTAATAAAACAGGAACATTGATAAAATCGGGACATATATTTTTCTGTCTTTTTAATAAACCAAAGCTCTTAAAATATTATTCTTTGTTCCTTAGATATAGCCTTGCAACCTTTTCCGATGATTTACTTTAAGTTCCCCTGAAGGAGGTCTGTCAGTGCAAAATTTAAAAAAAATATTTTTATTTTTGCATATTTCGGATCTCTAAGATAAGAAAAATATGCCCAAGAAAGGATTTACTCGAATTCAACTTGGTTCGTCTGCTAGAGTCCATAAAACTACCAACTATCAATTTTCATATGAAGGTGATAAAATCGGGTCAAAATGCTAATAAAATCGGTGGCTGATAAAATCGGGTGCTGATAAAATCGGGTGCTGATAAAATCGGGTCTCCACTTACAGTCGAATCTCCTAATTGTACCTTCCGATGGTTTTTTAATCTCTCAAGAGTGCCTCGTCAATATCGACGAAACAATGGTTACCAGCGCTTCTTCTCGGCTTAAATCGTCTTTGAATCCGGGACCCGAAGAATTCCCTTTGGTATCTCTGAAAAGACACATCGGCGCTTTGGTGCTTCTGCTTCTACTTGAGGTCTCTTGCTAGTGGCTTTTTTTCGTCTTACTGGAAATCCATTCCATAAAAAGAAAAATAGCAACGTGGAATAACTAAGCGCTTTCTCGAGCTGGGAATTATGGAATTACTACAGGGTCGATACCAGTACCTAATCAGTCGCTCTGCTTGTTAACAGTGCAGTCGAATCAAACGAACATTTCTACCTGAAATCTGCTGTCTATATGTACCGTGCCAGTACTATAAACAAGCAAAGCAACCAAATTATAAAATTCGTCCCAAGCCAGTGTGAACAATAAAGCAGCGTTACTTTCAT
The DNA here is from genome assembly GCF_030247195.1 of Topomyia yanbarensis. Classification (NCBI taxonomy): domain Eukaryota; kingdom Metazoa; phylum Arthropoda; class Insecta; order Diptera; family Culicidae; genus Topomyia; species Topomyia yanbarensis. The sequence continues at coordinate 27,447,420 of NC_080671.1, read as the reverse complement.
CGGTGCGATATCGATCATTCATTTCAAGATGTTTGAAACTCAACAGTAAATTTGCAAATGCAGCTTAGACTAACGGAAGTCGTCGTTATACAAGCCCACCGCACTCGTTACTGATTACGTTTAAAACTTTGGCCATAACGGAAAGCTACGCTATGGAAGACAACATGCAATACGTCGTTGAGCATGATAATGTTAGGACCAAGATACCCGTTGACAATGATAAGATTGATATACGTCTGCACGATCTACACCTGGGTACTATTAATAAATTTATTACAACCATCATGTCGGAATACGTAACGGTGGAATCCTTTAAGTTTGAAACCTGGAGAAATTTTTTCTAGGTGTTTCCAACGGTGTTCGTGAGAATGCGAGTGACCGAACCTTTTCCTTCATATCTGAACTTTCAATTCAAAGCAAAACGCGTGACCAAATCTCAAATCACGTTGTGCACGTATGAAGGACGGTTCACCGCCTCCCTCATTCATTAACTTCCCAACTAACTGAAACTTCATGCAGACTGGAATGCTTGAGTGCAGAGGAAATATAATTATTTTCACCAACCAAAGCAATTATTTGTTTTTATGTGGACAGTTTGAAGGCAGAAGCTGGCATCTTCTACATTTTCGAGCATAAGTGAACTGCATAATCTATATCTGGTGCACTTTTACTCAATAATCCCTCTCATAGGTAGAATGGAAACAAAATTCAGTTTGCTTCTGAAACCGAACATGTCCAAACCTGAATGCGCTGTGTCGGGAGAACGAATGAAGAGGGAAACGAACCAAACATTTCATTCATCGCGACGGGCATGAATTGAATTTTGTTTTCTTTCAAGTTCACGCAGGGATGTCAATTTTTTCAAGCACGGGCTCAAACTGATATTATTTACACCAACTTATCCGCCAGTTTTCATATAACAATCGATTAAACGGAGAAATTATTGGTGACAACGGTAGGTTTTGCAGCTCTCAAATCGAGAGATAATGGTTGTCGTTGGAGATTGCCAGGCATAGCACAGGGAAGCTACTTGGGATCTCTGATGTTTCTGATTTACGTCAATGTAGTGTTTTTAGTATTGAAAACTCCTCGCCGGTCCTGCACAGACCAACTCAGCATGAAACGTTTGTTGATGGTGGTGTAGCAAGAACTGCCTTTGTGTAGATCCGAAAAAGTTCTTGGTGATCGAATTCCGATGAAAGATTTTCTGGCAGAACTCTTCCTCCCAGACTCCCAGAACTTTTTTACTGTCGAAGCAATACCCTTTAGACTGTCCTGGTTTCTTACTCGTCTGATATAGTCACCCTATGTAATAATAATAATATTAAATCATGTATTCTATAACTTAACCTACATAATTACAAGTGGAATAGAAACTAAATAATGTAAAACTTAATACTTATAGGAAAATTATATCTCTACAACCGGATCGTGCGTTTTTATTTCGTTTCCGGGCGAGATCATAATCTCGGAAATATCCCGTTGAACTAAATTCAACAATACCCTAGGTTCGAAGAAGTTCGTAGGGATATGTCTGGTGTGATCGTATCGTAGCTGCAGAGGAAGTGGCGAAGGGACCAACAAAGTAGCGCCATTGGCTAAAATGTCGCCGTGAAACCACAAATTGGGATTCGAGAGAAATTCCGCCACCGGGGAACTATCCGTCGGTGTAGACTAGGTCCCCCACCGGGGACAAGTTGAGTATACGGTAAAAAAAACTTTACCCATTTTATGTATTCAAATTGCCCATTTTCGGAAGTTATTCGAGCTGTCAAAAAATGGGAATTTTTTTGTTTCTAACAATGAGTACTTTTTATCCATTTCACAATTACTCGATAAGGTAATGTCAATGGGTATATTGAACTTAACAATGGGTGAAAAATCCTTAAGAATTATTTCAAGCGAGTTAACCTGCAAACTAAGGATCGTAGCTGAACCTGCAAATTATCGGCTTGCATCGGACTCCGTGGCGAAACGGAACATTTCGGCAATGCTCCGAAAACAACGGCCGTTTAGACTACTGAGGATGTTGCAAATATGCACCATGTTTTTTTTTAATTCAGAAATAATTCTATTGACAGAATTTTCATTCTGGCGCGATTTTCATGAATGGGTATTTTTACGCATTTTGTGGTTACAGTTCTGCGAAAAATAATGGGTAAACATACCCAGGTTGACGTACAAGGTCTGTACTCATTTATGGGTACAAACTCTATCCCATTTAATTAGTTATTCCACTTTTATTGAAAATGCGTAGTATTCTACGCATTAATGGGTACTTTATTTTATCAGTGAATTACGCGATGTACCTTCGGGTCGTCGGGGCGCCAGCGAACCGGAGTCCAGGCTTCACCGGAATCGCCAAACCGACCTCTGAGACGTCCAAAAAATTGTTTCAAAATCGTTCAACACGGATCCAACGATGGACGTTTGTTGAACGGTTATTTGGACGTTGTCCAAATTGGTTCAACGAACGTCCTTCATTGGACGATTTTGAAACCAACCGTTCTTAGAGGGTGCTTATCAAGTAGTCGTTAAGACGCATTTACCATGCTTATTAGTTACCTGGACGGTAATTATTTCTCTGTCAATATTTCCATTGGACACATTCCCCATCATCGCTGAATCCTGAGAATTCGGAGGGCTTCATTAAATACCCATGAGTGTCCCGCTCCGAATCGCTGGATGTCGTATTCTGGTTCCACCATTGAATGGGACATATCTTTTGTCAACTCCTTAATCTTTTGTTTATCTAGTGCTGCATCTTGCAATACATTTGATGAGCTTCCACTTCTATCAATATTTTGTTATATGTCCTTCAAGACTGCCTTTCTTTTTTGCTCCAAAATTGTATAGTCCAACCAGTAGTGCAAATTTTAATTTTCAAATGCCAACGTTCAGTTCAATCAAACCGAAACTAAAAGCCTCCCTTAATAATTCACGTTCAAGTAGGCGGGATTTTCATAACTAAACCGTAAGTCTTCATTTCAAATCAATGCTTTTTCATTCATCAACCAAAGTTGTCATCTGCTCTGTTTAGGTAAAATGTAGACATATTTTGCGTTTTAAAGCTTATATGAACAGTAAGAAGTATGTTCAGAGTAGTTTTGCTTGAAAAACATAGTCAATACCCCAGCAGAAAGGGTTAATGATATAGAAAATGAATGGAAAATGAGCTACTCAATAATAATTTATACAGTTGTCCCTGTGTCATTTCCTTGTTGTTTTAGCATGTCTAAGTTTTCCTGCTCTAGACCCCAAAGATCCTTAAGCATTAGAATCATAACGTTCTTCATTCGCCTCTGATTGCTTTGGAGTACTTCCATGGAATGTTTTTTTAAGCTTGTAGAGCCTTGATTGTCACTGCGACCAGTCAAAGGAATATTGTGGAATGACTCAATTTGATATTATGCACCTCAGCTTTTCCTTCATAATTGAGATACGAAGGGCCTTGTCTGATTTTGCATATTATACCAGTTGGAATCAACTCGTTTAATGAATCTGATTACTTTACTAGAAATTGATTGCCAAATCTCAGAGGGCTGTAGGAAACCTTTTCCAAGAATTGAATATCTGTAACTAACAAGAGCACTGCAATCACAAAGTAGATGCTCCGCTGTCTCATTCTTGACAAAAACGACAGCTCGGACTTTGATTTTTTCCCATTTTCTGTAGATGATATCTACTAGGCCAGTAAACAAACCAGTTATTGTTCTAAGGTTTCTCTTATTTAAATTAAGTAAAGTTCGAGCGGCTTTGGCACTCAGCTTTATAAATTTCCTTGCATGTTTTGCAGTATCTGTGGCGTACCAGTTCAATTCTATCATAGACATTTCCCATTTCCTAAGTTCCATATTTAAAGTACAGGTTGAGACTCCGCAGAAAGGTTCTGGGCCTATAAATTCGGCCTCGGAACCATTCATTTCCTTGAACTGCACTGTAACCGGGCACCCAAAGCAAGTTTACTTCATTATTCCCTGCCAGTTACTTAAGTAAGATAATGCATTCCCATACTAACTTCGACTGACACATTGAGGCTTTCAAAGCATTCAGAGCTGCTAAGCTGTCTGAAAAGATACATATCGTTGCAAATCTATATTTTCTCTTGAGACAGATATACACACACTCAAGAATTTCTTGAGTCTCCGCCTGAAACAGTAGTAGTGTCCCATCGGGATAGTTGTTCTTATCCCGTGTCCAAACACCCCAGCTCCCGTACAACTATTAATTTTTTACCATCCGTAAAGAAAACAATGGAGCCTGGACGTAGATTTGTCCCACCTGATTCCTACACATGTCTGCTTGCTACAGTCAAATTATAGAGAATTTCATGATTTGCCTTCGTCTGCATCCAGTCTTTTATTGAATGTGAAATAGGATTTATATTGAATATTTTGAGCATTGTTAGATGCCCTGTAATATCTCCCTCTACAATCTTTGCAGATCGAATAAATTGCTAGGCACTTTTTTTCTGCCTGCAATTCCACGAACTGATGATGAAGCGGTAGGAGATTTAGAAGAGCATTTAGAGCCACGGAAGGTGTGCTTCGAATTACCCCAGTTGTTGCAATACAAGCTAGTATTTGCAGTTTGCTCAATTTTTTCTGAGCGGTCACCTCTTTAGTTTTAGGCACCACATTAATGATGCATAACTTATTCTAGCCCTTACTAAAGTCGTATAAATCATCAGAAGGCATTTTTAGCTTTACTAATTACCTGTTCCTGCTGTAAGTTCCAAATAAGCTTGCTGTCCAAAATAACACCGAGATATTTAACTTCTTTTAAGAATTCAATTAGAGCTCCATCTAGAGTTAAATGTGTTTTTAAAACGGTTCTTCGTTTAGTAAACGGAACTATTACTGTTTTTGAAGGATCAATGTTAAGATGGAGATTTTTGCGCCATTTAAGTGTAAAATTTAGTGCCGCTTACAGTCGGCTGGAAATTGTGCTTTCGTACTTCCCCCGCACGATGATGCAGACGTCACCAGCAAAATCAATTACCTCGAAACCGAGATCCTCTAATTTACACAGGACTCGTCGACTACTTAGGACCACAATAAGGGCGATAAAATTCCTCCATGAGGACAGCCCTTCTGTGATATGATTACTAATCTTTCCTCTCCTAAATCAGCTGAGATCTCTCAGGTAGCGAGCATTGCCTCAATTCAATCAATAATGCATTTATCGAGACTTCTATTTTCCATAGCTGTTCGCATGGAACCATATGAAGCATTATCAAATGCCCCTTCTATATCAAGAAAGGCTGCTAGGCATAACTCCATGAATTGAAATGATTTTTCGATTTTGTTTACTTATAAATGTAAAGCTGTTACTGTTGATTTCCTACTTTGGTAATGTTGCTTTCCTCGTCAAACTGATTGTAATAAAAGATTCTACCAAGTACCACATTTTTGTGATCATCGATCTTCCGAAAGTTGCTAATGTATCCGAGGCTCTGTTATCCGTAGCATAAGGATCACGTATTAGTATTTTTGTTTTGATTGCACCGACGGATGCTAGTCGTAGTTCGACAGCTGGCAGTAATCTTCGGCGTCCTCATTCTTTTCGTACATTAACAGATTTTCTGCATATGATCATAAGATTTTTATAAAGTCGCTTGAATTAAAAAAAATCCTAAGATGCATGGCAGCTTAATTGTGCTAAAATGTGTAAGTTTGAGATCTAGTAGAATTCTTGCACTTCTAAGTAACACTTGTAGTGCCAATCTGGTCAAGCCCCTGCCTAACAGCAAAAAAATCAGTTCTGCAGTACTACGTTTGTGTTGAAGGCCGTTAGGAACTGAACTGCTCCTGTAAACTGCTTTCATGAGATATGTAATCTCGACTAATCGCTTCTCCGATCTGTACTTAAACTCGTTATACACTTCGTTCAGTCCTGTTGTTCCGTATGCTCGAAATTATGCTCCTTATCTCCGCCGACATTGGTTCTGGACCCGCTTGAGCAATCTTCTTCTGCATATTGTCGGGTAATGTCCACATGTCGACATTTCCTAGATAACAGTGTTCGTTTCTATTGAAAACTACGCTGATCTCGTCTCCTGCAGGGCTACAATTGCATAAAATTCTGGTGCGAAGTGGCCATTCATAGCAATCCGTTTTGACTCCTCCGAGCAACCAGTTTAGGGTCACGAACTCACGTGGGTTCTTGATCAGTACTGAAATCTAGCTTTTGTGTGAGGTTTCTATCAACTAGTAGGTGTTGATGTCTGCGTATTCTCGGGATTTGACCGTCAGATATTTGCGGGTGGTTCCCATTTCTAATTTGTACGCTTCTCTCATCCAGATGAACCAAACGGTGAATAATACTGTCGTAATAATTATCTTATTTCGACGTATATGGTTCGACCGAATTAGACTCAATTTTGACATTCATTCGAACTGAGATCCGTGTGAAGATATATATCGCTGATAAATTAATATTACACCCTACCGTCGCTGTTTTGAATCTGTGCATTTTCCAATTAGTTTATGCTAATCCAAATGCAATGCCAGAGCACAAGCTTAATGAAATTTTCTTTTAACAAAAACAAAACGATTATCTTCTAAACCTATATTTTGCCAAAATCTTCATTATATGTATTTTTCATAGTTTTCATCGTCAAAAGTCAGAGAAACGTATCTTGTTTTCTACTGCCACTAAAAATGCTGGCGCTGAATGGTTTCGAGTTTCCTTCGAGTTCGGTTTTTTAAAACCACCGGTGAATTCCAAGAGTCCGAAACATGGCGAAAGTAAACAAATCTTACCACTAAACATACAGGTTCCGAGTTATCGTTATATTGTTGGCATACTTAAACAAACATACTAAACTTATTACTTGCAAGGAAAACGTCCGATCCCACCTAAATTTCAGCGAGTAAGAGAAGGGAGGGAATGAGAACTAAAAACGCTTACTCTGCGGAATCGGCTGACTGCCAGATAAGACGCTCCTCGTAGAAGTCTATAACCAGCTGCGGACAGTGTTTGCGTGCTTCCTTCGAGGATACAAGTTGTGCCTTATCCTTGTCCTTCCACTGGATAAGGAAGAGCAGCTCGCTGTTTGCTTCCGTAGCACCAAGAATCTTTTCTGGAGTGTATCCTTTTTCAAATCCATTCATACCGTCATCACTGGCGGATGCATCATTATCGGGTGCTACCGCGGTTTTGGATTTATTCGACTTTGTCGAAGCAGTGTCGTCTTTGTCATCATCATCTGATGCTTCATTCTCTCCATCAGAATCTACCTTCTTCTTTGAAGTACCGCTGCCAGTGCTGGGCTTACTGGGTTTCTTCTTTTCCTTTGTTTTCTCTTTCTCCTTTGGTGCTTCCTTCTTGTTCTCCGTTCTGGAATCCTCAAATGCTTTGATCAATTCCGGACATTCCAAATTCTCCTTCGGTTCCCAAGTGTTTGCCGATGAATCATAACCCTTCCACTTCAGAAAATACTCGATTTTTCCTTTTCGTTCCCGTCGGTCAACAATTTTCTCCACTACATACTCCTCTTCGCTGGACTCACTGTCCGACGCTTTATTATCCTTAGACTTTCCCATGATCGACCTATAACACAACCAGTAAAATCATCATTTTTAGATATCAATGAATGTAATGAAATAAGTTCACCTCAGAAGCGTCCGCCGCAGCAAAAAAAAACACGTATCCAAGCAAATGCGAAATGCAAGCGAATCTGGCTGTGTAAGGTAACGCGGAAAAAATGTCGCCATTAGAAGTAGCCGGATATTTACGTACTTTTTACCTACCAATGAATCTCTATTCAGTGAAAATCACTGCTCCCCCAAACGGAACTACCACTGTGAGTAGGAAATCACAACAAAAACTCACTAAATTCAGATAATTCTGCACAAATCCCGATCCTTCCCAGAAAACCTCGTTCGGCAAACAGAAAAATGCGCGATGGCTTCCTCTTTCAGATTTGGCGAAGAGCGAAACGCCGCGAATATGAAAAGTTTGACAGCAGCTTCCACCATCTGCAAGCAGAAGCATTACAAATGTTTTAGACCAGTTTGATTCAAAGACAATGGTATGAAAAAAGAGACGCACGGAGTGCACATTACTTAAAAGTGGGATAAAACTGCACATTTACATCAAATCGGCTGGATTTTTTTATTAGGCCACTAGGGTTGCCACCTTGATTCAGCCTTCTACAGGAAATATTTATGTGGTTTTTGTTTGAGGCGAAACTGAGTCAGTTCCTAACCCCAACTGCTGTCAAAATGTATGAACTGACAGCGGTTGGGGTTAGAACCTGACTCAGTTTTAGGTTCAAGCGAAATCGCCATTAGTAACCTGCGATAAGGTTCAAAAAATACATGAGTATACGCAAAAACTAAACAAAAATTTGAATCAAATCGATTAATCTTCATGTTAGAGCAATTTAAATGGTTTTTATTGTCTAGTGAGTTGAAAAAAGTCAACTATTAAGTCTTTCATTATTTATGTTACCCGCGGATATCAATTTATTAGTGATTGGACAATTTTCAAGTTGACGCACATTCACCGTTGTGTGCTTTATTTTATCTTATCATAATATAAACCACTGTTCTGCGCCGTTCACATTAAGCTGTAATTTTTTCGCCTTTATGGACAGTTTTGTTGATGCTCTATTTTCGAATCATTCAATAATTCTGGCAACAAAATTTATGTTTTTGTTTTGATTTGTTCGTGCAGTTATGCTGCTGGTAATGTTTTGATTTCATCGAGCACTGAAACTGTCAAAACGTGAATTTCGAGCGATTAATATTTTTCATGACATATTTTAAACCATCTTCGGCCATTCCAAACCATTATCTACTGATGTCTGATTTTTGCTAATAATCGATTATCCGGTAATCGAATAATTTTTGAGAGCTTGATTAATTCATTCGATTAATCGACCAAGATAATCGATTAAAATCAATACTCGATTACTTAGTAAATCTTAGTTTGTCGACCAAAAAAAGGTCACTTTTGAAAAATTTGGAGAAGTCTTGTCATATTTTTTTGTTCTGCGGCTTTCATTTCCAACGCACACTCTTCATTAATTATGCTCTCGATTAATTGATAGCAGCTACTCGATTTGCTCGATTATACCGAGAGCTTGTAATCGATTATTGATTTTTGGATTATTTTAGAAATTAAGCGATTATTTGCGTTAATCGAGTAAAAAAAGACATCACTACCACAGAGAACAGACGTCCATCTTCAGCATTCAACTTGTGTAAAATCTCTAACGGTTTTGAAGGTAGTTTGGATATCTAAACCAGGTGCGCTACTGTCGTCATGTTTTTTTTGTGGCTGAGTGCGACAGAATTGACAGCGGTTATTCCTCTACCTAGTCAAACTAGTCCGGAACCGATTCGGACTTCCAGCACGAATTCCAGCTCAAATGCGTCAACCGATAGAGTCGAAATCGGTTGTTTTCTTTGAGCTAGATTCCATGCTGAATCCATCCAGGATTTCGAACCGGTTCCGGAATCGATTTGACGGATAGTTGGGATAGGTTGGTGTGGCGGCGCTAGTGTTTTTCGTATATTAATTCAAATATTTACACACGTTTTTTAAATATTTTTGTTCGATCATGGATGTCTGTTCTCTGTGTCACTACCATTATCAAATAATGTTGATAACCAATGCCAATCTTTATCAATTCGATGAGAATTATAAATATTATTAGTTCATTTCATCAACAAATCGCGGAGTGTCGTGTCCCTCGCGTTGATTGCCTCCCAGTTAAGCTCAACCGGAAATGAACAGGAATTCTGGCTGGTTCCAGTTCGTATCCGGCTCCAGTGACACAACCGATTCCAGTTAGAATCACTGGAGCCCGTGGACGAACTGGAACCAGCCAGAACTCGAGTTCATTTCCGGTTGAACTTTACCGGGCTATTTCGACAATAGTTGTTTACGTCATGTGTCCAGTGACCTTAAATTATCCTTTGTTACATTTATTAGCTCAATGCACTGGGTGTCGTGATAAACGACAACAAAATTTTATGCATAGATAAATAATTTATGGGAATCGATCACGGATTCATCCGTACCATACAAATCGGTAAATTCCCGAAGTCCTTGAGCAGAAAATTGCGCAAACGAAAAGAAATTTCACCACGAAACGCTCTAATATTATCTTGTCAGTATACAATCTAAAAGCGTCCGTAACCCTGAGGGAAAGTTCAATCATGCCAGCATCGTACATTTCATTGGCAATCTCGAGCATCTTTTCTTCTAATTTTCTAATCCAGCTCGCACAACAGATTAAACTTAGAATTTTGCTTGTAAGCATCTATCTCTGCCTGCGCCAATTCGGTAGCCCCCGCTCCTTCCTTGGTCCAGTGATACGAAACAACAGCCGCATAGTCCAGTTTGTTTACAATTTTTTCTGATCATACCGTGCTCCGCTACTGTCGGTAGAATGCGCGTTGATGGTCACAATATCCGGTACTTCGTACTTCAATCCGTTGTCATATGCTTAAATAAATTTGGCGAGCCTTTCTCAACCAGCTCCACATTTCCATGTTATACTCGGCATACGCACGGTGCAATGGGGCCCCACTAATCACCAGCGGACCACCACCATGTATTTTCAATGCACGAACTTTCATAGCGGGCCCAACGTGAGACAAGAATAGTGTCATTAAAGATATTTACAAGACTACTTCAAGACTACTATTAGCGGACTCTACACGAGACAAGAATATTATCAATAAAAAATATTGACAAAACTGCTTCAATACGCCAATCCCATTTGATTTCTACATTATCAATATTTCAAAAATGCCCTTGCACCATCAATATATTGATCAATAATCAATTTATTGACAATATTTCTGCTCGTGTAGGGTCCGCTATAGGTCCATCCCATTTGAATTCTAAAGAATCAATATTTTCAAAATGTCCTAACGCGATCAATACGACAACGACCGGATTTGGGACCTTGCCCGACGCACGATATTTAATGTTGAAGAACTTTTCGATTCCTATGACAGATCCAAAACCGGCCTCAGTTATCATGCCGTATAGGCAAGTCTGCCAATGTGAACAATAAAAATTGACAAATCAAAAAATCACCGCACACTGATAATAAGTTCGGAAGTAAGTTCGAAAATTCAGCAATTCATATATTTGCTTATAAAGTGTATAAAATAATAAAGCTCTATAAATCTGCGACAACATTAAAATTTAGAGGGAAGGAAATGTTAGTTGAATACCAAGAAGATGCGGGAAACCCACGCAATCTCCATAGGTATTACGGATGTTAGATTTTTTTTAGTAGGAAAGGACAATTGGGTGTGGATTTGTATATATTGTATAAATTTGATTCCCATATATTGATCCCATTGCGACTTTTCAGCCATGCGCCACCGGGCCGTGCGTTGAATTACGCGTTTATCTAATTTGCATCAGTGCGAGTGAGAAAACATTTTGACGTTTGTTTTTGTTTCGATCGCACTCGAGTGTTTCCCATATAGCAACAACTCGACGAAATACTAGATTATCTCGAGAAAGACAATATATTGGGTGCATCTTACCAGACTGTTTATAGCTTTTATTATTCCTTCTATCTTGTCTTCCTTCTTACGGGAGCTCTTAATCGTTATTGATTTTTTCCTCGAGCATTTGATTTGGAGCCAGAACAATGTTTTTCGTATCGTGATGAGGACAACTTGCTCGCTTATTTTATGATATCCTGCCATCTGAAATGATAATAAAGTTAATTCCTTGTATATGAATATTTTATACTAATAATCAATTGGAGCTGTCTGCCGATTTTTAGCCACCAAGAATACGTCAGACAGCCACAATTGACCCCCCTCGACACCAGTTTGGCCTTACCAAGCCGTAACATGGGTGGCGTTGTGAGAGCTGTCGAATAGGAGTTGAGAACAGGTTGAAACAACACCTGATGTTGTTCCAAATGTATATGATCGAGACACTATGTCTTGGATCCGCCATCGATCCTAGTTCGCATACACTAAAAAAAAGTAAACGTTATGCCTATTGATTTTACACATAGATTTTTGCAATTAACGGAGGCATATAGACACTATTTGCTGGCACATAAACCTAATGTGTGTATTTACAAGAAATATTAATCTTACATTCACATTTCATAACTATTAGCCACATAAAACTCCATATAACTTATGTGTGTGCATACATAGTTTATACAGTTGACACATAGAAGGTATGTGTGCGCGTGATAACAATAGCATTTCTTCTTCATATGAATTTTAAGCGGTTCGAAGCAAATAGAATTAACGTTTGATTTTTTTTCAGTGTACATAACTAAACTCACTGTGATTCGTTTTCACTCACGATTGATTTGAACAAAATAAGCATGTAAGAATTTGATGCATTTTCAATTTTGCCCTTCAGGAATAATCGGTTTGACGCTCTCAAAAGTGGATAGCCATTCGATGATTTGGCTGCAGTTGTCAAACACAAAAACAGTCTTTATTTTTATTCACGTTTGCAAAATAAAAGAACAAAAAAGTTATTTTAATAATAGCCATCAACAGTCAGAATCGATTTAATCATACCCACGATTCGCCTAAAATCCATTCTCCATGTGAAGTTTATCGAGACAGGATAATTCGTCCATAAAAACGGTACGCGCAATGGCGAGCAGTAGCAGCAACAACGCACTGTATCTGCGCCAGCAATTTTCTGCTCTGCTCGGAAACACATCATCTTCGATCAAGTTTATCTGCATATCGACGCTGGTAGGTTACCTGTTGTCCTTCTCCGACCAAGCGGTGGACATCCTGAGCGTGACGCCCGGATATTTGATGCCACCAACGTTCTGGATATGGACGATATTTACGTTCTTCTTCATAGAGTTGCATTTCTGGGAAGTGCTGGTGGATTTGATAACAGTGGGGCTGTGCGGGAAACTGATCGAACCGTCCTGGGGTCAGATGGAGATGCTGCAATACTTTGCGATCACCAATACGGGAGTGGCTATATTGACTAGTTTCTACTATTTGTTCTACTCGATGATTACCAAAGATGCTGAACTGTTGTTCGATGTCCACATCCATGGCTTGGCGGGAATCAATGCAGGTTGGTTGAGTTATACAAACACAATTATCTATAGCTAACATTCGTTTTTGCAGCTGTTAGTGTAGCCGTTACACAAATCATGCCAGACCATCTAATAGCACGAACCCCTCTTGGAAAGTTTACTAATAGGTTATTGGAGCTTAATTGAAAATCGACTTTTTAGTAACAATAAATTTTAATTGCAGAAACGTTCCTCTAACAGTCGTTATCTTGGCGATAACCATGTGGGCGTTTGGCCTACTGGACGGAACGTATCCGGCAATGTTTGCGTCGGGTTTGTATGTTTCTTGGGTTTATCTGCGCTTTTATCAACGACACTCGAATGGCACCCGTGGCGATAGTGCCGAAAACTTCCGATTTGCCAGCTTTTTCCCTAATGTACTGCAACCGTTTATAAATCTGGTGGCGAATCCTGTGTATCAGAGCTGTTTACGAATTGGAATGGTAAAACGGCTCAATCCTCAGCAAAGCAATTCCTCCTCACTACAATCAGTTAACGTTCATTCACTTGCCGGGGTAGACCCCCATGATATGGAGAGGAGAAGGTATATTGTGATTATTGATAGTTGTTCGATTTTATATTTATATTTTTGTTAACTGTAGGCAAATTGCATTAAAAGCACTCAGCGAACGGTTGTCCAAAACAACTGATTCTAGTCGTCTAAACACGTTGCCCAAGTCATTCCCACAATCTGGCACGGCTGCTGTTGGATTTTCCGGAAAGCATCATCACGGGCATCACCATCACGGACATCACTCTCTGCCCTTCCCGATGACAATGGATCGACCAGCTATACCACTTCCGCCGCCTCCAGCAAAATCGTCGCTTAAGGCAGATTCGCTTGCAAAAGCCGCTAGCAGCAGTTCAAGCACAACCAATGTAGATTTGATAAATCTGGACTCGGCGGCGATAGCCGGCAGCAGCAATGATCACCAAGCAACGGGGCCTTCTATTACGGTTGCTACGACGAATACTTAAGCAGCAGCTGGACTGGCCTGGAGCATGGTGGTTGGATTGTTAAATGGTTTGATCTGTCGCCTTCTGATCTAACGGGAGGTTGAGTAGGACGATAAAATGTCACATTTTTGAATGCAAAGAGATGAAAGATGCTTTAATAACTATTAGGGTTCGCGCTCTACCTTTCTGTTTTTTTTCTGTAGATTTTAATTGTGATGATAAGCTAATAAAAATTGAAAAATGATATTGCATGTTAGGTTAGTTCACCTAGGGATGCATTATCATATAGTTCTAATAAATCCTACTTATATTGAAAATGTGATAACGTCTGTTTGCATCGAAGAGAGACCCTTGAGCAGTGGTGAAATTTCAAATTCAAACGCCTATATTCAATTTCAACGTTCTACGCCGAATCGAATATCTCTAAAATTCTGTTCACCAAGCCTAACCAAAAGTCGCAAGCTGGCATCTGTAATTTAGTGTATTGCTCGATTGTTGAATTTAGAATCAGTATTGGGAAAAATCAATTTGCAAATGAAGTTGAATATTTTTGGAGGGTGATCCAACTGAAGCTGTAGAGCTTGCTTTCGGAAAGGCTGTCAGAATCAGTTACTACATTGCAGACGAAACGGGAAATGTCATCCTCAAAAACACTGCTTAATGCCAATTGTAGCGGGCCGTGATTCTGATTGTGATATTCAGTATACGGTTCAGATGTGGGGACGTGAAGATTTCACGATCACGATGAACCGAGTGTTCACTCGCGATTGAAACAATTATAAATTTATAGGTGTTTGCTCACCACACCACTCACGGGGCGTTTTCGTGTTTGCGAGATCGCGGGCGTAGGTATGAATGGATGATCGCGAATAGCTCGAGCGTTTGTATGTTAACGCGTTTAATTGCTTGGTTAAGAGGTGAATGACCCTAAGATTAAAACCTCTATAATCGAAATAAAAAAATCGCGTGGGGGTTCGCACCTCGCGTGTGTTAGCATATACGTAACTTCGCGTGAATAACTTCGATTTGTAACGGTGTGGCCATTGGCACTTTTGGGTGGGTTTGTTGAATGATTTCATGCTTAATTTTGATGCTTTAGATACTAGAAGAGAGTAAGTTCCCTACATCTGGTAAACTTTTGCTCAATAATTTGCTCTCAGAGCTAGCATAGAAACAAAATTCAATTTGCTTCTGAAACCAAACATGTCCGAACCTGAATGCACTGTTTCGAGAGAACGAATAACAAGGGAAAAGAACCAAATATTGAACCAAACATTTCATTCATCGCGGTGGGCATAAATTGAATTTCGTTTTTCTTTCAAGTTCACGCAGGGATGTCAATTTTTTTAAGCTTTGACCCGTGTAGTAGTTTGCACATTCACGTGAGCTTTTGAATGTTCGAAGAAGGAAGAAAACTACTCCATCTCAATGCAATCTCCAACTATAGCGCCCTGAGATTTCTTTGCTAGTGAGTATTATTTTGGAGTGATAGCTCCTGAATGGATATGATTTACGATCGTGCAAGAGTGGGTGTATGTATGCTAGCATGAGACCGTGTTTATGAATTCGTGTTACTACGTTGACTTGATCGCCAGAACGTTTGTATGATTGCGAGATCGTGAGCGTAGGTATGAATGATTTGTGAGCGGGTTTGTATTACCGCGAAAGTCTCACGCGTTTGTATGTGTGCGTTCTTTTTATGGCGTGAGTATTTTTATTGTATTTCGTTTACAGCAACACATTGATTAGACATTCATTCAGTAAAGGTTAGATGGGCTCATGGCTCACATACTACAATATATTAGATATTGTGGCAATCATGAAGTATTAGCTGATAGCTGAACTTTGGTTTGGACGGGTGAGAGTACACGGATACGAAAAACTACCCAAAGTTGAACGATTTTGACTCAATCTCGGGGTATCGTGGAATAAGGTAAAATTAGGTAAACCGTGTTGAAGGTAGTTTCCCTTTAACTACGGCAAAAATGGAAGGTTTTTTATACTCAACCTTGAGTTAAATATACTTAAATTTAATTTGAATCTACCTAATTTTAGGTATAACTCAAACAACTCAAAAGTACCTTATTCCACGGAAGACCTCGATTGAGTCGAATCTCTCGCTTTGTTTTTCGCAACACTAATAAGTGCGAAAGTGATGCAAAACTCAAAAGTACCTAAATTTAGGCTAAAATAAATTATTCTGTGGGTTGTTTTATTTTTCCGTGTAGGAAAAACATGGTACCGTAAACCGGGGTGTCATTGATCACTTTTCGAAGTAATTATGACATATTTTTTGAAGCAACGGATTTTTTCAAGGTTACTATTTTTCAATCATATACTGATGTATGAAGAACAAGATTTGATGATTTTACCTGAAATTTTCAACTTACAACTATTTTTCCAAAAATGATTTCAATTTGAAGTGTTTTTTCGCATTCCGTTATGACTGATAACCTTCCGGTTCACTTGCGTCAAGTTCTTGATGTCAATGTTTTTCATTAAAATGGTTGTGTAAACTTATTCTGAAAAGATTGTTAAATATAGCTGTAAAATCGTATTGCACAAAGTATTTCTATATACTGTAAATCTGAAAACATTTTTAAATGTTAATTTTATTTCTGTGGTTTATCAATGTACAACGAGCTTCATCGCTTCTAACACGAGTATTGAATATAAAAAAAATATTTTGAATTTTAGCTTGTAATAATTGCCAACTGGCTTAAAAAATGTTTTTAAAATTGATTTACAGAAAAAAGATGCAGTGGTGCAAATTTTCATTTTCAAATGCCAACTTTCAGTTCAATCAAACCCAACCATGATTCAAATTCAAAGCCTCCCTCAATCATTCACTTTCAAGTTAGCGGGATTTTCATAACTGAATCGTGCGTCTTCATTTCAAATTGATGCTTTTTCATTCACCAACCAAAGCTGTCATCTGCTCTGCAGAGTCTAGTTTAGGTTAAATGTTGTCATGTTTTGCGTTTTCAAGCTTACATGGACAGTAAGAACTATGTTCAGATTAGTTTTGCTTGAAAAATCTAGTCAATACCCCAGTAAAGAGATATTCAGAGGGTCAATGTAATTGAAAATAAATGGAAAATGATTGAGCAGGTCGGCTGTTTGAATGAATAATGTAAATGAACAACAGCGAATTGAACATAGTAGGGCATGATTTGAGAATTTTTCCTCCTTCATGTTCAAAACAAATTGTTGAAAATTTGCAGCTCTGCTTGCATGTATTTAAATATATTCATGCAAATAACTTGGTTCGTGGATTTAGGTAGGTGTTAGCTCAATTGACTTTCCGATGACACATTTCATATACAGCGCCAGACATGCTCCGAGATCATCGTTCCATCAACCAGCCCCGCCTAAATGTACTATCAATTGGATTTTAACATAACAGTAAAACATTCAATTCCTTACAGGAAGAAATCGACGAGTATTTTGTGTATTACTTTAGTTAAAAAAAGTCCACATGTATATTGGAACACTTACCAGTTTTTTCAGTTTTGTACATTATTTCCTATTTTCTATTTATGTCTTATTAAGCTCATATCAATATTTCCTTGTTGAAAAAGAATATTTCGCAGTGATATACGTACGAAATATTCTTTGTGTATAAACAATTTGCCATTCATACAGAACGGCACTTAACAGTATGGACGCCGCTTATGGATGTGTTGTTTTACTATAGGCAGAGGGTATGGTAGTCAATAAGGGACTGTGATAAACGGTGCATGAAATATCAATCGATATCTAACTCTATTAGTATTATCTAACTTGACGAACAAGAACCAAATCTAGGGGCAGATCACTTGTGATGCATTTTTAAAAATCAGCGAAATTAAATGCATTTATTTCCATCATATTTTGCGTTGCGTGCAATGTTTTTGCGTTGCGTGCAATGTTGTTTGCGTTGCGTGTAAGACGTCAAAACCTTACAGAAAAACTAGCCCTACATTTAACAAAACGTCGAACAAAGTGGATCAGCGTAGGACGCTTGTTAAACAAACTTTTCTGCGAGAGAGTGCAAAGCTGATGCAAAAATGGAAATTAAATGCATTTTTTCTAATTTGATGCAAATTTGTTATACATTCTTAGAGTGATCTGCCCCTAGAAGCAAATAAAGTTATCTCAAACCTACCTACGGAAAAACTTCGAGTTTTCTTACGGTATTATCAAAATCCTGTTTATTGAAGAAAGAAAAAAGAAAGAACTGATTGATATCGTGTCTCCCTCAGCGTAGTCATTCCTCTGAGTCTGATATCACTGCCTGTTGGACTTGTATAGGTTGGATATTTCCTAGAAGCAATCCACAGTGAGTGAAGTACGAGGCTTGGTTGTCCTTAACTTTCCGGCAGTCGCGCTAGTGCACTGAGTGCACACTGTTCTGAAAATCTAGCGAAATCCAGCGGCTGCTCGTTCAGTGGGCCATAAGCGCGACTTCTGGAGGGTTAACTGCCCTCAGGAAAAGCGTCTCAGAAATCTGGGAATTCCGTGGCTGTTTTTTCCCATTTGAATAATATCCGCTAGAACACTACGGCCACCATACTGGAATATCCCAATGTAATTATGACGGTTACTTGGCCATCAATTGTGTGGTCCTTTGTCAATTCAGTAAAACCACAGAGAACAGACATATAACCAAGAACAAACTTTCCCGAAAAATCTGTGTAAGCATTCAAATGAAAATACGTTGAAAATCACCATCGCATACAGGTTTGCATGCGTGGGTCACCTTTGTACCCAAGTTTGCACACAAGTCCCGTATATCAACTACTGGACGATCGAAGCGCCGGCCAGTGGCAAGTTGCTACTTGCTGTTGTCATTTCAAAGCGAGTTTTATTTCTTAAACAAGTTGAAAACTTTACTTGTATGTCAGTTCTTAGTGGTAAAACTCTAAACGAAATAACGACAGAGCCACCTCTGGGGATAACATCAAAATTACTTTTGGATGGGCCGTAAATTTTTACTCAACTTTTACGCTTGAGATGGACGTCTGTTCTCTGTACCTACATTGATGATGCTTCTCAGTTTTGCACGACCCAAAGGGAACTTGGCCTTAATCCCACGGCTCTGTCATCGATGTTATGTGATATTCGTTATGGAATATTGTTTTGCTTCATAAACCATGCCTCGCATAAATCAATGCAAAATAATCCAAAATACACTTGCCCTCCGAGCTCATTACAATTTTTTTTTTTGTTGGTTTTATTATCCTATCTAGGCAATTCAATGAACAACAGGACTAAGAGGCCCGCTGAGAAGTGTTTACTGTGGGGAGAATCCGTATGCACTTTTGACATGCCCAACGTACAAACTTTGCGCGAATAAACTAACGCGATCCGCCAAAGAGCGGAAGAGTTACGCTGCAATGATATTCAAAATTATCAACTCGATACAGGTGTTTTCAACTTGGATCTCGATCCCGCGGTTCAAGCTTAGATGAAAGAAGTACCCGTCGTGACTTCCCAAAAACGTTCTCCCAATCCGTGGTGGGACAGAAGTATACGCCGAGAAGACCACCGCGTATAAAACCTTTCGGGACAAGAGGTTAACCACTAGTTATCGCCAGTACGCAACGCTAGAAACTCGACATAAAAATTTGATGAAAGCCCTGAAACGTAGTCACTGGCGCCGTTCGTTGACGGGTCAACAAGAGAAACATCGATGAGCACTTTTTTCACTGCGAGCATACCCTTCATCCAACTAGAGCGAATCCAGTATTGTGGTTTGCGTATTGCTTTGAGTTACATGCACTGGACCCATACGATGAGTCTAGAAGTACTGGCGGATGTCCTTCCTTAACAAAGATGGGGCCTACAGCACGAAAATCGCACGCGAAACTTGGCGTGTTACCGATCCGCATATGACCCGTACTGCGAAAACATCTGGAGGTACCCCTGTCGGTTCGAGGAGAATCACCGGGCATCTCAGTTCATGATGTCTCCTAATGAAAATCGTCCGAGTCTGTAATAGATGTCGATACTCTCCCGTTTTCCTAAAGCTGAAAGTTAATATTTCTTCTCCCTGTCATCATTGTCCACACTGTTTCCTCTGCCTCTGATCTAAGGTTGGTTTTAAGAAATTTAAAATGTAAATAAAGAACATCAAGATACATAATACAACGGCCTTATCAAATAAACCGACTGAACAAAAAACTACCGCCAAACCAGCACAACACATTAAAGAATATACAAAAGAATAGGGAACAAAAACGGATGAGCCAATTAGTGCACGACCCAAATTAGGCAATTTCGCATTCATCACATCAGTAACTGACACCAAATTGGGATCCATTAGTCGCTGAATCCAAACCCGCACCAGTTGCACACTAAATCCACGTGAACACCCAAAGTACCTGCGTGATGCCTCCGGAATCAATAACAGCTTCATTTTCGGCTTAGGAACAAAATGTCTAGCACTATGCTAATGGGAAAAAATGAATCAATTTGTGAATGATGGTTGCCGTAATTTACTGGCGAGATGAATTTAAAACCCAGGTTTCCAGTTATTTTAAACCAGCAGCCAGTACCATGTATAAAGACGACATAGTCACAATCAGAACTCAAAATGAACAAGCAAACAAAAACAGCTGATCGTACACCAAATAATACATACCTACCTCAAAAGAAGACGGCATCAAATGAACCAGAAGCCGTTTTTAAGTAAAAATTTTAACGATGCTATAAACGCGGAGGAAAAAAGATTACCGGGCGCATGGGGAAATTTAAAGCGTAGGACGACATTCTTAGAGCCGTACCAAGCAGGAATTCAGGAGCTTTACTATAGTTCACAAATATCTTGTGATTTTAAATATTGAGTTATTGATCGAATGAAATTAGCAATTTGAAGTTTCTCCGTCATTTTAAAGATCTTCGACCATTTTCAAAATCATTTATGCCACTATACAAAACATGGATTACTTAGAACAACAAACAAACGTAACATATCATTTAGCTGGTATCGTAAAAAATTCTATTCTATAATAGAATTCGGTATTCCGAAATGATGAAGAAATTGTTTCCACTATATAGTCTATAATATACGGTGCGTGTTTCATAGAACAAAACTTTTCTTCGGAATGGTCTACTCACAAAATCTTTGCTTAATACTCGACTAGTACACATTTCATATCACTTTTACAAACAAGTAGTGTTCTGCGAATGCCAAGAACTGAGCTCCCGTTAAACGCATTTGCGGTCAGAATAACACTGCTTTCCTATAGCACAGGTGTCATTTGCAGTAAATTTGTTAATAGATTAGCTATACTTTCCTTTCCAATCAACACAGCAGATCAGTATCCCGAAATCGTTACAGGTTTACCCAAGCGTTCTCAATAACTATATAAATATTTTGCTTTTTTTTGCCATCCCATTCTAACACGAAACTCACAAAAATACTTCCATTCCAACGTCTAGCGAGGTGTTGCACAGTGAAGAATCATCTTCCTGCTGCTCCCGAAATCAGGACAATGTTGGCCTGTTTGGATCAGCTGCCAACTTTTGCTTGCCTCTGCTGCCTCCGTTTTCTACCAGCATGTTGGTTGACCGCTCGGATGTCGCTACCGACACATCCTCATCGTCCTCTTCCTCGATATCGTCAGGTGAGATTCGGATGGCCTGGTACCATTTGTTGGTCAGATCGGTCATCTGGCTCTTACAGTCGGAGAGTTCCTAAAGGTGGAAAATCATATAGATCATAAACTCTACTAAACCTTCGAAATGACAAACTCCCGACATACCTGATGTGTAAATCTTCTCGTGAAGAAAGGTATAAAAAACTTTCTATCTAACCGGGCAAAACCGACCAGCTTGGACTGTGTGAAACTCACTTCTTCCTCCTCCGTCAGTTCCGACAAGTGCTCCGAGTCGATAGCCTGTCCCCATTCACGAGTTTTACTTAAAGAAATGGCCTTTTCCTTCCGTTTCTTGCCCAAACGACTAGCTCTGCTTGCCCGGCGACTTTTCTTTCCTTCGGCCAAATACTTCATGAGTGGCATCGTTGAACCACCGAAGAATAGTGTTGTAAACAGCACGATGATTAGCGTCGTCGTGATCACAACATGCCTCGTTTCTTCGCTGGAAAATTGCAAATGCAGGGAAAGCGCGTAAGATATGGCACCCCGTAGGCCCGAGAACCACATGATGAAGGCCATCTTGTTGGTAATTTTGTGCTCGCGGAATCGATTCACCAACCAGGCCAACGGGAAAATGTTACACGCTCTTCCGATCAGACAAAGAATAATAGCCCAAATGACGAACGAAAGTTCGCAGCGATGTTTGAAGGAAAAGATGGCCAATCCCAGGTAAGCGAATACGCACGTTTCTGCTATGAAAGCAAGCGTACGCATTGTCTGCTGCATCGTAATTTGCGTCACCGTCGACAGGTTAAAATGGGTATAGTGGGACATGACGATTCCACAGAATAGTATAGCCATTATTCCTATAAAGAAACACTCATGCGATTATAAAAGATGACACCTGCTTAAAAGATAAGCAAATAACGCTTCAAATTCTTATCGCAAAACTCACCCGATAAGTGAATGCCTTCCGCCAGAACGTACGGTGCATAGGTAAACACCAACATCAAACCGAACTCGAGTGAGGGATGCTTCCGTAAATCCACGTGCTTCAGAAGTAACGCACTCATTAGTGCAAACACCACTCCGATTCCGGCCGATGCGAAGAACATCAAACAGAACGTATTCAGTGCAGAAATGATCGATTCACCCGTTCCGGTACTTCCAGGCCCTTCGGAGCCGGACACCATTGGCATTACCGTGGTCGTCAGAACGATTGAAATTGCATCGTTCAGTATGCTCTCGCCAAATACCAACATGTTCAATATCGGATCGATATCCAGAGCGTGAAAGATTGCCACGGTTGCAACCGGATCAACGGCGGAAATCAGTGAACCGAAGGCAAATGATTCCACGAAATTTAGCCGGTAGGCAACTTCTGCTAGTCCAAGCAGATAAACGCCCGATCCAATGACTAAAGCGGAAATAGTTGTTCCTATTATCGCAAACACCAGAATAGATCCAATGTTCTGGAAAAAGTTTCCTTTGTGCAAATTGTATCCCGATTCAAATATAATCGGCGGCAGTAGAACCAGAAAAAATGCAGTCGGGGAGAACACTTCCTCTCGCTCCCAGTTGGCAACGTGCTTCACGGAGGAATTGTTCAGAATCAGTCCTATCAGCGCACCCAAAAAGACCACAACTATACTCTCCGGTAGGTATTGGAACCCGGTTTGTAACATCATGTGAATTAACAAAATTCCGAGCGCAATTACGCAAAGCACGAAAAATATGGACATTGAACTATAATGCTCCTGTTCCACGGCGTTTTTCTCCGGGGACATCGTAGTGGTGGCATTTTTTGGTACTATTTTTTCATTTCCAGATGATTCCTTCGGTTGGTCTACCGCAATTGGCGGCTGCGTCAAATTCACATCCGACGGCTCCTTCGTGGTCCCAATTACCGAACTGCCACTTTCAGCCGGAATTGGTGCATCTGATGCAACGTTGTAGAAAGTGGTAAACAGGAATGCGCAAATCAGCAGCAAATAAATTAATCCAGACTTCATTGTGTCCTTGAAGTTCTGAGTCATAGCACGAATGGTCAAGGGTAGTGAAGGATATTCGGTAGCAAGAACTGTTCAAGCTTTACTCCATTTGTGCGATATTTTTAACTTCACTTCAAACTGCTTGGAGGATCACAGATGTTTAACTAGAAGGGATAGCAAAACCGATTAACCATTCTATTGGATCACCGACCGAACGTGTTTTGATTAGAGATTATACAGGCTACAACTCCACACGAAATGATAAGACGAGAGAAGAGAAACGATTATTCCTCTGACAGCAAAATCGATGAAACAATCATCTCGCCAAACAGAGTCGACGAATGATATTTAATGCCCGCCTTGTAAAATGCGGGATACGCGCAGAGCTGCCATTTATACGGAATGATTATTGCAAAACGTAAATTGCAGATGTAAAACAGAATATATATTTCTCGACACACATAAGATTACGGCTTAAAAGCCAACTGTCAAAATTCTCTTTGAAAAGAAATTCCGAAAAAATCGTTACTCGCGAATCACAGATGTTAGTAGTAAACAAAAGAGAAAAGTTTTCTCTTTCATTAATTGCTATGAACGTAACGGTTTGTTCGGAATGTTCTTTCAAAGAGAATTTTGACAGTGGGCTTTTAAGCCATAATCATATGTTTGTCGAGATTTGAGGTTCATCCTAGAATTATTCGGGTTGCAGTTGAAAACTGAAATATTGAACTTGCGCCTTTCGGTTTTTCCCTATTTGCGGAGTGGACAAATAATGTGCATCTTGTGTATATGTTATGGCATTTTCGTTTTTGGCAGTGCACTACACGGTTGTAGTCGGTGCTACACTCATAAAAATTTGGATGTAATCAGTCTTGCAATCTCTTTCTTTGCACTACACCGGTGTAGCACCAAGAAAAAACGAAAACGCTATTAGAGAATCAACTTGCCCATCATCTACACCAGTTGATTCATTTGCGCATGCTGAAAATAGGAGAAAAATCGAAAGGCGCAAGTTCACCACGCGGAAGAATCAGGCCTTTTTGAAACAACAAAACGTTTAGTTGAATTTCAAACTTGACGAATGACTGTTTCAAACTGAAATGGGCGTTTCTCGAAAGCACGTACTTGGTTTAGTTCAACAAAAACTTCTGTTTGCATTTTAAATAGAAACATTGTTGAAACAAAATAAAATTTAAATAACTGTTCCCTTTGTTAAAAACCAACAGAATCTTTGTTTGGTTTCAACTAAATTTGAGTTGTTCTACTAGTTTTACTAAAAACTATTACCCTTTTAAAAGTCTGTAGATCTCTGGCTACGTCTGTAGGAGACATCAAAAGTCTGTAAAATACAGACATGTCTGTAAATCTGGCATCGCTGATTGTGAAAGAGAAGAGCGGTGGTTCGCATGAAAAGTGCAAAGAGTGTTTTTTATTCTTCTCTTTATTTGCTCTGAGGTGCATTACATCCCTGGCTGTCACATACATTACATACGATACTTTTATAAATGATCGCGTAATCTGACGTACAAACCGGTGGCGCTTGGCAGAAAAGTTGCAATGTTGATGGGTGGGAAATGTCTGGGACGGGACTTGCTGAATCAGCAATGCTGATAGATGTTTTCTTTTTCTAATTTTCTGTTAATTCTATCGTTCGTCTCACATAGCCTCTCTTTCTGCCTCACATAGTTTAAATGGACTGGCTGCATTTGACAGTACCTCTTGGCTGTATTTGACGTTCGATTTTTTGCTATTGGCATGTCTCGTCTCATGATGTCTGTGGCATTCCGGAGTGACTACATTTCGGACATTTTAACCACTTTTTACGCTGATAAGGGTTATTTTGATTGGTAAAGAAAAATATCAATATGTAGCATACGCCCTTTGCTTGTGCTCGAATAGGAAAGCGTAACGGTAGATAACGCTTCGAGGTTAACGCCAAATAAATAAACGGCTGGACCGGCACTTGAGATTGAATTCCCAAACCGTATTATAGTTCGTTCTTTTATTATGCGCTTCATAAAGAAAGAAACTTCGCGAAGTTTCAGGTTTTCATGATAAAATTACAACCGGCTGACGACCCTACACATACACCAACCATGTCATGCTGACAGAAGTAAGTTTATGAAATAAAAGGAGAATTTTATTCTTCATTTAATGACCCAATGGGGCTTCTTAACGCCACCAGTGGCTGGGGCAGTTTTGTGGATGGCCTTCGTTGACAACTACTTTCCCTCCGGCGGACTAGCGGGTGAACTGCTCGCTACGGGCCTTGGCACGAAAAATGCTGATCCATTACTGCTGATGGTATAACGATGGTCAAACGAATAATGAGAAAAACCGACCGTATTTTATAAATTTTTTCAATTAATTTCTAATACTTTACCACATAAGTGGCATTCGAGTCGCGGGGAATAGCTTAAGGCTTAACACAGTTATGTTATATTCTTAACTTAGCTTTACTTTTCTCTTTGTTCGGGTCATTAGACAGGATTTCGGTAATAGTTGCGCTTGCGCCGCTCTCTATCTGTATCGGGGCAAACCCGTGACAGTTACAGAGTATGTGGTGGACCGTGAGGATTTATCCGTTGGAAATTGTCTTTTTCACGTAGCATATGGCATCTTGGAAGGATAGTGGAATATCCAAAGAAATCAGTAGAGCCTGGTTGAGCTATTAGTACAGACTAACAAACATAACACTATGAGTCCCAAACACTCATTTGTTGCTGGGTCACCCCTCAGGTTTGGGAATAATTTCGGTTTTTGCCCATTCTCTGTTCAACCTTAAAATGTTATTTTTATTACTTCTTTGTAAATATATAAAAATCCCACGGCTCCTTCAAGCTCATCGCATCGAGCATGTCAAATAAAAGAATTGGAAAAAATAGTGAACCGCTCCCAACTAACTAATGATGACGATATACTTGGCAAGGTTTATAGTGAACTTCTCGATTAAGAGCTGTAATCTAAAAGGATTTTGCAAATCATTGGGAAGAAATAGAAGATAATGAATATGTGAAAAATAGAAACCCTTGCGAAAAGTACATCCGCTTCAGCTTGTCTACATAATTATTTTGGAACTTGATCGTTATCACAAAATCGAATTTCTTATATCATTCACACATTATCCCTCAGAAAGTGCGATGAAAATATGTAGACAAACATGACGATTGGAAAATATTTGTTTGAACAACTTGCTTGTGAATCGAACCCATGCCCTTCTGCGACCTGTGCTAGTCATACATACTGACAACAACAGCAACATCGTCTGAAGATCGCGTTCGTGTCAGGCGTACATTCATCTGCCGAGCGATTATCACTTTGGAGTCGTCGATCATCCAGTGTGTATATTGGGTGCTAATTTCTTTTCACTAGAAAAACAGCAATGATTCGACAACTGATAAGGGCGTTGTGTTTGAACTCATTGATTTGATCAATTCACGTAGCAGTGGTGCCTCACCAATTTATTAATTACTCGGCCTACAATTAATGGAATACCTACAAAGTTGCATCAACAGCTTTGCTTCGTTCTTAAGAACCAAGATAATAACACAAATGTCCTGAAAGCGGCAAAATGCTCGTGTTTAGACGCTATAGTTGCGCTGTCATTTAGCTCAATGCGTTGAACAAAGATGGCAGACGCTGCTCTAACGAACGGCCTCAAATGGGTAGGGTGATTATAGAGACATGGCAAAAATAGGCTCATCACCCTATGTTTTGTTAATTTCACGGTTCGGGCAAGTTTTAGGCACATTTTCCGTGAAATTACCTTCTATTTAGTTTTCTGGGTGCCATAATGGCTTCCAAATTCGAATGTCCATGAAAAGAATTGGTTATGGAGTTATTTGACATCTGTGAACCCAACATCGTTGCAACGAGTTCGGAGAAATTCGTGCTAAATAAAAGTGCGTGAGAGATCTACCAACACTTGCCGTTAGACATGCATTTCCAGTCAGTCTTTTAAGATTTTTGTTCTATCTGCCGTTCATCCCAATCTCATCGGTCTAAACTGAACTTTTTCGAACGCACATAATAAATAGTAACAACTAGAGTAACAATCATAAAAACAACAAGATAACTCACTACCGAGGAAAAGCTTTTGGTAAAAAGGTCCTATCGAGGGTCATGTAAAAAGTAAAAAAAAAATTCACGAGTGGTGAGCGTTTTTCCGGTAATTTTTTTAAAGGAACGATAACCGAATAAAAGAATCCGAGTAGATTCATGGCAAGAGGTGAGTCAATGTTCTCCTTAGTGGAGAAAAAATGGTTTTACCTAAATATAGGAAAAATATAGCATGTAGGGTAAGGTGGGGCAAATCCGACCGTTGGGTAAACCCGACCCCCCTCTGTTAGCGAAAATCAGAAGCACTACGCGAACTAATATCAATGGTGTCGTGTAGAGCATCGAAAATAATCATAATGGTGGCATGACCAGGCTTGCGAAATGCTAACATTTATTGCGACTGTCACCTAAGACAACACAGTCACAGCCAGCGGCGAGCTCAGCTGCCGAGCGCTGCTATAGCCGTTCAGTATCTGAATGAGTGCTGTGTGTTGCCGTGAGAGGTATGACACACGCAAATGAATTTGGGTACAGTCACTTCGTAGCACTCATGTACAGAGGCCGAAGGTTTGGCTATTTCTGAGTGGCGATGTACAGTAATGTGCTCAGAGGGTAAAGTCAGGTGCTTCGGGAATGTTACGAGTTCGAGATGTTGTGACTGCCGCATATCTCAGCTGTTTTGCCGTGTATAACCGTGATGTCATAACATTTTTCTCCCGACAGCTGGGAGGGAATGTATTGGGCAATATAGAAAGAGGAACTGTGGCAAAATAGAGTCGGAGAATGATCAGCTATTATTTATTTTTTGTTGGCGATGTACAATTTGATTGTTTAAGGGGGTTGACGTCCATCAGCCTGGCCAGGGTAGCCGGACTATTGACGAGTCCAAAGGGTAGCCTGGTGAACTGGAACAATCCTCTCCCAAGCACCGAGAATGCCGTATACCTGCGCGAGTCAGGATCAAGTGGAATTTGTAAAAACGCCTTAGTAAGGTCAATAGTCGACAAATATTTACTTGATCCTAACCTGCCCAGAATACGATCCTGGTGTGGGAGGGGATAGGCATCCCTTTTCGTCCGTTCGTTCAAACGCCTTGCGTCCAAACATAAGCGTACCTCCCCAGTGGGCTTCAAAATGGGAACTGTACTCAAAGCCCAGTCACTTTTACTCTTCTCTATTACTTTCAGTTCTAGCATCTTATCTAATTCTAGATTAATTTTTCGTTGCATATCTGGGGAAGTCGGGTATGGGTTAATTCTCACCGGCGGGGCTTTCATGAACTCTTCTTTGATCTCAATTTTGTGAGATATCACAGGAGTGACATCGAGCATTCCCCCTTTCACCTGAACTCTAAACATCCTCTTTACCTCTTCTAGCTTCCTTCTCTGTTCTTCGGTGAGAACTGTCTCTCCATTCTCTTCTAGGCTACTCTCTTCCATTATCTCACTCAGCTCTAACTCCTCTACGGACAACGAAGGATGGAGATTAAAACTACTTAACCGATTTCTTTCAAAGACATTCTAGATAAAAAAATACCTAACCCTTACGTTGAGTTTTGAAGGTATTTTTTTGATTAGGGCGGAATTTTTCGTCAAAAATAGAAATTTTTATTTAAAACTAGCTAATACCCATCGCGCGTAGCTGCGACTTTCAACGAAATAGGAGGAAAACACAATTTGTTCCCAAACGCCATCTGGCGGGCAGATAATCCCCATTCAATAAAAACAAATGCCTACTATGTATGAATTTTTATGGCGTTTGTTATTGTTATTGAAATGATACATTATAACGTACAAAATTCGCTTGATCAATTCGCTTCACGCAAAGTTCTAAAAAAATTCGCAAACAGTGTTTTTACGCTAAAACCCTTACCCTCTTAATCTAAGAAACTCCAGGCTTTTTTATCGTTAGGTGAAATAAATTTCCTTAATTGTCGTAGTCCAGTTACGGTACTCCAATTGTTGTTTATAGCTGTGATCTCCCACTTCTTCCGCTCCATTTTGAGGGCACGCGATGAGAATCCACAGAATGGTTCTGGTCCGATAAAATTAGTGAAAGACCCTCTTCTTGCTAACTCATCGGCTTTTTCGTTCCCTGCAACTCCACAATGTCCTGGAACCCAGTATAGATTGACATAATTTTTCTCCGCCGATTGTCGGAGTGCAAAGATGCACTCCCATACTAGTTAGGGTATTTAGTGCTGCTTAACTATCTGAGGAAATGCAAATATTTGCATATTGGTATCTTCTCTTGGTAATTTAGGTACCATATAACAAAGATAATAAAATATTGACAAAAGACATTGATCCCATCTTTAGAGATACGAAAATATTATTGCGTTGAGACCAGCAATTAAAAACGTTTTTCTAATAGATAAATTTCATGCATATCGATATCTCGAGCAGACTGAAATTCATTTCAGTACTAGAATAATATTATCTTATTTTCAAAACATGATAAAATCACGAAAGATCACGGAGTATAGGAGTATTCCTCGTACCTTAACTTAAATAAATAAATATTTTGATATTTTCAATCAAAATTTCTGCATAAGGGAATTTTTTCCCAAATGAACGATGTTTTGAGCTGTAAAATTTGCTTTAAAAAACTCTTATCCTCAAAATAAAAACTTATGCATAAAAAAATTCGCTAAACTACGAGAATAACTAATTACGAACAATTACGGAAAAAATGAAGAAGATCAGTTATCTATTTTTTGGCAATCGTAATTATGGAAAAATTATTTAGGAGAAAAAAGGTTTCAAGTAATCGCTGCTCATGGTAAGCGAAATGCGCTTCAAATCGCTGTAACTTTAGAACCTCCATGAAATTTTAAAAAATATTCTCAAGGCGGTGTACTTTCAAATAGATTTTTTTTCAATTCTATGAATATAAAATAGATATGTAACATAGTTCCGAACTCTTTCACCACTGGGTTAGTTTCTTTATACAATATCGTGCAAATTACAAGTCGAAACTAACTACCATGTGATGTAACAGTCCTTGCTGATGATTAAAATTTATTTTGAAAATTTTACTATGATTGAGCTCTTTCGGAAAAATTATGGTGAAATTTAACGTTACTTTCGGCATTTTAATCCATTCAAAGATAAAAAGGAAAGATCCCATCTTACTGTTAGATACAATAAAGCGGTTCTTGGTAGGTGCACTTGCAAATAAATCGTAAAGTTTTAAAATTAAATTTTCTCTCCCTCCCCTTTTTGTATATCAGTAATCACATGATTGAACAGCGAACACCCATAAACATTCGGTAAACGGGTCTAAGCAACATGCAAAGTAACACTAATAAACCAAGTGAACAGGATACTAAAGTACTGTTCGCTTACATGAGCTCCAGAGACAGAAAGCGAAAATAAAAGAAACGAAAATTTCCGCCGCACAGCGAAGCGATGATGTAGCATGTGTTTGTTGTTATTTGGTGAGCGCCGACAGGCAAAACTAATCCCAACGCATAGCGTAAACTGAACTGTCGTCCTCATTGGTGACAGCATGGGGAAAGAGTAGCTGTTTACCACAACGGGTCTATCTCGGACTCGGGAGAAAAAGACAGCTTACAGAACAGAACGAACATAACATTCCCGAATGGAAATGTTATGAGATCCATGACATTTCCAGTCGCTGCTGCTACAGTACCGGGCAGTCGGCGGCTGCCGCCAGTTGTGTTGTATGGCTGTCTGCTCATTCGTGTCGTTCTCCGGTACATTTCGCAAGCCTGGGCATGACAGCATTTTATTAATTTACATTGAAAAGCTCAAATGACAAAAAGTGTGTTTTTACAACTTTTGATTTGACTTTTGTGCATTATTGTCTACAGGATATTTCTGATTGTTAAAGTGATTGCATAAAAAATGTAAGTGAATTTAAATTTTTTGATTAAAGTCCTACAAAGTGCGTAGATGAATTAGGTTCAACCTTTTTCATAATTTTTTAATTGACTTGTAATGAAAAATGACGCGGTGGGGCAAATCCGACCTCTAAATAGTGGGGTAAATCCGACCGCTTTTTTGCTAAGAAAATGTTTATTTATCAAATTAAAAAATATTTTTATTGTTATTTTATATTATTTTTATGAAAAATGGTTCATAATTACAAACGAAAGACACAAAAACGTGATGATTATAGTATTCGTCAAGCAATTGCTCCGATGCAAATGAGAATATCATTACGTGCTACTGCTCGTAATTTTAGCATTCCAAGATTGACATTGAACTCCATTTTCTTCGTGTTAAAA
Organism: Topomyia yanbarensis; assembly: GCF_030247195.1. Taxonomy (NCBI): domain Eukaryota; kingdom Metazoa; phylum Arthropoda; class Insecta; order Diptera; family Culicidae; genus Topomyia; species Topomyia yanbarensis. Next base: position 27,415,521 of record NC_080671.1, on the reverse strand, counting down.
TTCAATAACACAGTATTCATTGATTTATCATTGAAAACCATAAAATTCGGATAATATCTGCACTAAATCAACCAAAAACATAGGGGGTCGGGTTTACCCCACCATTTTTGAAAACAGCAAAAATGAACATTTTCGTAAAACGATTGTATCTCAAAATATTCCCAAGATCCGAATAAAACGCAATATATAGGAAGTTGTCCATGAGTCTAACCTTTAATTTGGTATATAAAACGACTTGATCCGATGTAAAATGAGCATTTTACAGCCAAAACTATTTACTAGGTCGGATTTACCCCACCTTACCCTACACTATATTGAATTGGCTTGCTAAGCGCAACCAAACTTCGGTTTCAATAATTCTCATTAGCTTAATTAGCGCTCCTTTTCTTGCGAGACATTACGCAGGATTGGTGGTTTGCTCAGAAACACAAATAGTATTTCGTTTTTGGAGCTAGTGTCAATCCGGCGTTAGTTTAGTCACAGAGAACAGACGTCCAACTTCAGCATTCAACTTGTGTAAAATCTCTAACGGTTTCGAAGGTAGTTTGGATATCTAAACCAGGAGCGCTATTGTCATGTTTTTTTTGTGGCTGAGTGCGACAGAATTGACAGCGGTTATTCCTATACCCAGTCAAACTAGTCCGGAACCGATTCGGACTTCCAGCATGAATTCCAGCTCAAATGCGTCAACCGATAGAGTCGGTATCGGTTGTTTTCTTTGAGCTAGATTCCATGCTGAATCCATCCAGGATTTCGAACCGGTTCCGGAATCGATTTGACGGATAGTTGGGATAGGTTGGTGTGGCGGCGCTAGTGTTTTTCGTATATTAATTCAAATGTTTACACACGTTTTTTAAATATTTTTGTTCGATCATGGATGTCTGTTCTCTGTGGTTTAGTCCTGTCACTAAGTTAGTGTAGGATTCTGATGAGAGGAACTCGGAACACCTCTCCAATAATTAATTCTTGGTTCGTGAATTCTTTCGATATGTTACTAGTCGATCGAAATCAATACCCCAGTTGCAATACTTTTCATATAATTTTTTTATTCAATATAAATAACAGAGGTAATGCGATTACTGCGGACTTCCCGAATTACGCGACGGGTCTTCCAAAAGTTTGTATAATCGCATCGCGCATTCGCGAATACAAATTCGCTGCGGGCAGCATTCAGGCCTTCAGTCAGTGATCGTCTGCGGATTTGAAAACACTCAAACCAGAGTGCTCTCTTCAGTTGCGAAACTAATCCCCGATAGGTGATAGTTTTATTTAATTATAGTTCAAAACGACAGAAAAGTAATCGTTCAGGTCGTGAACTTATAAGTTTGGTGCTATTTTTTTGGACTAATGTGCAGTTTCGGATAGCAGTGCAATATAATCGATCAAACTCTTCTCTTTCGACGAAGGGACATTTTTTTCTCGTGTGAGCAGAGAATCTTTCGCGGAAAACGCACAACACTCGCTCTTTGGCTAGCCGTCAAGAATTTTCGCTCGAATCAGTCTCTTTTCCACAAAGTTTTGCGAAGTGTAGACGGGCCAAAGCGAGGCTCCGTGAATGCTTTCAAATTAAAAAGTTTATAGAAGAATAAAAAAATATCTGCAAATATTGGACAATTTAAAGATAAAAATAAATTTTATCCAATTCTGTTCGTGTGATCGAAAGAACAGGGAAAATCGTAAACACCGCAGTGTCTACCGTAATATCTGTGCAAAGAAAATTCGATAGGCTTCTGAAAGTGCTCGTAGGCGGAAAAGTGATTTGAAGAATACGGCGGAGAAATTCTGCAGTTTTTAATCGTAGAAAAAAAAGTGAAATAAAAGGACACAATGCCACAGACGAAAGCGACTAATGGATTTGCGACCAGCAACGGCCACAATGGCTACGAGATGGAGGACGGATGCTCGTTCCTGTTCACTTCGGAATCGGTGGGAGAGGGCCATCCAGGTATGTTCTTATTTGGTACTGTTTCGATTGACTAATATTTGATTCCATCAATGGAAATCGTGTTTGCGATGAAAAATGAAAAGTTGAGGCGCACCATATTCGAGTGTTGGATTTTAGAGGTTATGTTCCGCATTTATTTTCATTTCACGAGTGCTCCTCGCGGTTTCGTAAAATGGGATAACTACAATGCACTTTGTTACGCAACGTTTATCGCATATGCATACTGGTTGGGATTTTTCTCCCGGTGGGTGAAAATGATGCGCGAGCAGCGAAAGAATGATGAACTTCTGGTGTTATTTTTCGTCGTTCCCATTTTCCAATCAGAAAAGATGGCGAATGTTGTGATGTAGAATTGATCGATGTTTTGCGTGTTTGGTACTGTATCTGACCGAATATATTCAACGGCGTGGGAAATGATAAGGACTATCAGTCATCTATTACTGAAAAATAATGTTCTTTCATTACCTGTAGACTACTGCGCCATCGTTCCTTCGTTTTCATCATTCAAAAATGCGTATTTGGTTCGGTCATACCGCACGATCATTACTTTGAGGCAGTGTTGCTAGATATTAGGGACTATTGACACAGTGGGTCGTGCTAAGTTTTGATGAATTGAAATTAATTTTTACTTTGTAATTTTAAATTACTCGCACTGTATCCTGTTCGAATGTTAATGAATTCATATTAAATAATATTAAGTTGGACTCAAAATTGGATTTCATTGCGTATTGAACTTTATTTAAGATGCTCGGTTTAAATACGAAACATGCTTTACAACTTCACAACAAATTTATTTTAATTTTACTTTGATTTAAAGTCTCTAAAGCTTTTCTTTGACCTGGTATAATGCATACAAATGTAGCCAACAGGGTATGATGATTACTTGTAAATATGTCTCACACTGTAGTGTAGTTTTTATAAGCTGATTGACGAAATTTGGGCGAGTGACTAAATCTCCGGAGGCGCCTCGACGAAAATACTGAACATGTAAGTGCCGCCAAAAGTCGCTAGCGCTACTGGACCAATCGATTCGACATTTTGCACTGTATTTGTCCACACAACATCCCAGTTTTAAGAAAATATTGTTCAATTGTTGCATTATTATGTAGGACTGAATAGACCCTCGCCAAAGAAATTTTTTTGAAAATGAGTTTTTTTCACCGCGAAAACCTTAACTTTTTTCAGTATGTCTGGTTAGGGAACTCTCAATAGCTGGCAATAGCTCATCGAACAATGGGGACCTGTTCCAGTGGTTACGTCTCATTATTCCCAAAGGATCAACAAAAGCATGGTTCAAGGCATTGGATATAAGTCAGCATCTTACCCGCGTGATGTCCAGGCTCATGTCGAATCACTTTACCATCGACACTCAGCTCTTTTGTTTTTGGCTCTTTGAAATATTCTTTGTGGCAAGGGTTATCAAGATATCGAGCACGTTGTTTGGTCGTGTACGAAGTCTCGTGGTGCTTGATTTCTTAGAAAATTCCCCACGGATCTGAAGAAGACTTCCCAATGTTCCAGTTCGTGTGATTTTGGCAAGCCAACTATTTTACAGGTTTATCTATTTTTTGACAATCATAAATGTATAAGTTTTTCTAAACTTCACCAGTGAGACGCAAATTTCACACGGACGCCTGATTTTAAAAGAACCCAAAGGTCCAAATTACTGGCCCTGGATTTTGGAATGCACTGCGGGTTCTACAAGCAGCCAAATAATATTTACAAAGATCCTAAGCGATGATCAACGGTTACATTTCCCAGTCGTTGGGCTTTCCGTATGGTTCAAATCCAAAGCATGGCTCAGGACCTATAAAACAAGAAGCTACCTCTCCTATTGGCCAGCTTATGGACAAACTCGTTTCCTTCTATTCCTATGTGCTCTGGTGCCCACATCAGAGTGAGCTTGCATTTGCCTGTCCGATTCATCAGAATTTGCCGACAGCCATAGATTAGTTTGGGCTAGAAGTTACATGAATCCAGAACTCTTTTCCCAACCTTAGTCGGCTTCGTAACAGACACATTTTGACACAAGTCTCAATTGCGTATATCTCCGATTGAAAGACTGACGGTGTGCCTCGTAGAATCTGTAGTAAGGACCATAGGCTCCGGCTCCCACACAACGGTCTTTTCGGTCCATCAATATAACCCTTAAATGCATGAAACTTATTTTTCCTTGGTACTCATTTTTCTGGTTGGATACACTCTATTCCTCTTATCAAGGCTTTATATCACGGTATCCGGTACGTTGCCAAATGGCAACAGTATGCATTTAAGGGATAATAGTATAGTGTGTGTATAGTGGAATCGGAAGGCCTCTTATTTATCCATTAAGTTAGGTCAGGTATTGCATCCTTGAATGGAAGATCAAACATCTAATCGGTATGGAATGCGCAACTGTTTCGAAACAGGATGTTAAGGTGCCCCGTAAAATCTTCCGGTGAATCGGTATGTAATTCGTTAGGTACTACGTGCTGTTCTTTTTTTATTAAGGACATGTAGTGGTGCTAGATCTGTGGAGGCGTTACTATCTACGTTATCTATTTATCCGGCATTCATATTAGTAGCCATAACTATGAATGTGATGTTACACTTAACTACCTGTTAGATTGTGTGCTCAAGAGGCCGTAAAACAATGATAGAGCAGTGGGTGTACGGCCAAGTTTTTGGTTTTAAACTGGTAAGCTACTGCTCTAATTATTAAGTTGCTTCGTGCTATTTAATACGCTTGGAACTTATGATAACATGCAAGGAAAATACGTATTGTTCGAACAGAGTAGGCTGATGGCTGATGTTTCTTACGAACAACCAAGGAGTTTTTAATTGATTTGGTTGGTGCATTCTCGATGGTACGGAAGTCTTCAGAACAGGTTATGTGATCCTTCTTACAGGTAAATTTACTAGGCTGCAAGGACATGTGGATTTTGCTAGTTATCGTTTCTTTGATTTGGACGTAATGGTTGGTTCAAGGAAGCGATGCAAGACTGGCACCTGGGAGAATGTTGATTGTTTCGCTTGACGAGTCACTTCGGCTTTTGGGGTCGAGTCCCTTTGGCTCTTGGACGAGTAACTTGCTCAGATCGCTGAAGTTTGTTCGAGTCGCAGGACCAGTGGGGTAAATGGGCATTCGGTTCGAGCAAATTGATTCGTATGGGGGATTCACCGTATCCGTCAGCAGAGATTAATATCTCTTACGTATCTAATGAAGGGAGATGTCTTATGCAGAACTCAATCACAACAACTACCAATATCGACCAGAACAGGGATTATTAAATTCTGTTATAAGATCAGTTCGCTTCGGGCCTACGAGACAAAAAAGGAGAACGGAAACGGGACAGAAATCAGGGGAACGCTGTCTAGCAAGTATTTCGTACCCAACATCAGCTGAACCGGATCTGATTATCACGGTTAAACATCAATAAATAATACATTTTACAAATATGTTAACGACTAATACACGAGACATGCGAAACCACCTACGATATATTCTCTTTTTGGGTGAAATAATCAAAAAACGGGGTCCAAAGTGCTGGACCGAGGCGAGATGTTGGGTACGCGCGAAATTATGTGATTTGACAACCACAGCCTACCCGTGACAGAAATTGTTTGACATGGGCAAAATTTTGTCCTACCGATTACTTGGCAGACAATCGCAACTTCATCCGATTTTTTAACATTTGTCTCGTGGCCGGACCAAGATTCACTAAGCCATAGGCTGCAGTCCAATAGCCCGTTAAAATTAAAAAAAGCATTTCAACGGCTACAAAATACAACTCATTTACACACAAATTATTGGCCTGATCTTCTTGCCTCATCAAGATATTCCAAAGACTATCGAAGAAGTAAGGAAAAATAGCTCGGAAATTCTCGACGTTTTTTTGATATACGCTAGAGAAAATTCTATTTTTGGAACAGAAAAGTAGCTAGCCAAAAAGCTTTCCCCATGGTTGATGCGTTTGACGGTATTGCAAACATCAGGCTTCAGTTTTAAAGAACCTTTGACAGACATTACGCTCCTATAGTGGTGCATCGAGGAGACCGTGAGGGCTTATGGGCCTTTTGATGTTTTTTATACTCTGCTCCATCCCAAATTAACGATCAACCACTAGCCTGCACACGCTGGCCTATCGACGTGGGCCATGTTTGCAAACATTAACCCCTTCATGTCCATGTAATTTATGAACAACGGTTTTAAACCATCTATAACTTTTGATTTATTCAAGATTTGCTCACAACAATAAGTAAGACTAGTAACTGTGACTACTACCTTTCATTTGAGTTCTAATAGTTTTTTTTTCTTCTAATTTATTTCACACGGCTGAATGCGTTAGCACAACGTAGTCGTGTTTTTACAAGATGTGAAAATAAAAAGAAAAACAAAGTAACTGCATGTCCGTCGAGTTTTGTTGACGCAGCTCGCTTTTACGTGTTGAGATCGTTTTTCTTGGCGGTGATGCATTAGCTGCGTTATCCTCTGCAATTTGGGGTCAGCCTGGTTGCCTTTTCTTTCGTAATCATTCACGTCCATGTCGTCATCGGTACTGCTTTCGTGCTGTTCATTGTATTGGAATTGGTATGATTGGATTCGTTTGGAGCAGTGCTGCCAATGACAGTTTGAGTTAACAAAGAAAATGGACATTTTCAAGATCTTCGTTATCTTGAAATATTACTGAAAACTGATAAAACTTGTCAATTTTGAATGCTTTGACTATCCTTTTCAAGCAATTAGACAATTGTAAAAATTGTAGGTAAACAGCAGCTTCTAGCACTACGAGAAAAACATTTATTTTGATCAAAATAAGTTTTTTGCGTTCACCTCAACAGTTTTAAGGAAAAATAGTTTTTAAACTTGATTTGTTCAGGAACATCGGTTTGGATAAATTGAGATAGGGAAAAGTTAGGTAATAAAGTGAAATTTTGCGCTGACAGGCCCCATTAAGGGAAATTTAACCCAAATAATCGGAAAGGGTTTTGAGGCTATATCTAGGGACCAAAGCATAATATTTTAAGAGCTTCGGTTTCCTAAGAAGAAAGAAAAATATATGTCACGATTTTGTCAATGTCCCCTGTTTATCAGCTTAAAATTCAACAAGGGGGAACCCTAATTAAAAAAATTGTACACAAACTTTAACCCATGTAGTCCAACGATTCCACATATTGTTTGGATTATACCCTGGACAGGACGTTAGGCTGCATTGTATCGCCATGTGGGGCTAGTTGAGCTCCCCTATTTTTATGCAGTTTGCTCGTGAAGAGTACTCACAAAATAAAACCTGTTGAAAACATATACCATGAATTTCGTAGAATCAATAATGAAGAAAATTCTTAGCAAAATAAGTGAAATTAATTTTCAATTATGTTATAAAATATGACTGCTGCGAGATCACTCTCGCAGGTTGATAGGACTGAGGGTATTGTAAACATTAAACCACAAAAGATTCATTAGTTATCTGAATATAAGAACCTTTGCTTTTTTAGTTTCTATTTGCATGAAATTCTACGAGAGGTTACTTAATTCTCATGTTAATAATCCACCAATCATGACTACTTAGGATTTGATTAATATAAGAAGCCCGCTTCAAGACGTTGATTACAATACAGTGGTGTATCGAGGAGGCCGTGAGGGCTGATGTGAGCCTATTTTCTGTTTAATACTTTTCCTCTTTTTATCAGCTCACAACCAACGATCAAAAAATAGATAAATGAGAAAGTATATGCTATGTGTGGTGGTTGGCCATAAAAGTATTAGCAGTGTTAGGAACTAATAATGTATATTTGTCATATGGTGATCGTTATTTTAGTTGTATCTTGTACCTCTTATCTATTGCCCCCCATAGGCTGAGTCGATTCCTAATTTCACCAGGAGTATTTGCTCTAAATTTGAAGCAAATCGGACAAGTCTAGCTACTGGATTGGATTGCATGGAATTTTTCGACAAATTATATGGAGAAAACGCACTAGCCGAAAAGAGAAGAAAAGCTGCTAGGTGGCACTGTATGCATCGTAATATCACTGAAAATGAGAATAAAATAGATAATTTAAATGAAAGCTTAATGGTCACAGTTTCCAACAACCTTGCCCGTCGTAATTAGTCAAAATTTCTGATTTTTTATCAGAAACCATTCCTGCAAGGCAGTTTCGTATAATTTATTACATGTATCAAATTAAGCTATGGCAATTGGCAATTTGTAGACGTCACCCACGTTACTGGTTGGAACGGTCAAACCTGTATCGAATGGTATCAATCATTTTCTGACGTGTTCTTGATGTCTCATATAATTAGCGTTAGGACGATCTATGATTGGGTATCTAAGTTATTTTATGCTTCAGATGATTCGCTATGCGCGCCAATAGAGATGCTTCGACATCTCCAATGGAGCTCTCGGAACGACTCCAAACTTTTAAAAATCCGTTAATGGCTTCAACAGAACACACAAAATTTTTGCGATCGTTTCGTTAAGTTCGTGAAAATTCATGTATTTTCATGAAGGAATCCGGATCATGCAACAGCCCGGGAACAATCTGACAGAAAGTGCTTGTATCATATATGTACCACTGATTTGATAATGGTGCTATTATCACATCACCATATGAGTGTCATGACCAACGAAACCTGGCGGAAGTGAAGCTAGGTTTAGGTCTGATGGAACAAAGACAGTCTCTAGAAAATAAATTGGGCCTAAACTATCTGCTTTTAAAAAATAATGTGCCCTTTTTAAATTGGAGCCGCCATAATGACACCAAAGTACCACCAAATTTATCAGTCCAAATCCTTATTTTTCAGTTACAGTTTATTTTAATTGCAAGAAATCTTTATCATAAACCAAATTGATTATCAAACTTCCGTGAAGGCAGGTAAAATCTATTTGTTTCATTTGACCAATTTAACAGTGCTTGCTTAAAGTTTGTTTGGGGTACAAATGTGCCCCACAAAAGCGTTAGCGTTAGTGTTTTGTCATGTGCACATAATTCAAAAAAAAAATTATATATTTTTCAAAAGCATACATAGTAAGCGAGAAATTTGTGTAAAATTGTATAAGTTCCAACTCTGCTGAATAATAGTATCTGTTATTTGGTATAACAAAGCACTATAGCAAAGTAACTAGAAAATGCGTTTGGATCGGTATCGTAATTTTTGCTTTTGCGGATGAAAGAGTCAAAACACATTCGTGAATATGATTTGTATATAGTATGCAAGACGCATCATTCCATTCGTTATCTTCTGCAGCCCAGGCTCTGGAACATACTTACATTATATACACGTACAATGCACCGGCTCTACCTATTCCTTCGACGCCATCCTGTTTCATCTCTGTTACTTCATATTGCTGTATTTTTAACGTTTGTGTTGGCGTTTGGTTTTCCAAAAAGCATCGGAATAAATATACTTTTTGACCGGTTTTCGAAAAAAAATGTTCAAAAGGAAATTTAATAAGCTTTGCAACGTCGTATAAATGGTCAAAATCGATTTGAAACTACCGGAGTTATAGCAATATGAAGAAAAAAAGAGAATTTTGACGTATTTTAAAGACTTGTTCTATACAAAATGAAATATTACCTAATCAAATAGCCAAAACACGAATATTTTTAAACAGGTTACTTTACGAATGATTTTAGAATAAAACTATCCAATTTAATTATAAATTTAATAAAAATTAGACATACTAGAGCGATTTTAGCTCTATGTTCGTTTAAAAAATTAAATAATTCAGGCAGTTTGCGAATATGAAGAGACGGAATTTTATGCAAGAATGAAAAAATACAATATTTGAGCATCAGAAAATACGACGAATTTTAGCGATTCAGAGGTGCTAACGTTTGGTACGGTCACAGATAACAGACGTTTAGACTAGAACAAAATTTCTTCAAAAACCTGTGTAAACTTTCAAATTAATAAACGTTGGAAATTCGTGTTTCACTATTGCCATCTGCGCAACTGTTTGCTACACGTGTTTGACAGCTGCACTCTAACTGCATTGTATCGATCACTGCGCCATCTACAAACGTTTGCCAAACATGTATCAGACGTCTTATTTATTCGGAATTTCAGTTGCGGGTATTTACACACGATTCAAATCGAGCCTAAACATCTGTTATCTGTGGTACGGTTATATGTGTCATCCATTCGTATTACGAAGTATAATTCACTACTACAAAAAAGACTGCGTTTTGTGTATAGACGCAAACAGTGTCATGAAATGGATGGGTTGTTTTGTTCAAAGCCCGAACCCGATCCGACCCCGATAATTTCCAATTTGAAAAACCCGAACCCTACCCGAGCCCGAAAGTCCAAAATTTCATAAACCCGGACCCGACCCGAACCCGAGAATTTCAAATTTGAAAACCCGGAACCCGACCCGAACCCGAGAAGCTTAAATTTACAGAACCCGAACCCGACCCGAAACCCGTCGGGTTCGGGTCGGGTCCGGGTTTCGGGTCCAAAAACCCAAACCCGACCATCTCTATTGTGTATCAGTACTCGATTTCCACGAACTATACATTTTTGTGTAATAATGGTTAGATTTAGCTCAATACAGAAGAATTGTAGTATATAATACGAGTTATCTTTGGTTAGAAAATTTTAATTCCACCTGTAACCGCATAAAGGCCGCTAGCATTAACTTTTTATAGAAGAGAGATAGAATTTATATTTTTCTGGGCAGTCTATTCTACACGCCTTCACTTGGTAGAGTCGAAAAGTAACGCCCATATCCACCAAATAACACGTTCCATGGCGACATGACCGAGTACTCTACTGTAGCTCTACGCATAATTGTCCCATGTATATAGGGAATCCCATAGCACATGGGACATTTATGCGTATAGCGGCAGTCTAGTTGATACGAGGGAAATTACTCTCTGCCCGTATCTGAATCGCACACTAAACATTTAGTATCAGATTCACGGCCCGTGCGATCATTCGAGAACGCACGCAAATATGTGAATGGTACCACGGTCAGTGGTTTTCAACCTTTTCCGTTCTATGTACCCCTTTCCGAATATTGATCCCCATGATGTACTCTTTCTGTTAGCATTCATTACACTGTCAAAAAATGATTTTCGATTTGATGATAACCATTATTTTAACAATAAGAAACCTATTCCTGAGCACTCTCAGAAAGTATCTCAATTTTCAACACACTTCAGTGTGTAAAGACAAATATTCGACGGGAATGTTAGGATAACAAGTTTAAATTTGTCCCGCATAATTCACCCCCATAATAGTCTAATTTACCGTTGGGGGTTAATTCTGAATTCACCTCCAGTTGAAAACCACTGCCCTAGAGAGCACCTTCGATGGCGACATGTTCGCGGGGAACTCTAGTGATATGAAAGAACTCACTTTCTTATAGCACTTGAACGGTACACAATTCAATTTCAGATTCACGGTTCGCGCGAATTGATACATACAAGTTAGCACACGCGACTGATATACAAACGCACACGCGATCGACAAACGTTCACACAAACGTTCGAGTCCTTCGCGATGATACACGCGATCGTGAAATCCCTACGCCCGCACATATCTGAACCGTACAATGAATATCACATTCAGAATCACGGTCCGCTGCAATTGACCTTAAGCAGTGTTTTAGTGGGTGACATTTCCCGTCTTATCCGCAATTTTTTGTAAATGATTCTGATGGTGAGTCCTGCCGAGACCGTAGCTATACACCTCCAGCAGGACAACTCTCGAAAAAAACTTAATCATTATTGTGCTTCCGTTTAACCCTCCGGAAGTCGCGGATATGGCCCACTGAACGAGCAGCCGCTGATGCCAGCAGAGCAGCGTGCACTCAGTGCACTAGCGCGACTGCCGGAAGGTTAATAAAATTAATTCACTGCAGTTAACTATCATTTCGGTCTTGTGCTTGGGTGAATGGATTAATTTTCTTTAATAATCACGAAATAAGTATGAATGATCCATTCTGGCAACACTTGTCCAGGAGGTGGCGTCTAAACAAGCTGATAATATGAAGTCGCCACCACCGTCGCGTGGTTTTAGCGTATACTGCTCTTGATTCATTGATTTTTTTCTCAGAGCCACGCTAAAAACACGTGGTGGTGGAACGCTGTATGATTTATTTTTAGATATGGTGCAATCGTTTTTGTAGTTGAGTAGTAATATATTGTTATGCTAATATGTATTATGGCGTCAGAAGTACATAATTTGAATAACTATTATTCACAGGAGTGAAAGCGTCACATTGTGACGCTTTTGTAGTCTGCATGTACTTATAGTTATCGTTAGTCGGGATCATAGAACTTATAATAGCAATTTAAAAAGAAGGATTTGTCACGGGCACTACCATGGTATTTGATAGAGACGAACCCTCTATAATACCAAAAATAAATTTTCTTATGACTAAGAATTTCTAACGATTTCCTAACTTATTTCTCATGTTACATTCCAGACAAGATGTGCGATCAAATCAGCGACGCCATCCTCGATGCGCACTTGAAACAGGACCCAAACGCTAAGGTCGCTTGTGGTAAGTTACTGTTCAGCTATATTGTACACTAGCGAGTATTGCAATGTCGGTAAAACTTTTTTTTCTACCGTTAGAAACCATCTCCAAAACCGGAATGATTCTGCTTTGCGGTGAGATCACATCGAAGGCCGTCGTCGACTATCAGAAAGTGGTTCGCGAGACAGTCCAACACATCGGCTATGACGACTCCTCGAAAGGTAACGAAAACATTGTTGTGTTCTAGTTGTGTTTAGGCTTCAGTTAGCACAAACCCACCCAGTCGAAGTTCAATGGAGATTTGCGTTGACTTCCGCTCATGCATGCATTCAAGTCGATTTTACGATATTTCCGATATTTGTCCTCTCAGGCTTCGATTGGCGGACGTTGAATTTGTTGATCGCGATCGAACAGCAGTCCCCCAACATTGCCCAGGGCGTGCACATCGATCGAGATGAGGATGATGTAGGCGCCGGTGATCAGGTACTTTCTTCAGATAGGCTAAGGATTAACGCCGTATCGCCACTGGGATGATCATCAGTCGGACTGTGTGGTGATTTCGATGTGCTCGTCTGGTGTTTGTGTGATATGTCATTCGTCTCATTAACTATTAACGCTGCTTTTGGACTTGATCGAATCGTAACTGCCGATCCTCATGGAGTGATAAATTTGCATGGAACGTATGGGAAAAATGCTGATTCATTTAGAATTAGGAAGTATGGGATTTGCTCAAGCACGTGGTAGTATCATTTCGTTCATTAGCATTGGTTGTGACGCAAACTGATCGTTCTGTGTCACTTAAGGTTATCGCAGAAAAGGGCCAGTCGATCGGTGTTTCATTTGAAATGCTAAATCTAAAATTTCAATGTCACGGAAAGAGGGAAGTCGAGTGCTTATCTGGATGGGAACGCACGTGTTTTCAGATCGTCTGCTTGAAATTTGAATCTCGTTGCTGTTGCTAGCGAAACTGACCCGCGCGATTACGAAGTCTTCACAGTAAAACCCCATCATTTCGGTGTGCTATATTCCAACAACTTCGATCGCTGTTCCATTAAGGATGATTCGGTAAACTTGGAGTTTAACTCTGTGGGAGTAGACTGTATTTTGTTGCTGTGATTGAACAATCGTGTAAATTGACACTTGCCTGTGGCGATGTCAATGAGCTTGAATGTGCTAATTCATCAATAATGATCAATCGCATGAGAACCTTATTGGCTAGAGACACAGACTACCAAATCAGTTCATGAGTTTAGTATTTCGCAGGGACTTGTTGTTATAATTCAAAACCTAGACAAATGTTTAGAATGTCATAGACGATTACAATGTTAGGTGATTTGGTATCTATTTGTTCAGGATAGCACACAAAATGCTAACATCGTCTTTCTAACCACGTGTCTTTATTTTGTTTGGTCTTGCAACCAGCGCCATGTGCTTGGTTTCTTTTTCGACGGCATCGTATGACACAGTCGGGAGACCGTATCTTTAAACATTTGTTTTCTTTTACTTCGTCATGTGTCGTCTGGCGTTCGGCGTCAAATTGTTGGTCTCAGCGCTTGATCTGCTCAGCATAATTCCCTTTACGTCTGTCTATGGTTTAGAATCTTTCACAACTTTTTATTTCCATAGTGGCACGCGATCATGTTTACAAATTCAGCATTCTGACCGCTTGATTCGTAAACAAGAAGTCTTTACAGAAGGGCGTTTTGGTAATATGCCACTCGTGTTTGATTTTGATGACCTCCACCTCCCCCCCCACAAATCATCAACGCAAATCTACGATCTTTTGATTCGTCGAACGTGGAAACAGCACTTATAATGACGAATATGTATTTGCACGTCTTTCTTTATTTCCATCGCATGCGAACGGGGATTTTGTAACAATCACATTCACAATCTCCAACAAAAATAAACAGGATTCGATTACAAGACATGTAACGTACTGCTTGCACTGGATCAACAATCACCAAACATTGCGGCCGGAGTGCATGTTAATCGGTCGGATGAGGATGTCGGCGCTGGAGATCAGGTTAGGCGACTGCTAATTAAGATTATCATTTTCTACTCTACCTAAGTGCTAGTAGGTCATCTTTCGTCTATCGGTTTGGCACGCAATACTTTCATGTTTCGAGAACACGTCACTTGACTTTCGGCTTATCTCGATCAAACTGTTGAAAAATCAATTCAAGTGGCGTCTTCTCTCTATTCTATTTATTTTATAATTCGTATACAGTACCGCGTGGCTTTGGGTAGGGTTGTTGAGTTTACGGTTATCGCATGTTTATGAATACTGACCTCTCGGGACATAAACAATCCATCAACAAAAAGGACGATTAACTTTTCTGCATGTGTTACTTCGTTAAAAGCATTCATTATCTTCATTCTTGGTATTAGACAAAATAAAAATCACATGACTTTTTGGCAATCAGGTTGAGGAAATTGAGGTTGTATAATCGTTTTGTTGTGTGGTAGCGAGGTGACTAGAATATTCAGTTACTGTTGATAATCGAACCCCCCTGTGACTTCTTCGGCTACGTCAAAGTAGGTTTATGCTAGAGGCGCGCAATTCTAAAACAAATCAACTTCAGGAACACTGACGCAAAACGTATGGTTGATAACACTAATGTGCCAAAGTAAGTTAGTTAACTGCATGTTTTGTTGTGCCAAATTAGATTACTACGCAGCGAATTCGCTTTGAGAAATTTAATTTATTTTTCATCTACTTGAAACTGAATGGGTAAGAGCGGATCATTTAAATGTACCCTCAGCAGCGATTCTCAAATGTGCGTAAACCCATCTTTTTTATTTTTTGCACTCATGATTGCAATGTCTTCTTGCAATTATTATAATTACTAAGTACCTAAAGCATTGAAGGAACATTACAAAAATATGGCAAATTCAATCTTATAAACTAAGTCAACTGAGATATTTGCTACAATATTGCCAATCTTCTAAAAGCAAGATAATACTAATCTTGGCAATGTCTGACTTAGAGCTTATTTTGCAAATAAGGAATTTCTGCAATTCTTTGCAAAACATTTGAAAATCTTCGAAAATGATAAATATTTTTGACATTTTTATTTCCGCTATCTTAAATTAATACCCCTTCTTACCCTTGCACGTTTTTTGAGGATTGTGCTGAAAAATGTTATTTTTTGCCATAGGAAAACTCATGATTTCAACGACCAGTATTAACAAGAATTCAATTCAACATGAGTCAAAAAAACTTTTATTGAGGATTCATTGTTCATTTGCATATTTGAATGTAAAAAAAAATCATCATATGTTCTGCATTAAGCACTTATATTTAATTTATTCTGGTGTGTATATGGACAATTGGACATATGAAGAAAGAAACCCTGGTGGCGTCATTGTTTACATTTGGTTGAAATCGCTGCAAATAGAAATGGATTGTAATTCAAAGTGTGATTTAATCGGGCTTCCCGATGCAGAACTCGGTACGTTGAGTGGGTTTTCCGACGAAGTGACCAAGTTTTTTCACACAAACTCCGGAACTCTCGCTTGATTTTTGAAAACAACGTAACTGCAAATGAGGGCCTTTCTTTGTTTACTTTCTCTTTCGATTACTACGGCTTTATTACAAAACTTGCCAAAAATTTCACAGTACATTCGAAAATGGGAGCAAGTCGTTTGGCATAAGTTTGTTTGGCATAATAGCAGGTGACACATGTTTTCGTTTGGCATAATGTTCATTTGGCATAATGGTTGTTTGGCATAATTTGAAATATACATTGAAATATCTGTTATATTTTATGTTGACGCCTGATGTGGCTAAATATGGTACTTAAACTAGTCGATAGCCCCTATGTTTGAGTAACCCGCGCAAACGAGTGGGTCGTAGGCAGAGTTAAAAATAATCGAAGCTCTTTTTTGACGGTTGAAAATGAACCTGTTGCGACTCGCGGTGAATAGAAAAAATATTCATTCAACTATACATCTTATTCATTCAGTTGAATATCGTACAATATATTCATAACACTAATTATATAGGAAAATGTTTTCAAATGCCGATAAAGCATATAAAACAATCATCATCGCTTACATTGTCCCAGGGCCTACCTTGATGCGTTTGATTCGATGCTGCTCGGTCGCTTCGTGTAATAATCGGAGCCGAATGAAAATCTGCATGGATGAATGGGCGGTTTGTTCGTTTGATATTTTCAGCTGCGCCACTGAATATTGAAAAGGAATTCGGCTGAATATGGTAAATTTTCATTCAATGAATTTGAATATTTTTAACTCTGCTCGTAGGTTTGCTGGTGAGGGGCATAGCTGGAAAATGTCATGGTTATGACCAGTCATCTGGTGACTGGTCGCATGTTTGCTCGTGACATGTACAAGTTGCGGATTCTTGCGACATGTGACACAAGCGCGTGTACTATGACACGATACATTTTCCCCGTGACATGTCATAAAATTTGTACATGTTTCAAAACAAAACTGGTTTGTCAAGCGGCTGTACATTTACTGAACTGTGACATGTATGTTCGTTTGCGAACGGTCGCGACAATAGAAAAACAGGTTTGCTTGTTATGTGACATGTCGACAATGAACCGGTATTGAAAATGGGTAAAATATTGGATACCGTACTTTGGCGGATAATTGGAAATATAGAAAATGAGATAATTGTATTTCTTTCAACATTTCACAAATAAATATTGTTTGTTATTGCGGTTTAGAGGTGTTGAAAATCAATAGTTTTAGACATTTTAAACGCACACTGGGAAGTAAATGCGTCAAAATCGAAAAATTTTCAACTTTTCACAGATAAACATTGCTTGTTATTGCGAGTTAAGAGGTGTTTAAAATCAATTGTTTTAGACATTTTAAACGCACATTAGGAAGTAAATGCGTCAAAATCGAAAAAAATTCAACTTTTCACAGATAAACATTGTTTGTTATTGCGGTTTAGAGGTGTTGAAAATCAATAGTTTTAGACATTTTAAACGCACACTGGGAAGTAAATGCGTCAAAATCGAAAAAAAAAATCATCTTTTCACAGATAAACATTGTTTGTTATTGCGAGTTAAGAGGTGTTGAAAATCAATTGTTTTAGACTAAACGCACGCTGGGAAGTAAATGCGTCAAAATCGAAAAATTTTCAACTTTTCACAGATAAACATTGCTTGTTATTGCGAGTTAAGAGGTGTTTAAAATCAATTGTTTTAGACATTTTAAACGCACATTAGGAAGTAAATGCGTCAAAATCGAAAAAAATTCAACTTTTCACAGATAAACATTGTTTGTTATTGCGGTTTAGAGGTGTTTAAAATCAATTGTTTTAGACATTTTAAACGCACATTAGGAAGTAAATGCGTCAAAATCGAAAAAAATTCAACTTTTCACAGATAAACATTGTTTGTTATTGCGATTTAAGAGGTGTTGAAAATCAATAGTTTTAGACATTTTAAACGCACACTGGGAAGTAAATGCGTCAAAATCGAAAAAAATTCAACTTTTCACAGATAAACATTGTTTGTTATTGCGAGTTAAGAGGTGTTGAAAATCAATAGTTTTAGACATTTTAAACGCACACTGGGAAGTAAATGCGTCAAAATCGAAATTTTTTCAACTTTTCACAGATAAACATTGTTTGTTATTGCGAGTTAAGAGGTGTTGAAAATCAATAGTATTAGACATTTTAAACGCACATAAGGAAGTAAATGCGTCAAAATCGAAAAAAAATCAACTTTTCACAGATAAACATTGTTTGTTATTGCGAGTTAAGAGGTGTTGAAAATCAATAGTTTTAGATATTTTAAACGCACATTAGGAAGTAAATGCGTTAAAATCGAAAAAAAATCAACTTTTCACAGATAAACATTGTTTGTTATTGCGAGTTAAGAGGTGTTGAAAATCAATAGTTTTAGACATTTTAAACGCACATTAGGAAGTAAATGCGTCAAAATCGAAAAAAATTCAACTTTTCACAGATAAACATTGTATGTTATTGCGAGTTAAGAGATGTTTAAAAATCAATAGTTTTAGACATTTTAAACGCACACTGGGAAGTAAATGCGTCAAAATCGAAAAAAAATTCAACTTTTCACAGATAAACATTGTTTGTTATTGCGAGTTAAGAGGTGTTGAAAATCAATAATTTTAGACATTTTAAACGCACACTGGGAATCAATAATTTTAGACATTTTAAACGCACACTGGGATGTAAATGCGTCAAAATCGAAAAATTTTCAACTTTTCACAGATAAACATTGTTTGTTATTGCGAGTTACGAGGTGTTGAAAATCAATAGTTTTAGACATTTTAAACGCACATTGGGAAGTAAATGCATCGAAATCGAAAAATTTTCAACTTTTCGCAGATAAACATTGTTTGTTATTACGAGTTGTTTACTATTTTTACCTGCAACCGTCGGTGCGGCCCGGCGCGGCAGCGCTGGTGCACCTCTAATTTTAAACACATTTTTAAATTTCCATTTTGTCGAAATTACTTCCCATTGTGCATTTCAAATGTTCAAAACTTTTGATTTTCAAGTCCTAATAACTCGGAAAAACAAGCAACATTCATCTGTAAAAAGTGAATTTTGCGATTTTGACGCATTTACTTCCCCATGTGCGTTTAAATGTTCAAAACTAGTCATTTTCATATCCTAGTACAGTAGGATTCCGTTTTTGGCAACAATTTTATTTTTTGCTGTTGCCAAAACCGGAACCGTGTCAAAAATTGAACCTTATTTTTAAAGTTTGGATTTTCAATTTACGACTTCAAAAATGTTTCAAGGATTTTTAACCATGTGTGAAATGGAATTAGATGAAAGGAAAAAATAAGAAAGTTCAATTTTATTCATATGTTTATCAAATTCAGTCTTCGCACAGTGAACACCTTCCATAAAAAAGTCGGTCAAAACCTCAAAAGGGATCCGAATTTGATAAAAACTTCACATTGGGATAATTTTACGTCGCTGAATTCATGTTTGGTGTTAATTTATTATTTCTTTTTACCCGAAAATTTTGGCACCTATGGAGGTTTGCAAAATCAACATTTACGAATATAAAGTGCACTATATCTGAAAATGCATTTTCAAAAAGACATCGTAAACTATTTGGGAGCTATCAGTTTTGTATTCCTAAATACGGGCTTTCGATATGTATTGCAAATTTAGTGCCAAGTTTTGTAGTGACGTTGTATTATGCGGTGTAGCGCATTCATCTGCATTCGACTATAAAAATTGATTCCGTCTAACACTAGTTACACTGCTACCACTTGTATTATACATAAACAATACATTTCTATACTTATTGTTATCATTAAATACGACACATATACTGTAAAACATAGTTAAGGACATTATACATGCGAGCCACAACATAGCTGCTGCGCCACACACACCCCTCTCCCCTGCCTAACCATGTATCTGACATGAGCAAATATAAAAATACGTTTTTCAACACACTAACCTTGCTGGTGTGGCACGAAACTGCTACTTAAGGAAGCTAGAATATTTTCCTATACAATCAATCCGAGTTTTTGACGGAATGCCATCTGTAGCTCCTATTTTGTGCGAAAATATCGCCCCTCTTCACTTGGGGTTTCTTTTCGAAACACTTCTCGTTTTCATTGCACTTTTTCAAATGCACTTTTTTCACACACCACTGCAAAACACTCGCGAAACTTTAATCGTTTACTAACAAAACTTCAAATTTTCTGCTAATGTGCAGATGACCAAAGGAAAATGTTCGGAAACTCTCATTTGTGCGTTTGAATTTTCACTTCAGATTTCAGTTTTTCCTAATGTAAACAAGCGAGTCGGTGCCTAGCAACGTGGCTTCCGCATATCTTCACCTTAACCTTTAAATGCATAACGCTTTTTTAAAACAACATTGCGAAAAACATCACAAAATTATCACAGTAAAGTATTGAAACTGTAAGACAATTTTAACAAAATTAAAAAAAAATGATTTGGGCTTTTGAGGATTACTATGACTCCCATGTTTGGAAATAAAGTCAAATGCAATGTCAATTGATACAAAAAATATCTATTGCACATTTTTAAAAGATTTATTATGTACAACAAGAATGTTGACAAAAACGGAACCCATTTGTTGCCAAAATCGGAGTGTGCCAAAATGGGAGCATGCCAACAACGGAACGTGCCAAAACGGAATCTTACTGTAACTCGAAAAACAAAAAAATTAGCGAAAAGTTGAAAAATTTTCCATTTTGACGCATTTACTTACTAATGTGTGTCTAAAAAGTCCAAAACTATCGTTTTTCAACTTCACGTAACTAGCAATAACAAAAAAAAATTTGTGTGAAAGTAGATTTTTTTCCATTATGACGCATTTACTTTCAAGTGTGCGTTTAAAATGTCTAAAACTATTGATTTTCAAATCCTCGTAACTCGCAATAACAAACAATATTTATCTGTGAAAAGTTGAAATTTTTTCGATTTTGACGCATTTACTTTCAAGTGTACGTATAAAATGTCTAAAACTATTGATTTTCTACTCCTCGTAACTCGCAATACAAGCAATATTTATCTGTGAAAAGTTGTAAAATTTTCGATTTTGACGCATTTATTTCCCAGTGTGCGTTTAAAATGTCTAAAACAATTGATTTTCAACTCCTCGTAGCTTGCACTAACGAACAATATTTACTTGTGAAAAGATGAAAATTTTTCAATTTTGACGCATTTACTTCCCCTTGTGCGTTCAAAATGTCTAAAACGACTGATTTTCAACACCTCTTAACTCGCAATAACAAACAATATTTATCTGTGAAGAGATGAAAATTTTCAAATTTTGACGCATTTACTTCCCAGTGTGCGTTTAAAATGTCTAAAACTATTGATTTTCAACTCCTAGTAACTCGCAATAACGAAAAATATTTGTCTGTGAAAACTTGAAAATTTTTCGATTTTGACGCATTTACCTCCCAGTGTGCGTTTAAAATGTCTAAAACTATTGATTTTCAACACCTCTTAACTCGCAATAACAAACCATGTTTATCTGTGAAAAGTTGAAAATTTTACGATTTTGACGCATTTACTTCCCAGTGTGCGTTTAAAATGTCTAAAACTATTGATTTTCAAAACCTCGTAACTCGCAATAACAAAAAATATTGACCTGTGAAAAGTTGAAAAATTTTCGATTTTGATGCATTTACTTCCCAGTGTGCGTTTAAAATGTCTAAAACAATTGATTTTCAACTCCTCGTAGCTTGCAATAACGAACTATTTATCTGTGAAAAGATGAAAAAATTTCGATTTTGACGCATTTACTTCCCCTTGTGCGTTTAAAATGTCTAAAACGATTGATTTTCAACACCTCTTAACTCGCAATAACAAACAATATTTATCTGTGAAGATATGAAAATTTTCAAATTTTGACGCATTTACTTCCCAGTGTGCGTTTAAAATGTCTAAAACTATTGATTATCAACACCTCTTAACTCGCAATAACAAACAATGTTTATCTGTGAAAAGATGAAAATTTTTCGATTTTGACGCATTTACTTCCCCTTGTGCGTTTAAAATGTCTAAAACTATTGATTTTCAATACCTCTTAACTCGCAATAACAAACAATATTTATCTGTGAAGAGATGAAAAATTTTCAATTTTGACGCATATACCTCCCAGTGTGCGTTTAAAATGTCTAAAATTATTGATTTTCAACACCTCTTAACTCGCAATAACAAACAATGTTTATCTGTGAAAAGTTGAAAATTTTTCGATTTTGACGCATTTACTTCCCAGTGTGCGTTTAAAATGTCTAAAACTATTGATTTTCAAAACCTCGTAACTCGCAATAACAAAAAAATATTGATCTGTGAAAAGTTGAAAATTTTTCAATTTTGACGCATTTACTTCCCAGTGTGCGTTTAAAATGTCTAAAACTATTGATTTTCAACTCCTCGTAGCTTGCAATAACGAACAATATTTATCCGTGAAAAGATGAAAAATTTTCAATTTTGACGCATTTACTTCCCAGTGTGCGTTTAAAATGTCTACAACTATTGATTTTCAATACCTCTTAACTCGCAATAACAAACAATATTTATCTGTGAAGAGATGAAAATTTTTCAATTTTGACGCATATACCTCCCAGTGTGCGTTTAAAATGTCTAAAATTATTGATTTTCAACACCTCTTAACTCGCAATAACAAACAATGTTTATCTGTGAAAAGTTGAAAAATTTTCGATTTTGACGCATTTACTTCCCAGTGTGCGTTTAAAATGTCTAAAACTATTGATTTTCAAAACCTCGTAACTCGCAATAACAAAAAAATATTGATCTGTGAAAAGTTGAAAATTTTTCAATTTTGACGCATTTACTTCCCAGTGTGCGTTTAAAATGTCTAAAACTATTGATTTTCAACTCCTCGTAGCTTGCAATAACGAACAATATTTATCCGTGAAAAGATGAAAAATTTTCAATTTTGACGCATTTACTTCCCAGTGTGCGTTTAAAATGTCTAAAACTATTGATTTTTAACTCCTCGTAACTCGCTACATTTACTATCAAAAAGTTGAAAAAGTTCAAAATAATTCAATTTATATAGCGTCTACCATTCCGTTTATCTGCCACTGCACGGTACTTAAACGATCAAGAATAAGATACAGGTGAAACAAGCAAACCATAACAAAATGTTCATCTTTGTACAGGTTCGTAAACTGTGTGACTGGTATCGCCTTACGCGCGACAGGTAAATTATCCTCATGACCAGTCTCAAGACCGATGACGCATTTAAATTCCATGACATGTCACGAGACCAACCATCGAGGCTTGGAAGCTAACCTGTTTGAGACATGAGACATTTTCAGCAGAGCGTGAATGTACGGGTGGCTTGACATGTCGCGAAAAATGTACACAGGTTCCAACTATGGTGAGGGGTCGCCGCTTCTAACGGCGGGTCGATGACCACCTCGCCCCCTTGGTTATGCGATATTGCCAAGGGCTATTTGGTATATAGATTCAAAGAATGTTTGAAAGAAGGAATCAACCCCTAAGTTTGAGCAAACGAGTGATTCACCAGTTTATTTGCGAGCGCTATTTGGTATACAAAATCAAAGAATTGCTCATGTCTTAAAGAAGGAATCAATCCATATACATCAAGGTTGATTCCTTCTTTCAGTCATGAGCTGTTCTTTAAATTTGTATACCAAATGGCCCTCGCAAGTAAACTGGTGATATACTCGTTTGCCCGTTTTGCCCAAAATTAGTGGTTGGCTCCTTCTTTCAAACATGAGCAGCTCTTTTAATCTGCATGTTTAATAAGTTCGCTAGCAAAGTGTTGATTTTTCTCGTTTGCCCGGTTTACTTAAACATAAGGGTTGATTCTTCTTTCAAATATGAGCAGTTATTTGTACCCATGTACCCATATACCAATTAACCCTTGGTATCGTCGCATAACTGAGACCAAGGATCCGAAGCGGGATCCGCCGGGTTCCGATGGTGCGTCGGCGGCCCCTCGCGAGCAAATCTGTGATCCACTCGGATTACTCAAACATAGGGGCTATCAACAAGTTCAAGTCCGCCGGATCGGAGCGATGTCGGACAGCACCGGGTTTAAAGCGACGAGGCGTAGCCACATTAGGCGTCAACGCCTAGTAACAGAAAATTCAATGTATTTTTTAAATTATGCGAAACGACCATTATGACAAATGACCATTATGCCAAACGACCATTATGCCAAATGAACATTATGCCAAATGAACTTATGCCAAACGACGTGCTACCATCGAAAATAATGTTTTTGGCTAGCAAATTTTGTAGAGTTCCAAAGGTAACATAAAATCGACCGAGTAATTAACGAAAGAGAAAGTAAACAAAGAGCTCTCATTTGCGATTACGTTGTTTTCAAAGATCACGCGAGAACTATTACAGGTAAACTTTGATATAACGTACCCTCGATATAACGTACCCTCGATATAGCGCCACTCGATATAACGTACATTTTTCCTCGATATAACGTACATATTTTAAAATTTATTTTTCTGGTCTAAATTTCTCTTCATTGTATTCCATATTTCAAGAATTGAATATGTTATACACAATCTTAAAACGTACTAATTGGGCTTCTATTGAGAATGTTAGCAATTGGCTACTTCATTGAAGGTTTCGAGAAGTTTTTATCCAATTTTATTTGCGTATGATCGTAGTTAAAACCAACCATTTATCTCAATAAATAATCCATGATCAGTATGTTCTAACTGGAAACAAGAAAAACTAGAATTAATAAT
The DNA here is from genome assembly GCF_030247195.1 of Topomyia yanbarensis. Lineage (NCBI taxonomy): Eukaryota > Metazoa > Arthropoda > Insecta > Diptera > Culicidae > Topomyia > Topomyia yanbarensis. The sequence continues at coordinate 27,390,888 of NC_080671.1, read as the reverse complement.
ATTGGTGTGGCCATTGATAGATGGTTTCGGGACGGCGGAATTTGATTCTCTGGGCTGAATTACAATGTTTAAGTTCCATGGAATGCTGTGCAACAAAAACCAACATGTGAAATGCAATCATACTTAATAACAATCAGATACAGTTGGTTCATGAAACTCCAGAGATAGGTTCTTCAAATTATAGATTCTTTTTATCATTTTCAACATGTGACTGATCAAATTACATCAACCATATGATCTGCGAATCATATTGAAAGTAATGCGGACACATTTAACTCCGATATCGCACATTGCGGAATTCAGTTCCCTGGACTGATGATTAATTTTAAAGCTTGCCATACCCATGAAATGGCGTCCCCTTGACGACCTATGAGAAATCCAGTGAAGTTTATCAAAAAATTTCTGCTGATTGCTGAGACTCCTGAAACCGGCTACAAGGAGCAATGATTATTTTCGTATCCTAACATCCTAAGAGTGAGAGATCATATGCGTAGTTATACGGACACCTGTGCACATTTTACGACCGGTTTATGCATTTAGAAAACCGATTAACGGAATGAATAATATTTTCAAAAATTCTTCCATCAGTCAGTTAGTCTATTGTAATGGTTCAAGTTTGTAATTTGCTTTTATTTGATGAGGCGTATACGGTGTGAATATAAAAAAAACATTTTACGAGCTCAGACAGAAAAATAATTGACCAATAATTAGGATAGAAATTAGAATATTTTCAATATAATACTATGATAATTGCATTTTGGTTTAGATATAAAATTTAATTCATACAAGCAAAAAAGAATAATTACATGGAACCACAAAATTTTCTTATAAGAAAAGTTGTTTCGCTCTGCTAAGTAGCTTAGAGTTTGAAAATTAGTTACGCTTTGTCAAGATTTTACAAAATAAAATACCATGAACAACAATTTTGTGAGTTTTTTGCATGCTTCGATATAACGTACAATTCGATATAACGTACATCTTTTAAATAGAAATGTGTGTATATTAGAGTATGGTAAAATAATAGGTTTTTTTTTTTGCAGAAAGTTTTCTTTGTTCCCTTTGGGGTCCCAAATAACTGTGCAACATGTGGGATCATCCATTGGTTATGGTCTGACATAGCACATGAAATTTGAATGGGATTTCATAAAGGAAAACATACTTTTTGCATTTTCAATCATAGAGACCACTGTTTTTTCCTGCAGTATAATGCAACTGATAAAACGGAAGCATAGTTCAGAATTTACCCAACAGTTTTGCCGAAGGAAGCCTGGAGCTAGAACGTCTCGGAACAAAGTTATATGTGTTCAAAGTTCAATGGTTCGAATTAAATGGCAAAAATCTTTTATTTTAACAACACTGCCGATGTACCATTGATAGTCCTTAAAGATCGTGGGAGTAAAAATCGCTACAGTACCTATGCAGCCGCTGTACGCATAATTATCCCATGTGTATAGGGGATCCCATAGCACATGGGACAGTTATTCGTATAGCGGCAGTATGCTTACCATAAAATCATTAGTGTCAGTATGTTTAACGAGAAGTTTGGCTAGGACAAGCTTTTTTGGCGAATTTACGTTTTGTCGTATCGGAAATTGGTTTATAAACCCAGTCATAGATATCCAAAGTAGGAAACAGCAAAACAAATAACAAACAGGTATATTTGTTCATGTCTGAGGTAGCGATCTTGGAGTCTGTTGATAGCAATAGGAAAGATCCTGGTAGCCGCGAACATCACGAAATTCAAGGAGATCTCAAAACAGGGACGTTTTAGGTATAAATAGAACTGGAAAGGAAGGAAGTGTATATGGCCATAGAAAAGATGAACTTTTCAGTACACAATCTAAATCTTTTTTATCCGAAGTCAACAAGAAAAACGAATATTGCTTTGTGGGAGAGGCACCATTTACGCACACAAACGAGTAAACCTTGAAGAACATTCAAGTAGTGGTACCACATCTGCAAGAAACAAGGGAATACGCCTTTTCCTACTACAACAATCAAGATCCAGCGGAAGAAAGCAACCTTCTCTAGTTCAGAATTCATAGATGTGCCCTTTAGTGTAGAGCTTTACATCTTCCCAGTAAAATAATGTCAGATGTGTTGGCGCTGGAAGACAATTACCCATAAATTTTAAATAAATCGGCATGCCTAAGCGTCAACGAAGAATTTCCAGTTTTGCCAGAGCCGAAGGAGTTGTGTTCAAGAAAGCTGCAGTAACCTAAACTTTGAAAGCTATAACCGGGAAGATCCAGACCACGAAACTTATTCAAAAGTCCATAAACGCGATGAAAAAGTAAACAGGACAACTAAGAGCAAATACAAAGTCGGTTTTAAAGCAACGATTGTCGAAGAAAACTCCTTACAAATACACCAAGACCCTTTAAGGAGATTAGGAAAAGAAAGCAGAAAGTTTTATCATGGATCGAAAATAAGTTTTGAGACGTTGAAATTTGCTTTACCCAATATCCAGCGCCAGCACACTGGGTAATAAGCGTGCAAACGTGGTGTAACAACAATTTTAATCATTTTTGGAAGGGAATGTTACCTCCTTAATCTCCGGATATCAGCTTTGCAATGTTCTTTTTTTTGACCACTTCGACTAGCTTCAGACTACCTCTCGCTACCGAAAAATTACCTTTTGGTGAGAAAGCGGCGTAAATGTTTTCGATTCGTAAAATGGGGAATCTCGTGTTTGAGTGCCACATCAAATCTTTTCGAGGTGATTGTTTCAGACCCTCATTTTTTTAATCGCAAGCACTACACTGCAGATGACACGGTTTGATGCCTAAAGGATGGACAACGATCAATCATCTCTCGTTCACATGTGTACTCGATGGACTCGCCGACGTATTGCAAACCGATGCTATTTACATGGCCTTTGACAAAATCAGCCATGCAATAGCCAAGCTAGGCATTCATCGACATCATCTTCGGTAAGTTCGTCTCTTTCTCGATGGAAGGCAACTTCAAATCACAACCCTTGGCTACACTACTGGGTTAGGCTAACCCAGTGACGTTTTATAAAAAAAATAAAACTGGTTCTTGGTAATTCGGAGTAATGTTGCAGTACTAGGCTATTATTTGTAAATTTTAATGATATCCTAGCAATATGGTTATCAAAACTCTTCAAATTGTCTCGTTTTCCGTTACGAGACCATATCGTCGCTGTTGTGCTATCTTATGACAAACGCCATTTTGGGGTAAACTGAGTTAGATATGCAACATTACTAAACTAAAAATTCTCTACAAAATGGCGTTTTCAGAATTTTGATATTACGCTTGGTTATTGAAATATAGCGAGAAACATGCTGAGAAATTTTTACTATTTTGCTTCAAATGACTGTGTCTGGGAATTGGCTCAAGTTATCCTGATGTATAACATGTGTTTATGTGTAAAACTATCTGGGAAACACAATGGCATAATCTTTTTTTTCAAAGCAAAAATTCACGAAATGTGAGAAAAATGCAGTTTAAGTTTTAAACTGGAAATATAGTATATCTGGCAGCACTGTAACCAAATATAACTATATTTTCTAGATTCCCTGACTCATTTCCTTCAAAATGCATCTCACAGATTGTTTCTAGACCAAATGAAGCCAAAGATATGAATAAAAGTTAATAATTGATGTTTTTTCTATGGAAAATTTTCCATGCACGATTATGACACGCCATACAAATTTTGTCATCAATACACACCTATGACACGTGTGAGCGCGACTTTTGTTTACATTTATAGTAAAAACTCGCAACATAGTCAATCGATCTTCCCAATATTTGAGATATTAATACAGCATAGATAGAAGCATCAATTGTCTTCTTTGAATTGCTTATAACATTTATAATATTTAAGATATTCAATCTCAAACTTTAAAAATCGTTTTTCTCGAAATGTGCTAAATGGCGCTTGTCATAAGATAGCACAACAGCGACGATATGGCACTTTGATTTCGGAATGGCCACTCATGGCCCTTATGAGATACAGTCTGCTGATGCAATTCCAAGAATTTTTGGTACGGATTTTGCCAGTATTCCATTGAAATTCACAAATAGTATCTCAGTAACATGCTTCCGGAAATTCGGATTACCGACAACCAAACGAATTCATCCGATTTATCGATTTTTTCGAGTCTATAAGTGGATGAGTTCCTGACCCCAAAACATCCAAAAGTGTACAAATCGGTTAGAAATTGCCAAAGTTATGAGCTTTTCAATGTTGTAGGTACCCGGGTACTCGTGTCGGATTCTATCACATTCGCCCGAAAGCCATTTACCCGAATGACATATGCCCGAATGTCACATAAACCCGAATGCCACGAAACACCCGAAAGACATTCGCCCGAATATCATATACCCGAAAAACATCGAAATGTCATTCGAAAAAATTTAATTTATTAAGCTGATATACAAATTTTATTACATTTAATGCTATGACGAAATTAACACGAAAGCTATACCAGTCAAATAGTTAATCCAATCACCTGGTTTGAATGATTTAACTAGGGTTTCCAGTTTTGGGTAATTTCATGAGCTTTTTTAGACTTTTTAGTTGTTGGTACCGCTTATGGTGTACGTAAACCATCCGTACTAGGGTTTTTCTGTTCAAGATGCAACTGCTTCAACACACCATAGAATGTAGGATTTCCACGGCTTAACCAACCGTTCCATTTATTGTGCCGCCTGCCTTCAACATTATTGGTGGTACAGTAAGATTCCGTTTTTGGCACGTTCCGTTTTTGGCACGTTCCGTTTTTGGCATGCTCCATTTTTGGCAACAAAATAGTTCCGTTTTTGGCAACATTATTTTTGTCCATAGTAAATTATTTGAAAAATGCTCAATTATCATTTTGGTGTAATAATGGATATCACGTTTGACTTTATTTCCGAACATAGGAGTCATATTTACTATATTTTGTGGGGGCGGGCATAGCGAATAAAGTTAAATTCGTAGATTTTTTTCTATTATTTCATTCCATTTCACATATTCTTATATAATTAATGTTCTCGTAACATTCATGATGTCACAAATTGAAAATAAAACCTTTTAAAGTAAGGTTCCATTTTTGGCACGGTTCCAGTTTTGGCAACTGAAAAAAAATATTGTTGCCAAAAACGGAATCCCACTGTACTAAGAATCTTTTTCGATACATTTTCGAAAACTGATCACGAAGCGGTGGTTTTTGGTTAGCTTCATTTCTACTGAAAATACATTTTTTACTAATGTAATCCAAAAAATCGTCGAGAACCCTTGGACAACTTTTCCTCAATTCTTCGAGTGCCATTGGAATACCTTGATGGGGCAAGAATGCAAAGGCAACAACTTGTTTTGTAAATGAGTTGTATTCGGTGAGCTTCCGAATATTTTGTCTGATGACCAAGTTGTTTTAGTTTTCTGAAAAAAAACTTTGGTTTAGATGGAAGAATCATCCGTGAAGGGCTGCACCGAAAAAAAACTCTTTTAGCAACGTTTATCACAGTTGTCTCGAAATCCAATATTATGTAGAGAGCATTTGGTTTTAGATTCAAGAAATTGCTCTTGTTTTGAAAGAAGGGATCAACCCTTATGTTTTAGTAAACCTGGCAAACGAGTGGATCACCAGTTTGATGGCGAGGGGTATACAAACTCAAAGAACTGCTCATATTTAAAGAAGGAATCAACGCCTATTTTTAAATGGATACCAATGGATACAGGTTTGCTGAGGCGAGACCTCGGTAATTGTGGCAAAACCGCATCACACTAGCTTCGCCACATAACCTTTATGAGCTACTATTTACTAACGACGTTATGCCAAATGGACTTCCACCATGCATGGTATAATTACTAATTTAATTGATTCGAGTTATTAACGGAACATCTTAATATATATTTACCTCGATTGATGGTGTTTCCGAAAGATTTCTTATTATTTTGCTTGGTTCATCACGAGATTCCACCGCGTCATTCGGGTAAATGACTTCCCGGCGAATGCCATTCGGACGAATGTGATAGAAGCCTCCTGTCGGCCTGTTACGTGGTAAAAAATCCAGCCCCTGCTTGCGGCACCATCAACATCATTCTCCCAAAAGCTATGCTTGTTGATGTTCTAAGATGTCACCAAATATCAACTTTTGGCTTGGGTAACAACAATGGATTTTCATAGATTGAAATCTGAAAAAGTATCCGGGTACACTGTCGGACACATAACTGGTCGGTGTTAAGACAGACCGAACTAAGTGACAATTCATTGATTTCGAGAAAAATGCGTTCAAAGTTTGAATCGCAGTATCCTTTACATTATAATTGAAAATATATTTTCGCCATAATTCTTGCTTATTGTTAAATATTTCAAATCTGACAACAGTCGAATGTGGATGAAGATATTCTTTATCCAGTGCTCATTTTTTATGTTTTACGACTTAGTCCGGTCTGACTTAGCACAGACCAACTGTTAAAAGAGAAACAGAGCAGTGTCTCGTACGACCAGCCAAAGTAAATTCTTGGCACTACATTCCATAGCGAAACTTGATCTTCTGTTTCGACTAATTTTGCAACCATTTCTTAATGTACAGGGCAATTAGATGTTTAGTGCTACGATCCTATTAATCGCTAAGAATCCTTTCCGGTTGTGGCTCAATCATACAACGAGCGGTTTACGAGACCAATCGAAACTTACTCTCATAACCGTCGGACCAGATCTTGAAGAATAACTCATGGGACCTCGAGAACATGCTCGCTGGTGTTCGATTTCGATGGGTTTCCATCAAGTGGTACTAAAACTTAAATACAAAGACAGCGACTCATTTGACAGAAAGAAGGTGGCCGATGATGTACCCAATGACGACATAAAGGGGCTTAACGGTGCACGCGAATTGCGTACAATTAGGAAAAAGGTACGTTGCCTATGAATACATTAATATCTAACATACTATGCTCTGCTACGCTTCAGAATTGAAGACTGCAAACTGGCGTCGTCTGCACTGGAGGCCAATCACAAACTGTAGATAAAAAAATGTGGTGATGAAATTACACAACACCCGTATCAAGAGCTTGTAGGATTCTTAGATCTACTTGATTCTATCGTCTTACCCCCGGCATTTCAGTCAATATTCCCAATTTTGCGTACACGACGGCGAAGAGTTTCAGGGTCACAAACAGATGAGAAATTTGGACCTTCGTTAAAACCACAGTTTATAGAGAACAGTTGCGCAAAGAGTGAAGTCAAAAAAATCTACCTATCGAGCACAACTGGAATCCATCTCTGAAACCTTTGCAGCAAAGCTGGATTCTAATTTTGCTCGATAGGTAGAGTTTTTTTGGCTTCACTTTCTGCACACTCTTTCTACTAACGCCTTTGGTTAAAACTAGTTTAAAGAGTTTTCATGATCATAGTGTTTTATATTTCGACTAGTTATAGAACTGACTATTAGAGTGGGACACGGTTACATGAAAAAAAATAAAATTTTGCTCCGAGTAACTTTTTGGGTCCGATTTAGCTCCCAGAACAACACTGCAAATTTTAAGCTCGATTGGTGAAACTATAGTTTTGCGCCCACTGTTTAAAGTTTACATGGGATTTCGTATGGGGAAATCGTCTTTTGCAAAATAATTCGTCCAAGAGTCGCCCGTTACCTCCTAAAATAAATAAATGTCTAATTTTAAATAAGAAATTTGTTAAGGAAACAAAGTCTAGAAGACTGCCAAACGATCTGATGCTTGTGGAAAAAGTTATTAAGAAAAAACTGATTGATGCCCTGAAGAACGATGAAAATTTCATTTTGCATAGCATCATTGCTGCTGGCGATAAAATTATACGCAAAATTTTTAACTTTCTCTAATTATGTACAAAAGAAGCCTCGATTTATCCCTCAAACCTCTTGTGAAGTAGCCAAACAGTACAGATAATTGATTTAGACACATTTGGAGAATACCAAAACAAAATTTCAAATAATTTTGACAACCAACAGCAGTGGTGCTAGAAAAAAAATAATATTTTATCAATAGTCAGAGCATCAATCGGTTTCAATCTAATAACTTTTTTCTCAAACGTTTCGTGGTTTTAGAGACATTGTTTCTTTGTTAAATTTCCTGTAAAAGCCACATAACGATTTATTTTTAGGAAGCAATGGGCGACTACTGGAGGAATTGTTTTGTGAAAGTTCATTTTCCCATACAAAACCCCATGTAAACTTTAAACAGCGGGCGCAAAAAAATAGTTTCTGAGATCAAGCTAAGAATTTGCACAGTTGTTCTAGGACCCAAATGGTACCTAAAAAGTTGCTCGGAGCTAGAATGTAATTTTTGTCCCACCCTACTGACTATAGACTGTAATGCGACTATATGGTAATTGGTAGAGAGCGAGGTAGTCTGAACTGGGTTGGTTCCGAGGTAGAAATTAATTGGGATGATACGAGGTAGTCAACGATTTCATATTTATTGAAGAACTGTGATCATGTGGAAACTATGTTAGCCGAGGTAAAAATGCGTATTGCAGCTGCTAATAGGACTTTCTGTGGTTTGCATAGTCTACAGACGCGCTCAATACTTGCTCTGTATAAATCGCGGATATTCCCTGTTGCTTTGTACGGCCTTGAGGCTTGAGCGTTGGAGGAACCAGACTATCGACAGTAGATGATGGAAAATGGCGCCGACACATGAATCACGAGCTGTACTAAATACAGAAACTTGCCGATATTGAAAGTGTGATAAAACACGGCAGACAACAGTGGATCAAGAAATTTTTATTTCCGTCTACTCTGAACCATAGCACTTGACTCAGTTATCAGGCTGATGCTAATCCAAAATTGGAAATATAACTTCTAACTTGCGATTTTCCCGAAGTGAATAAGTTCTGTTTGCTGATGAGACATACTCAAATCGAATCTTGTTTTCAGCTAATGGCTTCCTTTCTGGGTAACACTAAATAGTACTAATACCGGAGAATCGACCAGCTAATGTTATGCTCATTGAAAAATCTGGAACTCACTGGCAGTGTGCAATCAAGGAAGATGTGCGCGGTTCTGGCGTTGAAGGAGACTGGAGGCTGGCGGTCCAAGAACGAGTAAACTGAAAGTTTGAAATACATCAGAGCGAGTAAAGGCGCTTTAACCTAGGCTCATTAGTCAAAGCAAGGTGTAAATACCTCTGTCCCATTCTCAAGGACCAAAGGAATGACATTAAGCTTCTTTGCCAAGTCACTCCCAACTGAAACGGTCGGTACGGTCGTCTTCGTTTTCTCCTCATTCAAGATTCAAAACGATTCGTTAAATCATTCATTAAATGAATAGAATAATTACCGTATAATCTTGCACCATCTTTTAATTCACCAACAGAAACTTGGTATAACGGTTATTTGGCATAATCGTCATTTGGCATAATTTTGAAAATGGATCACACTGAATGTCGTTTGGCATATCGGACAATTGGCATAATTTATTGCATGCCCAGGATAACGGTCATTTGGTATAATTTCTAATTTTGCGTGAAGTGAGGGTCATTTGACATTAGGCATTTAGCACAACGGACATTTGGCATAACGGATATCTGGCACAATTTTGAGAAGTGATCACACTGGAGGTCATTTGTCATTTTTTAACTTACAGGGAAACAGAGATAAGGTTATTCGGGATTATTTAGAGCCCTGCTACTGCTGAGGATCCAAAATCATTTAGTTTATTTTTCTTTGCAAATTAATGAAAAACATTTGTGCCTAATGTGGTTAATCCACATCGCTTCAAGTAATGCGCTGTCCGACATCGCTGTCACTCCGTCGGACTTAAACTAATTCATAGCCCCTAAGTTTGAGTAATCCGGGCAAACGAGTGGATCACAGGTTTGCTTGCGAGGGACCGCCGCTTTCGACGGAGGGTCGGCGAAGACCTCGCCTCGACCGCCGAATTCATTCAACAAATCATCATTTGAAAAACTTGGCTATGTCCAGAAATGATAAAGTTAACTATCCTCCGGATTGAACGGTATATAATTCGCAAAAACAACTCATGATATAAAGAAGGATAAGGATTATATTAATTATTGAAACTCTGCATGAAAAGCTAAAACTCACTGGCGATTATAACCAAAATGGAACATACGTCCGATGGATCGCAGTTCTAGTGCGTTACATTAACAAAAACCTGCAAAAAACTACTTATATTTCCATATTAACTTTGAAATAGTGCTAATAAGATTTGTGAACAAACTTGTTTTGCTGATTTCTCTTAATTTGTTATAATTTCAACCCAGACAACATTTGTAATTGATTCTACGAAGGGTAAAGATACTGACTAATGTGTATTTTCCAACTCGGCAGTGGGGTAATGAGGTGAAATAAGTTTGTTTACAAAAATCCCTTTAGCCCTTTTGAAGAATTAATATTGATTTAAAAGAAGGCAAAATCAGTTATAAAATATTTTTTCTCGAAATATAATCGATATCAGATAATAAAAAAGAACACACTATTATTGAATTAGTTATTGGAGAGGCGTTTCGAGTTCCTCTCATCAGTATTCGACACTAACTTAGTGACAGGACTAACACAACATTATTATTGCATAGTGTTGCTTTAACCTTATGGCTTATTCGCTGATAAACTACACATTCGTCTGTTATGAGCTCCAGTGCGATCATTTAGCAAAATTATACCAAATATCTGTTATGTCAAATGACCGTTTTCCAGAAGTTGAAAATAATTATGCCAAGTCACCTGCAGGATGATCACTTCTTAAAATTGTGTTAAATGTCCTTTATGCCAAATGTTCGTTATGCCAAATGTCCATTATGCCAAATGACCTTATGCCAAATGGCTTTATGCCCAATGGCCCGCTCCCCTTGGCCAAGTCACTTCCACGCTAGTAGGTTATGTACCTGTGGCAATCAATTTCATAACGGGAAACATTGTAAACACAACTAAATTAACAACATTTCTGCACCCAAACCCCAATTATATACACAACTACTTAGTAAATACACATCACCATTTTTTGTAAATTTTGTCTAAATTATCGTTTGGGTTTTTGTGTGATGTTCGTTTACCATTTTTGTTATAGTGCAATACTGCCAATATGAACGGCAGCCACTGCAATAGAATTATTATAGCCTCCATCATGAGGAATAATCGAAGTGAAAGGTTATTATCAACAACAGATAACCGACAGACCACAGGAGGCTCGCCTTTGAAGCACAGTACATGACCTTAAATATAGACTATTCGCTACCACCACAAACCATCGTGAACAGCGCGATTATTAAAAAAATAACAGCCATGACTTGCCGAATGTAGCAACTTATTTTCATAACGCTTTCTTCGTTTAAAAAAAACAAAGCCGCTTCCTATCTCGTGAATAAAACTGTTTACTTCAATTCTAATGCCCGGCAGGGTTTGATGTTCGGCTATGCCACCGATGAAACCGAGGAACGCATGCCACTGACCGTTGTGTTGGCCCACCGACTGAATGAAAAAATCGCCGAACTACGTCGCAGCGGGGACTTCTGGTGGGCTCGGCCAGATTCGAAGACCCAGGTTACTGCTGAGTACATTTTCGAATCGGGTGCATGTGTGCCACAGCGGGTGCACACCATCGTCGTGTCTCTGCAGCACTCGGATAAGATCACGCTGGAGGAACTGCGCACCAACATCATGAACAAGGTGATCCGTGAGGTCATCCCAGCTAAGTATCTCGACTCGAACACGATTGTGCACATCAACCCGTGTGGGCTGTTTATCATAGGTGGACCACAGGTACTGTTTGATGTTTTACACGTCTTGTCAATGTATAATAAATATTTCCATTATAGGGAGACGCTGGTCTGACTGGACGAAAAATTATCGTCGACACTTATGGTGGCTGGGGAGCTCACGGAGGTGGTGCTTTCTCCGGTAAGGATTTCACAAAAGTTGACCGTTCGGCGGCTTACGCAGCACGTTGGGTCGCCAAATCGCTGGTGAATGCCGGAATCTGTCGGCGCTGTTTGGTACAGGTCGCGTACGCTATTGGTCTCGCCGAACCTCTATCGATTACAGTATTTGACTATGGTACTTCAAAATACAGCCAGAAGGAGTTACTGTCAATCGTCAAAAAGAACTTCGACCTGCGCCCGGGAAAAATTGTCAAGTAAGTAGAACTAACCGTAACATCACACCTGTAGATCTGGACTCATAAACATCGTTTTCAACATTCAGGGACCTTAACCTTAGGACACCATTCTACCAGCGTACCAGCACCTATGGACATTTTGGACGTGAAGGCTTCCCATGGGAGGAACCCAAGGAACTGTTGCTCGATTGATTCCATGCGACATACACCGCCGATAGTGCATGCGATTTTGTTCGCTGCAAAAAGCCAAGGAAATGTTCAAGCATAACTGAAAATAGTGTTTAGGATACAAAAGTCTTGCTACAGTTTTTAAGTGTAAGTGTGTTCCCGTGACTACAGTGTAATTTTGTTTAGAGATAGGTTCCGTTTTCCCAGAATTGTAATCCGAATCGTGTCATATTTTTTTACTGAAAATAGTTTAAATTTTTGTCGCTTTTTGTCTGTATTGCATTGTGACCAGTACAGGTTTCTTTTTTAGAAGAAATGAAATAGTTTAGGTAAAATGATTTTCCCTTCCAATTTACACGAAAGTGCATTAAATCAAGATTATCCAGTAGAAGGCATGTATCGTAATCGTAGGAATCAAAATTTAGGAATGTTTTTTCGATGATTAAAAATTGTGAAAGAATTTCTTCGCACCGCCTTAGTTCGTTAGTCCCAGTCTTACTTCACGAAACAAAAACAATTGCAACAACATGTCTACAATTAGTTATTACGCTTACACAGATTCTACTTGAAATCGAGTAAATAGTAAAAAAAAAAATGCGTATATCCATGAAAAAGCGACATAGTGTCCATAAAAGTATAGTAAAAATATGAAAAATATACTAAAAAAACTAGAAAAAGTGTTCCAAGCTAAAATGGATACATAGTAAAAGGGGATCTCGTGAAACTTCGACAAAGCTAGATCATTCAGTTGGCCACAGTAGGAACCTCATCAAGTGCGTTTCCAGTGCAAGATCTTTGGGAATGCTGCCTGCTGCAAAAACCGTTGTATGAAGTGAAAAAAATCAGTTCAAATGTTTTATATTGATATATATTTTTAAAGAAAGAGCAGTTCTAGAAGTAGTGTGAGTCAAGCAAGTGTGCAAAAATTCAAAGGACCGAAAGTTAAATGTATAGAATATCAAACAATTGCAAGTTCAAACTTCGTTGAATTTGGATTATGCTTTTCGCGAGAGGTAGAAATTGTTCATGCACAGTTAGAACAACAGTAACATTAGCAAACGTGTTTAGCCGAAAATAGTTACTAGACCAGCATTTAAGACGGAAATACTTTTATATTATGAATCGAATGGTGCTTTCTGAAAACGTATGACGTGACTTTTGCTGACCAATTAACTGAGACTTCACACGGGACCTTGAAGTTAGGAAGAACTACGCAATAATCGATCAACTGCCATTTTTTCATTTTGAGTAGTAGTTTACTAGTGAACCTTACACACATTCGGTAGTCGCTAAACACGTCGCTTTAGTGCATTGCAACAGAATCTCTTCACTTTGTAGGCTTGTGTGTTTCTAGAATTTAAAATCCATAAATCTAAATTCTAGAAGCACAGAGCTCTTTGATCGTCGCTCGTGGAATTTCCATCTGGCCAAATGCGGCGTACAACTTTTCGCAAAGTGGAAATTTAATATATATTTTTCAACGCAAAAATCGGCACCTATTTACTAAGTTCAAAAAAAGTTTGCTTTGGCGTCCCCGATGTTGCTAATCTGGTCGAGTTGTATGTTCCCCTTAAGATTTTGGAATTTACATCTGGATATCAAACTGAGTGACATCGGTCGGTGGGATGGCCCCGGTTTAGTCCTAATAATTCACACGCAACGAAGTTTATTTTTTTCACATGTTCATACACGTTTTGTGTTGTGTTTACGCAAAGGAATTTATTTGTGGAAAAGAGCCATTTCGAAAACACTCCGGTCCGCTGAATGGTCGAAGGGTGCTAAGTGGTACGAACAAAAAAATCAGAAAAATCCCCAAAAAATAGACCCCAGTGATGTTAGAGTATTTGGTTCTGTTAAAATTTCTATGAGCTAGAAACTTAGCTGAATAAACAGTCTAACTTCCCAATACAATTTGTGAAAGTATCCTTCCTAGTGAAAATAAAATGAGATAAATACATAGCGTAAGAAAATGTACCGCAGCACGCTTTGCGAAGACTCGAGTCCAACCAAAAACAGAGTTTCAATGAATAGATTTTTCTTACCGGATACAGATCTACTTACTTATTACTGGAATAACATTCAGAAAAACATGAGCGACAAACAATACACAAAGAGAATAAAACATACAATTTCTCACTACTTCTGGTAGTGTGAAACGACAACCACATTTTGGAGTTTAATTTTAATTCTCTTCCGATGACAATCCTTCCGATTTGTAAATAGAAGTAGGGAACATCTTCGTACGGTGACTTTCGGAGTGAGAAGTCGATCTTTGCAGTCCGTGCTGTGTATGTGCTGTCGATAGCCGTGGTGATTAGTGGACTAACTGTCCGATAGGCAGACCAACAATTCTTCGCGGTACGTGCCTTTGCGAGCTCCGGTGGTTGACTCAATCGAAAGAGGATGGCGTGTAGCAGGTACTATTGATCTTGATCGATCCCAGGATTTAATAGTACTCGATAATAGTCACACAATACACACACATCTCATGCTAACAACACTAAATTTATTCCATAAAACATATATTTAACCCATAAATGCATGAAACTAATTTTTCTATGGTACTGATTTTTCGATATGGGTGCAATATTCACCTCTTTTTGAGGCTTTATTATATCACAGAATTCGGTATGTTGCCAAATGGCAACAGTATGCTTTAGTGGTTAATTACATTGAACTTAAACTATTTTTTATTTTTATCCAAACGGGTAAAATTGGACGCGATGTCTCTTCGATCGTGGGTAAGCATGCACTGGTCGGTGGCGATCGTTATCCAGCATCTCGAGAGGGACGTTTGATAACGCCTTGTTTGTTTCGCGATATCGGTTGGGTCAGCTTGCAGAAGCTAACAAATGCTTCCAAGGTTATCTTGTGCTTTCCCTCCCCTAGTTTGATGGGTTTGACGGTATTGCAAACATCATCAAGCATATTTGAGCATCAGTTTTAAAGAAGCTATGGCAGACAACTGCTTTAAGATGGTTATTGCATTACGCCTCGATAGTGGTGCATCGCGGAGACCGAGTGGCCTTATGGGACTTTTTTATGTTTTGTGTTCTTTCATACTCTGCACCAGCCCAAACTAATAGTCAGATAAGGGGCCATATACAAATGACGTAGCTTTTTTTTCGGCGTTTTTTTTACCCCTCCCTTCCCCCTCGTAGCATTTTGTCACAAAACTCAAACCTCCCCTTTGTAAATAACGTAGCATTTCTGACAACCCCCCCCCCCTTCCCAGCGCAACCGGGGGATGAAAAAAAATTAAATATGTTTTACAATTCTTTTAAATCCATGTATTTACAAAATGTTTGACGGCTTTTATCTACATTTTCATTTTAATAGCAAATAGCGAGCAAAATAAGTCCATTTCATAACTAATATCGCGTTAATAATTTTGTTTTAAGTTTTATATGTCATGGAACATGAACAAAAGATCTCTCAGTTCACGATGCTGCAGCTGCCCCTGATTCTAGGAAGCTTACATTCAACAAAATTACTATATTTTATTACGTTGAATCCGAAGAGAAAACTTAATTCAGCTAACTAAGTCTACTTGTTAGCAAGATTAGCTAACTAATGTAGCAAGTTAAATACGCATACACGCAAACTTACTACATTAAAAATTTCCAGTCGGATCGAAACTCTTGTAACGATCAGTCAGTTACTTCTCAACCCCAGTGCTCTCTGATTTATCAGAAAACCAGTACTACGCCACCCGGATCTCATTAACAGTTTAGTGCTACGCCATCCGGGAATACCGATACGTGTGTGTAGGTGACCATCTGGGGCGGCGCCGGGTCCGCCCCGCGAAAACTAAGTGCGAAAATAGCAACTTTCGAAATCGCAAATACCAGGCGATCAGACTTTCAGGTAGCTTTTCCACACCAAATTCAAATTTGAAGCACCAAGCGCTTCCATAAGTAATAAAGTTCACGGAGAAACCACCTAGTGACTCTGTGCGCGTGAAGTGACGAACCGTATCGAATTCTTTGAGGTAGACAACGGGTGACCGTTGTCCATAAGCCGCTGTTCAATACAAGTGTGAAGCGTCGAGAAACAAAAGCACGATAACAATCGGATACCACCAGCCATGACCCCCACCAGTGGGGGCGGTCCACCGGGGCCATCCAAAAGACTCATACCGCAGTTTATGGATCCACGAAATGAGTTTGGCGAGCTGACCATACTACAAATGGAAGGCAAAGACAACACAAAACTACCAAATGCATTTATTGTTGGCAAAAGCATAGAATGCGCAGTAGGATCTATAGAAGGCGGGTCGAGTGAGGCAAAAGGAACCCGTTATAGCCTCAGGATTAGAAAACCGGAACAGGTTAAAAAACTGCTCTCCATGACACAGCTAGCGGATGGGACCGAAGTAATTATTAAGCACCACCCAATTCTCAATATGTGCCGCTGTGTAATCTCTTCCTTTGACTTGCTAGAAGTGGACGATGAGGAAATTAAGGAAAATCTAAAAAACCAAGGAGTAATAGATATTAGACGCATTAAAAAACGAATGAACGAGCAACTAGTGACCACATCGACTATTATATGAGAGGCTGAGAGTAAGAGTGGGTTAAAATTTTGTTCAGAGCAAAAGTGGGTTAAAATATTCTGTTAGATCAGAAATGGTATAGTCATCACACCTCAGGCAAAAGTGGATCAAATATTAATTCGCGCAAAAATGGTTCGACAAAATTTTCAGGGCAAGACTGGTATAGAATATTAACCCATTTTTGCGCTAAGAAAAGAATCAGAATTTTCTTATTCGGACTTGTGGGAAATGAAATTTTATTAAATTTTTCGATGCTTTAGAAATCGTGTAATATAGGATCCGTATAGGTCAATAGGCATCGGAAATTGACGATTGCCGCCATTTTGAAATCCAAGATGGCGACTTCCGGTTACCATAAAATAGGGAGAACCACCATCAATATGGGTGTCATTTGAAAGAGGATGATCAGCAGACACCGAAAATTGACCATTTCCGCCATTTTGAAATCCAAGATGGCGACTTCTTGTTACCACAAAATAGTGAGAACCACCATCAATATGGGTGTCATTTGAAAGGGGATGATCAGCAGACACCGAAAATTGACCATTACCGCCATTTTGAATTCCAAGATGGCGACTTCCGGTTACCACAAAATAGTGAGAACCATCATCAATATGGGTGTCATTTGAAAGAGGATGATCAGCAGACACCGAAAATTGACCATTACCGCCATTTTGAATTCCAAGATGGCGACTTCCGGTTACCACAAAATAGTGAGAACCATCATCAATATGGGTGTCATTTGAAAGGGAATGGTGAGCAGACATCGAAAATTGACTTTCACCGCCATTTTGAAATCCAAGATGGCGACTTCCGGTTACCGCAAAATAGTGAGAACCACCATCAATATGGGTGTCATTTGAAAGGGAATGGTGAGCAGACATCGAAAATTGACTTTCACCGCCATTTTGAAATCCAAGATGGCGACTTCCGGTTACCACAAAATAGTGAGAACCACCATCAATATGGGTGTCATTTGAAAGGTGAGCAGACATCGAAAATTGACCATTACCGCCATTTTGAAATCCAAGATGGCGACTTCTTGTTACCACAAAATAGTGAGAACCACCATCAATATGGGTGTCATTTGAAAGGGGATGGTGAGCAGACACCGAAAATTGACCACCACTGCCATTTTGGAATCCAAGATGGCGACTTCCGGTTATCACAAAATAGTGAGAACCACCAACAATATGGGTGTCATTTGAAAGAGGATGATCAGCAGACACCGAAAATTGACCATTACCGCCATTTTGAATTCCAAGATGGCGACTTCCGGTTACCACAAAATAGTGAGAACCATCATCAATATGGGTGTCATTTGAAAGGGAATGGTGAGCAGACATCGAAAATTGACTTTCACCGCCATTTTGAAATCCAAGATGGCGACTTCCGGTTACCGCAAAATAGTGAGAACCACCATCAATATGGGTGTCATTTGAAAGGGAATGGTGAGCAGACATCGAAAATTGACTTTCACCGCCATTTTGAAATCCAAGATGGCGACTTCCGGTTACCACAAAATAGTGAGAACCACCATCAATATGGGTGTCATTTGAAAGGTGAGCAGACATCGAAAATTGACCATTACCGCCATTTTGAAATCCAAGATGGCGACTTCCGGTTACCACAAAATAGTGAGAACCACCATCAATTTGGGTGTCATTTGAAAGGGAATGGTGAGCAGACATCGAAAATTGACTTTCACCGCCATTTTGAAATCCAAGATGGCGACTTCCGGTTACCACAAAATAGTGAGAACCACCATCAATATGGGTGTCATTTGAAAGGGAATGGTGAGCAGACATCGAAAATTGACTTTCACCGCCATTTTGAAATCCAAAATGGCGACTTCCGGTTACCACAAAATAGTGAGAACCACCATCAATATGGGTGTCATTTGAAAGAGGATGGTGAGCAGACACCGAAAATTGACCTTCACCGCCATTTTGAATTCCAAGATGGCGACTTCCGGTTACCACAAAATAGTGAGAACCACAATCAGTATGGGTGTCATTTCATACACCTTTAAAATTTGAAGATCCAAGGAATATTAATTAACCCAAAAATGGATTGAAGTGAATTAAAAGCAATTTTATTGAAAATTAGCATTTTTTCGCTTTTTTCCTCATATAACCTATTTTAAAACCACTAAAATTAATATGGAAGTGTATATATAATATTTTTATTGATGCGAGAAACAAATCACAAAATTTTAATTTCTTGGGGTCGATCATTCTTATCCAGGGGGTGGCATCCGTATGTTGATGTACAGACGTTGACAGTATCCAACATATAGTGGGCCCGGTCGCTACTAGGCTCATATCTCACATGCTCTTGCGCTTCTAGGCTCATACATCCCATGCTCTTACATTGGGTTGTTTTATCTTTATTGTCTTCATGCCTCATCCACGAAGCATGAAGTGTATGGTGCTGCATCCACGATGACTCCACCATCCTTGACGTGAGAGTGTCTTGGAATGCTCGAGTCGAATAAATGGTAGTTAAACTGAATCGGATAGCGTTTCCGAGTGAACGTAACGATTGAGCATTTACTCGGATGTAAAACCATTCTGTTTAGGTCACACCACGTACTAAAGCTCTCCAGTTCACTCTGAAAAAACTCGGAATCAGTTTAATCCCGTATTTGTCGAAAAATTTTCATATCATGGGCGAAAGAAAGGCGGGGTCCTTGTAATTTAATATTGATGTCATTAAAGTAGAGGAGGAAAATTAATGGACCGAGATGGCTACCTATTGAGATGCCGGATGTAGTGAAGAATGGTGCAGATAGGCAGTCCTTAATGCTGATTTGGAATTGCCTTCCATCGAGGAACCAACGCAGAAGTTGTCCATGAATACCGAGTTTGTCCAGCTTCGCTATTGCGACATCATGGTTAATTTTGTCGAAGGCCGAACCGATCCATGTGAACAGCATCGGTTCGCAATCCGTCAGTAAATCCATCGAGTACATATGTTGTAAACGAGAGCAGGTTGGTCGTTGTCGATCATTTAGGCATAAAACCGTGTTGTTGCAATGTAATGTTTGCAGTGAAAGAAAATCGGATCTAAAACGGCTACTACTGAACACCCCCTTTCAAACGTTACCCATGTTTATGATGGTTCTCACTATTTTCTGGTAACCGGAAGTGATCATATTGGATTTCAAAATAGCCTAATTGTCGATTTCCGATGTCTGCTCACCATTCCCTTTCAAATGACACCCATATTGATGGTGGTTCTCACTATTTTGTGGTAACCGGAAATCGCCATCTTGGATTTCAAAATGACGTAATTATCAATTTCCGATATTTACTGACACCCGCTTTCAAATTATACCCATATTGATGATGGTTCTCTCTACTTTGTGGTTACCGGAAGCCGCTATCTTGGATTTCAAAATGGCGTAACAATCGATTTCCGATGTATACTGACCCTTTTTAAATGACACCCATATTAATGGTGGTTCTCACTATTTTGTGGTAACTGAAAGTCGCCATCTTGGATTTCAAAATTACGTAATAATCAATTTCCGATATCTACTGACACCCCTTTTCAAATGACACCCATATTGATGGTGGTTCTCACTATATTGTGGTAACCGGAAGTCGCCATCTTGGATTTCAAAATGGCGGTAATGATCAATATTCGGTGCCTGCTAACCACCTCCTTTCAAATGACACCCATATTGATGGTGGTTCTCACTATTTTGTGATAACCGGAAGTCGCCATCTTGGATTTTAAAATGGCGGTGATGGTGAATTTTTGGTGTCTGCTGACCATCCCCTATAAAATGACACCCATATTGATGGTGGTTCTCACTATTTTGTGGTAACCGGAAGTCGCCATCTTGGATTCCAAAATGGCGGTGATGGTCAATTTTCGGTGTCTGCTCACCATCGCTTTTCAAATGACACCCATATTGATGGTGGTTCTCACTATTTTGTGGTAACCGGAAGTCGCCATCTTGGATTTCAAAATGGCGGTGGTGGTCAATTTTCGGTGTCTGCTCACCATTCCCTTTCAAATGACACCCATATTGATGGTGGTTCTCACTATTTTGTGGTAACGGAAGTCGCCATCTTGGATTTCAAAATGGCGTAATTATCGATTTCCCATATCTACTAACCACCTCCTTTCAAATGATACCCATATTGATGATGGTTTTCTCTGATTGGTGATAAATCATTTTTGAAAACATTTTTAGAATAAAAATGGAATATATATCCTCTCAGGGCAAAAGTGGTATATCTTTTTAACCCACTTTTGCGCTAAGGTTTTTTTATCCCATTTCTGCTCTGACTGGTACTTAAACCGGTTTTGCTCTAAATAAAACGTATACCGCTTTTGCTCGTAGCGAATTTTTAACCCACTCTTGCTCTCAGCCTCTCATATTGACATTTGGCAAAACGACGTACCCAGAGTACGTGAAAATCGGAGTTACTCGCGTAGCAACTCGCCCCTACTATCCTACGCCGATGTTATGCTACAGCTGTTTCCGGTATGGGCACCCCAGGACACGATGTCCCGGTCCAGCACGCTGTAGTAAATGCTCGGGAATCCACACCGAAGACCAATGCACTAACCAGTCCTACTGTATCAATTGCAAAGAAGACCACCGACCAAGCGATCGTCAATGCCCCAAATTCCAAAAGGAAATAGAAATAATTCGGATCAAGGTTGAACATAACCTGTCATTCCCAGAGGCCAGAAAGCGAATGGAAGAGTCCAGTAGAAGCTACGCCCAGGTCACCGCGCAAAAGAACACTCCGATACTTGGCACCAAAACTGATACAACTAACGTTAATTCTAGCAGGAAGACAACGGATGATCGGATCACCGAGCTGCTAGAAGAGATGAACAAAAAAACCCAGGAAATTGCCAAACTCGAACAACTAGTCAACAAAATGAAAACCTACATCAAGGAAAATTTAGCAGGCTCTTCAAGCAAGAGACCAACAAACCAAACAGCTACAACACCAAAAACACCTATTACCCCGGTAATACCAACTAATCAGACCATCCCCACTACAAACCCGAAACGCCCTCGCACCGACACTGAGTCGAAAACCGTAGAGACAGAATCCCTTAGCGGGCAAACGATCCTCCCAGCAAACACTAAACACAAGCCGAACAACCAAACACCAAAGGTAACCGATGTCGAAATAGAAAGAATGGACACCATGTGTGAGACCTCCAATATCTCAATAGACATATCCGATGATGAAACCTCAAACACAAAGCGAACACAACTCGATTCAACCCTTAATGGACTCAACTTCAATGAATAATTCTAGTAAGGCAACTATACCCATCCCCAGCACCACCAACATCGTCAACCTAAACACAAACGTCAACAATAACATGTACAACCTCAGCCAGCGGCTTGGGGCTGGGGAAAGTGTAGTACCCACCCCACTTCCTCCAGAGGAAGCGCAGTTGGGTGAAGGATCTGTCCGGGACGTCTTACCTCAACTCGTTGACAGTGATTTCCCCAATGCGGCCTTTAACTACAATGAATCCGGAAAAAAAAGTGCAACTATGAACAAAGGAAGCCCAACACAACGCAGCAGCCCAACCACGTTTTCAATTTACAATTGGGCAAATCCAGCTACAAGTGCACATGATTGTACCTACAAGGAACCTGCAAGGAGTAATAAGTACCCTTTTGTTATCGAACCCTCGCAAATACACACAGCAACAACATCGTGCACCAGCAACCCAAAACGCCACATTCCTGTGCCAGCCCTGACCGAAAAAGTACCGGATTCATCCGAAGAGCTTTCGGCGGCTGCTGGCACAGGGAAGCGCGGCTACTTACAGGCAAGTACCAATCAGTACATCCCATCAGAACCGTACCTACTCGTTTCCCTACCACCCTTAGGAACCAAGAGTCAAACAAGCAATGTCCCGCCCACAACCAGATGTCTTGTTGGAAGCGGAGCCTACAGAGAATGCCTAGCACTTCCCTCCACATCGTGGAATGTAATCAAGTGCTGCTCAGCTTGCAGAGCGGTGAGTATCAACAGAAATCACCAATCCCTAGGTGCCCCAAACCACGAGCCACTACCCTTGGAACCGACAGACACTACATCTGCTCAGCGTGAAAACGATCCAGCACTCAACGAAAACCAAGCTACAAAGGCCATAGAACTCTTGATGAACTCCCCGAAATTATCAGACCTAGAACCCGAAATCGTTGACCATCTACCGCCCGAGACTTTTGGTATCCAATGGAATATTAGTGGACTCCGATCTCATCGTAATGAACTACAAATTTTACTCGTAAAATATAGGCCGATCGTGGTAAGCCTTCAGGAAACGAACGCTGAAGCAAACTCACTTAGTGAAAACTACATCGGAATGGGCTACCATCTTTTGCTCGGGCCGTGCTCCACTCACGGAAGACAAGGTGCAGGGATGGCAGTTAAGGACGGAATCCCATTCGAGAAGCTAGACTTGCAAACCAGTATCCAAGCAGTTGCAGTCAGAATTCATGCACCAGTAAAGATGACAGTTGTATCCATCTATCTACCGCCTAGAGAGAAAAATTCTGCAAAACAACTAAATAACCTGATACAAGAACTACCAAAACCGGTCCTTCTGATGGGTGACATGAATGCCCACCACCCAGCATGGGGTAGCAAACCGACTGCATCGAATAACGAAGCACGCCGAAGGGGTAACAAGATCCTAGAAACTGTGATTAACCATGACATGATAATATTGAACAATGGATCCCATACAAGAATCGACCCTGTCACCGGAAGCACACAGGCACTCGACGTCTCAATCTGTTCAACATCGATTGCCAATAGATTTATCTGGAAAATTGTACCGGACTGCTCCGATAGCGATCATTTTCCGATCCTAATTGACTTCCCAGGATGCCAGGATGAACCTAGACGACGAAGGCGATGGATTTACGATCGAGCAAACTGGCAACTATTTGAGGATACAATTAGTAGCAAAATTCGCCCAGACCTAACTTCTACGGTGGAGCAGTTCACACATGGAATTATAGAGGCTGCTGAAGCAAGCATACCCAGAACCGGTGGTAACCCTGGTCTAAAAACAGTCGCATGGTGGTCTGCTGAAGTAGAACAAGCAGTAAAAACCCGAAGAAAATGGTTACGGGCACTTCGCCGAATCGAGGATGCAGACCCCAGGAAAGAGAGCTTTCTGCAACGCTTCCACGAAGCTCGCTCAGCGTGTCGCAAGGTTATCCGAGAAGCAAAAAAGAAAAGCTGGGAAGAATTAGTTCAAAGTATCAACCCTAGTACACCCACCACGCAAGTGTGGAGTCGCATAAACCAACTGCAAGGAGGCAAACGAAGTAACACGATTACCTTGAATCTATCGAATGGCATGACCAGCAATGGACCGGAAATAGCCGAGGCATTTGCTAACGAGTACAGAAGTAAATCAGCTGACACTAACTATACTGAAAAGTTTCGCAAAAAGAATACGGCATCCAAGAACAAGTTTACCCAAAATACACGACCGAACCTATTTAAGCAGTTTAACGCAGATTTTACAATGGACGAACTAACATGGGCCCTATCTCGCCGAGGCGGGTCGTCTACCGGGAACGACAACATTGGGTACCCGCTACTACAGCATCTACCTTTTACGGCAAAAACAGTTTTGCTGGATCTGTACAATAAAATATGGGAAAGTGGCAGTTTTCCGGTTCAGTGGAAAGAGGGTATAGTAATTCCGATACCCAAACCAAATAGCGATCGTAGTAAACCAGACGGCTACCGTCCAATAACTCTGCTCAGTTGTCTTGGAAAACTATTCGAGCGTATGGTAAACCGCCGATTAATAACCGAACTTCAGGCCACAGGACGGCTGGACCATCGACAACACGCATTCATAGCAGGTAGAGGCGTCGATTCCCATTTAGCATACTTGGAATCATATCTGAACAAAAACGACAATGAGCATGTGGAAATTGTTTCACTAGACATAGCTAAAGCCTATGACACGACATGGCGCCCTGCCATCCTCCGAACCCTTCAAAAATGGAAAATCTCCGGTCGTATGATGAACATTCTTTCTAGTTTCCTCAACGAGAGAACTTTTCGTGTAGCTGCAAATGGAGAATTATCCAGCCGCAAGGTGGCCGAAAATGGTGTACCTCAGGGATCCACACTATCAGTAACTTTGTTTTTAGTTGCCATGCAACCCATCTTCGAGATAATACCAGCCGATGTTCAGATCCTGCTATACGCTGACGATGTGTTGTTGATCGCCAAAGGAACCAACTTCAGTCAAGTGCGCCAGATCCTAAGAAAAGCTGTTCTATCAGTCTCAAAATGGACCGAAAGCGTAGGTTTTGTCGTTGCCCCGGAGAAATCTAAATTTATGCACATTTGCAGCATGAAACATCGAAAACGTGGACGAGCTATTAAACTGAATCGGAAACCAATTCCATATGTCAGGAAAATGAGAATCCTAGGAATTGTAGTGGACTCAAGACTGAACTTTCTCCAACATTTTGCTAGCATTCGGAAAAGCTGTTCTAGTCGCATCAACATTCTTCGAATCCTGGGGCATCGTTTGAAGAGAAGCAGTCGAGCAACACTTCTGAACGTAGGCTCAGCACTTGTTACTTCAAAGCTGCTGTTCGGAATCGGACTAATCAGCTCCAACATCGAGGGGATGGAACGATCCTTAGCTGCTATCTACAATGAGGTTGTACGACAGGCATCCGGAGCCTTTAGAACAAGCCCGATTACTTCAATAATGGCAGAAGCTAATCGTCTACCATTTCGACTAGTACTGGTCCAACGGCTTTCGCAACTCGTGGTACGTCTAATGGAAAAAGACACAAACATTAAAAAACTTCCTGTGGCCAAACGAGCAGAGGAGCTATTCCTCAAAACAACTGGATTATCCATACCAGACGTCTGCAGCCGACTTAGACTGATCGACAGAGAATGGCACGCTTCAGCACCCCGTGTCGACTACGAACTCAAAAAGACCATTAAAGCAGGTACTCATAAACAGGTAGTAATCCCTATATTTCAAGAGTTCATACAGAACAACTATCCTATCCACAAACAAATATATACCGATGGCTCGAAGCACGAATCGGAGACTGGAGTGGGCGTAGCAGAAAGTTGCAGTGAGGGCAGTTACTCGCTGCCGGGACCATGTAGTATTTTTTCAGCAGAAGCCTTTGCAATTAGCGAAGCCGTTAACAAGGTCAAGAAGAGCGAAAGCGTACTAATTCTCACCGATTCGGCAAGCTGTCTCGAGGCTATCCGTGGCGGCCACTCGGGGCATCCATGGATTCAGAAAATAGAACGGGCAGTTATGGGACGTAGCATAACATTCAGCTGGATTCCAGCACACGCGGGCATTGCGGGAAACGAGAAAGCTGATAAACTCGCCAACGAAGGTCGAAAGAAAATACAAATGGATATTCCACTGCCCTCTCAAGATGCCATACGATACGTGAAAAAGACAATTTCCGACACTTGGGACATAGAATGGCACCAAACACAAGAACACTTGAGACTGGTGAAACCATTCGCAAATAAGTACATCGATCGAAAATGTGCATCAGAACAGCGTACTTTGACCAGGCTACGTATAGGTCACACACGTGCAACGCATTCTCACCTCATGGATCGGAGCCCACCACCAAACTGTTGCTATTGCGGAGAAATCCTCACGGTCCACCATATACTCGTTAACTGTCGCGGATTCGCTTCGATACGGAAAGAGTGCGGCGTAAGCGGAACTATTACCGAAATCCTGTCTAACGACCCGAACAAAGAAAAAGCTGTGTTAAAATTTATAAGTAAAGCAAAGATAAGTATATAATAGAACTATATTAAGCCCTAAGCTATTCCTAGCGACACGAATGCCACTTATGTGGTAAAGTGTCAAAAAAAAATAAAAAAAAAAAAAAAATAAAAATTTCATGAAAAGTAACTTGAGTGAATTTAAATTTATTTCTCTTGAGAATGGAGGAACATTAAATTATTTTTTCTAATCAATGGGTTTTAATGTCCGTAAAAATCTTAATGCTATGTCGCGCAGCTTCTGACCCTACTCTCCCCTCGTCACACTTCGTCACAAATTTAATATACCCCCCCCCCCCCTACTACCCCCAAAATGCTACGTCATTTATGCATGGCCCCTAATAGCCTGTGCACACTGGCGTGGCCGATTGGCGGGTCGCCGTGGATTAACTTTCTCTGTGGGCTGTGTTTGCAGACATTGTTCAACAGCTTAATGGCAGTCTTTGCGAGCACGGCTCGCAGTGGGAGTCATAGTGTCGCGTTTTTGGGTCGACCTCGTCAACGTGCACAGGCGCATTAAAAAAATAAAAGTTGAACCCTATTACAACCCTGTACAACTGTTATGTGCTAGTCGTATGTCTATCTGTGTATGTGATTCGATTCGATTCATTCGGGAAGTCGGATTGGAATAGTCAGCATAGCATGAGAAACTTCTACAGAATGCAATTGTCGTTAATGGTAAACATATATCATTTTCTGGCATTTAGACGATTCCAAGTAATTTTATTGCATGTTACATGTGTATTGTTCAATTAATACTCAATGACAATACTAACTCATTTTATTTTATTTATTATCCGTCTCATGCGTCACATTCCTCTGATAACCTCTTCGAGTTCATACAACAAAAAGGTCAACATTGCTGCCAACAATGACTATTCGCTGCCATCAGACGTCGCCAGGTTTTGGAAGAATTGAGATGTACTTCCATACTCAATTCAATCAAATAAGTAGGAACGACCAACAAACTGCAAGTAGCATATTACACGTGTCTTATTTTAAAATATTACATATTGTTTGTATTAACATATTATTTACAGGTAACACACATATCTCAACACCCAACACTTCCCATACACACGTAAACATTCACACACGCAAATATACAAATGCTCGACAGGTGACTGGGCCAAGTGCATTCACTTGTAGGATCTATCATTTCGATGATCGCCTCGATTCAGTTCAGAGTTTTAGCGAAGACTGCATATCAAGAAGACTGGCAACTGTGTCCAGAATCTGGAGACAGTAACAGCAACGCCACTTGCGGGTAAAGGTGGTACTTTCCATAGTGATGCACACACACACACACACACACACACACACATATACACTTTTACATTTAGCTTCCTACCTTCCTCCAGTAGAGGCGCTGGAACCTCTGTCGCTTTTCGTTTGTATGGAGGAAGGAAAGATATATCAGTCTTCTTAATATGCAGTCTTCGGTTTTAGGCTAGCGACCTCAAAAAAAATAAGGTTATCTTGTGCTTTCTTCACCTCTTCGAGGTTCTGGCCTTCATTCTTTTGCGCGTCAACCAGCAGAGCAATGGCAGTGCTTCGTTTCTTGTGAGCTTTCTAGATACCGTTATTCGAGATAAGTACCGCAATAATTTTCCGCTTCCCTCTCTTGGTTTTCCTACTAACCAGCGCTGGGCAATAGGCCTGCGCGAAAATGACATCCCCTGGCAGTGGTGGTTCACCACAAGGTGAGATGGATGTTGATACAAAAACGACTCCTCGGTTCAAGCTTTGTCCATGCTCGTCCACCGGGCCGTACGTGATCATCTTCTTGGCTAAAGACAGAAGTGTTCGAATTTATTGCAAATTTCTCGAGTTTTGACGGAACGATATTCGGCTGTTACAGAAATATCGAAAATACGTCCTGATAAACTTCAGGTGGTGGTAAATAGTGTGAAGCAGGCAAATGATATTGCCGACTACGGGCTTTTTACGAACGAGTGCAGGGTATATGTACCAGCCAATCGGATTTGCTGACACTTGGGGTTGGTTGTTTTAAAGCCAGTGAAGATACTGGAGTGCGAATGTTTGTATTCAGCATCTGTCGCAGCTGATTGAAAGAAGACATATGTCAAATCATACTCCTATCAGGTGACCTTCGCCGCATCTGCCCTACCTAACTACTTCCTCTTTGGCATGTTTCGGCTACCTGTTCGCCTTTCGGTGCCGCGGGTCATGAATTGTACTAATTGCGAACAACTGGGACACAGCTTCCCATTGGGTTCACAAAACTGTTACATTACATTTACAACTTTAAGGAGATCGAATATCCAGTAGGTGAATGGAGAACAGTGAGTCTAGTTATGTAAGGTCTGCAAACTAGACTCGATGGAACTATCCAGGTTAGTCATGGATATCACATACATTTGGAGGAACCATTGAAAAGAAATCTGTAAGTAACACTAACAAACATCTAATTTCAGGAACCGTACGAGGTGGCGCTGGGCCCATGACCTTCGACTCGTATGGTATATGTGCTCCTTCTTGCAAGTTGATATTCAATTCGCTTAAGTGGCGGACATGTGGATTCTGTTAGTTATCCGCTCTTTTGACCTTGGGTATGAGGCCAGGAACGGACATTCGGTTCGAGAAACTTTAAGGGGAATGGAGGATAAATATTTCTTGTCTTATGGGCAGAGATTACCTTGCCTCGTCTAGCTACTCAGCATAATGGTAATAGAAAAAACAGGGCTTATGTAATGAATACGTACATTGCCTAGAACAGGAATAATCGAATTCTGCTATAAGATGAAGATGAAACAGCACAGTTGTAGGAAAAAGTATTCGCGAGTAAGGACTAATACTGTTAGTATGTTTACCGTATCAATGCATGCTTGTATGCATGGATGTGTATAGGAGCAATGTATCCCTGAGCAACATGGAACGACAGCCTCTAAGTCGCCAAAACGGTCATGGGAAGCCGGGTGCGCGGTCATAAGTGTGACCATAAAGCACTGCATTCACTGTCAAGTGCAACGTTGAGACAACAGACACTTTATGTAACAGACTAGCGGAGAGAAAAACAGTAAAACTAGCAACCATGAATGTAAACTGACATCACGGAAGCTCCCATAAGCTTTGCATGGGCTTCCTCTTGTACTTTCCCTCTCAAAACCCTCATGCTTGTTTGGCTGCACTTTTTGACAGTCCGTTTGGCTGCAATTTTTGACACTTCGCTAGTCTGTGTATAAAGTGTATGTAGGTGAGACGGTAGCTGTACAGTTAATTTGCATAGGTTGCATAAATAGGTTGTTGACACAGCCCGATTGCACACTGATAAATAACAACAATAACAATAACTTTAAGATCCACCAGAGATCGAATATGTGTGTGTATACAATCCTCTACAAACATATGATTAGGGTGTAAAAGCCAGCTGTCGAAATTTACTTTGAGTGCAAATTCCGGGCAAATTGTTACTCACCAACCACAGATGTTGGCAGTGAACAAAAGGGGAAAGTTTTTTCTTGCATTAAATTCTGCGAACTGTGTTTGGCCAGTACGGTTTGTCTGGAATTTCATTTCAAAGAGAAGGACCGCTGGACGAGGCGGCCGGCGACCAGCCGTCGGAGGCGACGGCCCCTCGCAAGCAAACCTATGGTCCACTCGTTTGCCCGGATTACTCAAACATAGGGGCTATAAATTAGTTTAAGTTCGACTGAGCGACAGCGATGTCG
Source organism: Topomyia yanbarensis (assembly GCF_030247195.1). Taxonomy (NCBI): domain Eukaryota; kingdom Metazoa; phylum Arthropoda; class Insecta; order Diptera; family Culicidae; genus Topomyia; species Topomyia yanbarensis. The sequence goes on along the minus strand of NC_080671.1, from coordinate 27,360,589 downwards.
GACAGCACGCAACTTGAAGCGATGTGACGTAGCCACAGTAGTCTTAAATGTTGTTTTATTAATTGGTAAAGAAGAATAATCTAATTAATTTTGGTTCAAGTTCAATTTTAGTACTATTGGTAAACCAACTCATTTAAAGTCATTTGAATATTTAGGTAGTTGCCGTTATACTCAAACATGTGATCAACATGTCAGCTGCTTACAACTGCATAACTAACTTTCCCTCGAACGATGAACGTTATTGTCAACATACAATCAAAATACATAATACACACAAGAAAGGATATACTCAAAAAACATCCTGGTAATCAATAACTTTATCACCACATATACCTATGCTAAACGACTGTTTTCTAAATTACTGTTTTCTTTAACATAACACTATTTGTATGGAAAGACCTTCAGCAGTAGCACGGATTAAAGTTATGACGAATTACCTGCCCCTCGAACATTTCAAATTATGTGTTTCCCCTGTAGTTGAAAAAATGGCAAATGACCTCCAGTGTGATCACTTCTTAAAATTATGCCAAATGTCCGTTATGCTAAATGACCTGCAGTGTGATCAATTCTCAAAATTATGCTAAATGACCATTATGCCAAATAACCGTTATGCCAAATGTCCGTTATGCCAAATGACCTTATGTCAAATGACTTTATGCCAATTGACCCAGACCCTAAATATTATTTATGTGTTATATTAGCACGATTTTTTTGTGCCGATTGCTGAAGCAAACAGACTCGAATGTTCTAGACAACGATATCCCAATTTTCGCCAACTTCGTGTTTTTCCAGCTTAGCTGCCGTTGCCAACCCGCTGTCCGACTTCTGCCGTCTACTCCCTACTGTTGCTAATATAGAAGCTAGTCGAAACGTGAACCAATCCTTCAGAGAAGCCGTCCAACTTGACATACATCCCTTTCCAGACACCCTCGCAAAGTTTCGTCCTTGGTTTCTTCATTGACTTGTTTCTAGAGTGACCGAACTCAAATGCGGTTTACTTTTTTCCTGGACAGGAAGTTAAGGGGTTACAAAGTTGGAACTAAAAAAATCTAAAAAAATTCTGAAGTACTTTTGAAAATAGCTGTGAGAAGTTTCATCCTGATCGGAGCACTAGATTTTTAACTACAGCCGTTTGCAGCGCGCAGGTTCTCTCGCGAATAAAGTAAACACAACAATTTAAACGCAATTATCTCGGAATGAAGTTTTTTGAAAAGTATCGTTGCGGTCAAAAAAAAATGCAAAAACACTTTAAAAAAATCACAAGCTTAGCTCACTTTTTGTCAACTTTGTATATAACCCCTTAATAATTTTTTAAAAGTAATGCAATACACTCATGGTGGGGGGGGGGTTTGAACCCCCCCCCCCCCCCTTGCGCACGGGCTTGTATTAAACAAACAAACAAAATCTGCAAGAGGTTCAATTACTCGGCCTTATTCTGCGCGGCGTGTAACGTGAGGTGAGTAAACTTACCTCACTTTACGTGACTTTTTTCGCCCGATTCTGATGGGGTTTTCGATTGATTGACACCGGTGTAGTGGAGTGCACTGAAACTGCACCGTTTTTGCACTTTCTAGCAGAAGTGCAGAAAACTGGGTATGTTCCATTGACACTTCTGCTAGAAAGTGCAAAAACGGTGCAGTTTCAGTGCACTCCACTACACCGGTGTCAATCAATCGAAAACCCCATGAGAGTCGACTCGAGTGAGGTGAGATTCCCCATTGCGGTTAAATGGGCGTCTCACGTCACCCGAAGTGACTTCAGAATTGGGTGAGAAAAGTCACTTAGAGTGAGGTGAGATTAGTCGTCTCACGTCACACGCCGCGCAGAATAGGGCCGACTATGATGTAACTCCATTTTCTTTTTTTTATCCCTTTATGGGCAGCTACACACTTAATTTAGATTACTGGGTACAGTAAAATTTTGCTGGGGTTTTGAACAGCAAATCGTTCGGTAATCAATTCAGTAAAACAATTTGGTACCGAACTCTGCCATCCGTTCTATCCAAACGTCAAAATACACTGGTCAGTCAGCAGTTTCCTCTGAAAATGGTGACTTGACAGATGATTTGCTGTACCTGTTTTGTAAGTTTTTGACGAGGTTCGGTAACGTTGGTACAATTTTGCCGAACAATCAGTTAGTATTTTACTGGATAATGTTTATGTACCGAAAAAACAGAAGAGCTGATAAATTCAGTGCAAAACATTGCGGGTTTCATTAACTTTTTCGAAAAATTACTGAAAGTCGCTAAAAAAATGAAAACTATTCCGCAAATTTTTAAACAATTTGCTAACAGCTCCTTAAAAATATCACTTTACTGAGCAAGTCGTCAAAAGAAATTACTGAACAAGTTTGGGCTGGGTTAGTGTGTAGGGCCGAGGGTGGTGGCTAGCGGATTTCATACATCCTTGACCTGACGGACGAAGCTATGTTGCCTTGAACACAGGCAGTACAGATCCAAGGCCATCATTAAAATGATAAGTTCTGTGTTTGAGATGTACTTCACCCGGTTGCCAGACGAATACCTGTAATTATTACGCGTGATTTTGTATGTATATGTCTAATTGTGAGTCCTACTGTGGTGGTTTGTGCGTGGAATGTGTAAGTTTTAGCGTTCGAGTCCAGGGGTGCATACTTGTCTGAGTTGGTGTGGATGCTCACTAATTGCGTAAGAGTTTGTGGATGTTTTTTTGAGAGTTGCTCCACTGGAGCCGCAGAGCTAGGGTGTCGGAAGAGCTACCCGTCAGAATCACTCGCTACAATTGCAGACGAGATCAATTGCAGCGGGTCGTGATACTAAATGACATTTGTTGTGCAAAGACAGGGACGTCACGATCGCGTGCATCATCACGAGGGGCTCGAGCGTTTCTCCGTTAACGTGTTCGATCGCGTGGGCGTTTGCATGTCGCGTTTGCCAGCGTGCATGTAACTTCGCATATTTAAATTCAATTTTATAACCGTGTTTCCACTCGCATATTCGCGTGTGTTCTTAGATGATCGCGCGCGGACCGTGAATTTGATACTTAATTTTCGCAGTATGGCTCAGATGCTAAAATAGGGTGCGTTCTTCCATATCACTTTCGCGTGTTCGAGATTTTGGATGTATTGGTGGACGATCACATTTGCATGTTCGCCCCTGCCAATTCATGACGAGGGACTCAGACATTTGTATTGTGCCAGGTCGGGGCACGTCGCTAAGCCCAAGGTGCCTCCAGAAAATACTTGGCCCCAAACCCACATTGTACATTATTTCGACCATGGCATAAGTGGGTAATAAAGGTCGCCATGTTAAGTACTAAATTTGATCACAATGTAGCTTAACTAAAAATAAAATAATCTTGTACCAAGTATCTATGTGATATCATCACTGTAATACTGCAGAGGGAACTATGATGTAACACCATTTTTAGAATAAAATTAAAATTTCTCCTCAAAAGTCCTTGTGTTCTACATGCCAAATTTAACATCAGCGACATATATGAGTGCCGATTTTGGTTTTTATCATATTTGTCTCACATTCGACAGTTTTTTCTCAACAGAATTTGAATCCTTTGAACACTAAGCAGGTCAGGTTTCTGTGAAATTCGTTCAAAATTTAACAAACATTGAATAGATTTGGCTACCTGTTCATTTAGACCCCCTCCTGTTCATTTTACCCACAATTCCCCTACGAATTATCGCCTGGTGGGCCAAAATAAGGCAATGGTCAAAAATACCCTCGATACGGTGTTCAATAAACTGCCCCTTACCGTTCAATCAGTTGGGTGTTGTAACCGTCGGTTACGATGGCTCCGCTACAATAAATAACAATCCTCGAGCGGTTCAATATTTTGCCTTCCCAGTATCCACATCCAACTCTGCCTTTGCCTGCTTCGAACTCCACTGCCAACCAAATGGTACCCACATATCATTTCACAGTACTTATTTACAGCGGTACCTGTCTCATTTAGCCGTCGCTACACTCCACGGGTAGAGCGACCAGAAAAAGGGTTTGCAAGCGGATATAGCCGAGCTTTCAAACTTCGGAGGTGTTCGGTTCATCTCCGGTGCCGACTTACGAACGGGATATCGTTTTATGGTCAGCTCCAGGCGCTGACTCTTCTTTCTGCTCTGACAATCAAAGAAATAAGAAGTGCGCGTGGTGTTCTTAATTTTGTATTGTATTTTTGTTAACTGTCAAAAGTGTTGCAAATTTATTAATTTAATGTATTTGTTAGCTACAGTTAGTCAAAGTAAAGTCCACAGTTAAAAAGGTTAATTAATGTACCTAAAATATTACAGTTTAAAAGGTATTTGTAAAAATGATTGATGCCAAAAATAATTAATATAAAATTTAGTTGTACACAAAATAAAATAACAGTGAGAAGACGGTTCACAGGCAAATTGAAAATACCGGAAGAAGGTAAAAATTGTGTATAACATGTAGACGTGAAGTTGGTAGCGGTTACCACATGGTTTTATGGCTATGTTACTAATACCTCTGAGTAGGTCCCCAGAGGGTCTTTTATTCTCGGCTCCAGATTGCCATCTGGAGGCTATTATTTCGTAGGACGATACCAGGAACGTCAACGTACGGTTCTCTGGCCGCTGCCACGTGCCAAGAACACCTGAGAATGATCCCGGCGACCACAAGGTCATTCTTCTGACCGCTGGCAACCCTGGAAACCGGCACCCACAAGTCGCAGGTCGAATCTACACCCGATAGCAGAAAATGCCATTGTCCGGTCGAAGGACGCACGCCATAACCAGCTTTGAGAGTCCCCCAGCACGCTCCGGCCGCTAACTGTTGGACCAGAGTCCCAGCCATAACCGACGCACCGCCACCGTACACAGGCATTGTCACCGCTAACACCCATAGCTAAGAACCACCGACCATGCCTACATCATATTCGACGATCCGGCCATCTTCCGTCTACACCAGAAAAACCAAAACCACAAGTAGCAAGTGACGTCACTTGGAATAATCTTAATGATAAGCAATAAATAGAGTTGAAGATGTTTAATAATGTAGTTTAGCTATACTGTAACATAACTGAGCCTTGGGTTGCTCGAATTTTCGGACTCGAAAGGAGTCACCAGCCCTGGTCGTTGGTTGTCGTCCAGGAAGTTGGATCAGGTCGTAGCTTTTGAGCATCCCCTACGTAAGTACACCCGTTTGCTGGTCTTCGTCTGGTTGCATAGTCTGTGATATTACCGAAGGCAAATGGGTCACCCTCTAAATGAGTGCATCTGATGGTGTGTGGCATCCATATTCACCACAAGTAAGCATACTTTTTCCCACCCTGAGCAGCTCGATGTTACAGTGTTTGGTTGATTTAATAAACGCCTTTGTGTATGCAACGAACGCAGTCGACGATGAAACATATTAGATGCTATTGAATAATAACAGTATGTATACGCCTGGAATCGCATGTAGATATTTTCTTTTTTTTCTGTCTACTTTATTTTTCGTCTCGCATAGCCTCCATGCTGCCTCACATATTTTAAGGACATTATACATGCGAGCCACAACATAGCTGCTACGCCGCACACACCCCTCTACCCCTGCCTAACCATGTATCTGACATGAGCAAATATAAAAATACGTTTTTCAACACACTAACCTTGCTGGTGTGCCACGAAACTGCTAGTTAAGGAATCTAGAATACTTTCCTATACAATCAATCCGAGTTTTTGACGGAATGCCATCTGGCCTGCGTTAAGCCAGACCGAGCTGAGCGCCATAATTTTTTTCTGGCATTTTTCATGTTAAAATGCATTTTTAGGTAACTTATTATTAGCGTGGCAAATTAAAGACCACTTATTTGCTTTCGTTTGACATTTGTATTCCCAAAAATAATTAGATGTGGCTGTTGCTGGTGCTATGTTGGATGCGATAGCGATTTTAGAGCATGTATCTCTAAATGGCGCTTGGTCCTCTTTGGCTTAACACAGGCCATCTGTAGTTCCTATTTTGTGCGAAAATATCACCCCTCTTCACTTGGGGTTTCTTTTCGAAACACTCTTATTTTTCTTCTTCTCTTTTTCATTGCACTTTTTCAAATGCACTTTATTCTCACATCACTGCAAAAACACTCGTGAAACTTTAATCGTTTACTAACAAAACTTCAAATTTTCTGCCAATGTGCAGATGACCAAAGGAAAATGTTCGGAAACTCTCATTTGTGCGTTTGAATTTTCACTTCAGATTTCAGTTTTTCTCAATGTAAACAAGCGAGTCGGTGCCTAGCAACGTGGCTTCCACATATCCTCACCTTAAACGAGCTGACTGCATTAAGCGGACGCTACACGAGCAGAAATATTGACAATAAATCGTATATTGATCAATATATTGATGTTGTAAGGTAATCTTGAAAATATTGATTCTGTAGAATTTAAATGGGATTGATGGATTGAAGCAGTCTTGTCAATATATTTATTGACAATACTTCTGTCTCGTGTAGGGTCCGCTTTAGACTTTTTTTTTCGTATCCGCGAGTCCCGTCCAAGGTGTTCTCTAGACACATTCCATCGTTAGTAAAAGTTTAACAAATTCTATGATGTTCGCTCAAAAACTGCATGGAACACATTTTCAAAGTTCTAATATAACGTTGATGTGATGTATTTTCCGCTTTCCAGGCTGTCTATTTACTCTGAGAGGCAAAATATCGTAAAAAATACCAAAAACGATTGCACATGAAATGTTGTCCTCCAACGCAATCCCACGGGACTAAAGAGCACCAGGCAATCACGCGGAATCATGGTAGAGGTAGAAAACGAGGCACTGCATGACCAGGATGGTACGGAACAAATTTTAATGTCAATGAAACATTTCGATTCAAGTTTCAATTTATTTTGAGCAAAAGTAATGAAATGTTTTGTTCAACCCGTATACAAAGTATACCAACAGGAGTGGCAACTAGATCACGGTAGCAAAACTTGCACAAGCATCCATATATGCAGTTAAGGAAGATGATGTTATAATTCGTTATAAAAACCCTTGTTTCGCAAGCGATGTGCGGATGCGGCAAACATTCAGTCCACCACGTCTGGGATCGTGAACGGACAAATCTACATGAAGGCCCTCAAAATTGACCTCTGGACTTCTTGAGGTCTCACGAAGACTCGATTTTTTTTTCGGCCGGGTTTGACATCTTTCACTATAGCTGTGGTTGTGTTCCACTAGAAGGATGATGAAAGTCTATTATCTTTCTCCGGACAAAATCAGCCTAGAGGCCGTGTGGCATCCGGCGGGTTGAACTATTTCAGCTAATAATTGATCCACTGGGTACCTGTTCTAATATCGTAAGAGGCGACTGAAAACAGGAGTCCTCAAGTCGAGGTGTTTCTCCATGCCGAGGACTGAATCATTGGCATGACTAAAATTTTGCCAGTCGCGCACGGAGTGTCGTGGGTATTGTTCTTGCTGTGGCAAGCGAATCTGTGACACAGTGGCTGTTTGTTTCTTCGCAAATCGTGGAATTCGAATGATGATCATGTCCCTGTTAGGTATCTTCTAGTTGCTGAACAATAAGTGCTGATGATGAAATGTGTTTGTAGTATGGTTAGAGTAGCACAAATTATTCTTCATCATAAACGTACAGCAACTATGTATTTATCCCGCCTTGTACGGGAAGTAAAAGCTTCATAACTTTGGTTTATGAACCGTATTTTCATAAAGGAAACTTCTATGTTGGAAAGATGCTTAACCCCGTCTTGGAAACTCGCAAAAAAAATGGCAGGACAAATTCATGTGTAATGTGTCGTGCGTGTATACTTGTGAATAGTGCTATTGACGCATGTCTCATATCCGACTTCACAACTCGCGATATTTACCGCATAATAAACCATCACCTTCTGATGGATTCGAAAGGGTTGTATCATACTGTAGCAAAAATGAATTTCCCTTCATAATCGGTGGTGATGCAAATGCTCACCACATAATTTGGAGGGCTTGGCGACTAGGTTTTATGGGTATAATTGAATCTCCAAGTGATTTGGATGTGGTGGTGGATAAAAAAAAACTGACTCATAGTAGCAGCATACCAAGAGGCTTGTCCGCTTTGAGTTATGCGTGCTTCTAGAGGAACACCTTGGTGGAATACCGAACTAGTTCGACTCAAAAAGTTGGGAGTTTTTCTTGATATTGAAGGTGCTTTTGACAACGTGTCTTTCGAATCCATTTTGGAAGCACGAGGTCATAGAGTACTTTCATATATCACGAACTGGATATACGCAATGCTTAGCAAACGACATCTGTAGTCATTGTTAACACAAGTAAAGACAATAAAACTGAGTGTCTGCGGATGGTGGTGTACTGTCACCACTTCTATGGAACCTTGTCAACGATGGCTTGTTCAGGAAACTTAGTGAGCTTGTGCTGATGACTATCTCATAAATATCTCCAGTATTTGCATTAACACACTTTTGGATTTGATGCTTTATGTGTTCTGAGTAATAGTGTCTTCATGTTGGACTATCAGTTAATCCAAATAAAACATCAATGGTGCTTTTCACGCAACGTAGTACTACAACTGGAGCTCGTCCGTTGCAATTCTTTGACTCTGAAATTGTTGTCGTAGATCAAGTTTAGTACATTGGGGTAGTTCTTGACCCAAAACAAACGTATATTTCAGAATCAAGAAAGCTAGCATGGCTTTCGGCCAATGTAGGCGGACTTTGAGCAAATTTCAGGGAATCAAGCCCATGTATATTCAGTGGACCTACAAAACAATTGTTAGACCAATACTGGTATACTGGCGCATTGTTTGGTGGCAGAAGAGACAAAATCCAATCAAAGTTAAACCATCTTCAGAATTATTAATATTGCATAATGCGTTTAGTTCCCTAGCCAAAAGACAAGAGTTCGTTATAAAATAATTTTGAGCTCCCAAAAATGGGCATCAGCTGTGTCGAAAACGTCACTTTGTGTGACGGACACACAAACAATTCCTGTGAAGCGCGTCGATTGCCCCCCTTCCCTGTCAGCATATGACCACAGATCTCACCTGATTTTCACTAAAGTCGTTTCCTTTCGAAACGAAATTGAGTCAGGTTCCAACCCCCAAACCACTGTCGAAATGTACGAACAGACAGCAGTCGGAGCTAGAACCCAACTCAGTCCCAGGTTCAAGTAAAAATAAGTGGCTCGTATCCCAGTTGGAACCGCGGCGAAGCAAGGGACAAACATTCTGTATAAAAGGTGAATGGCCACATAGTGTGGCCACATGTTGCTGGATGATACAGCTCTGCCAACAAGGACAATTGCTTAGATCTATTCTAGCATCGCTGTTTACTGATTACAACGGTTTCTTCGTTGTCGTATCGTATTCCTTAATTACTATAAATACTATTTCTAGATATAAACAATAAACCGTTGGATGATAAGTTCAATGATTTGGCCAACTGCCAGATTGAAGATTGAGCAAAAGGAGCTCCCATAATCGTGGGATGATCCATGCAATCAAACCAAGCCCAGTACCCAACGGTTCACATTGTAATGATGGAGTGATTCTGCAGGCCGGTCTAAATCATCGAAAGATCACATAATCATATTACGGTACTTTCTATTAGACAGCACCGGTAGAAGCAGAAGCAGTAGCCCATTAATGTGTATGATTTGCAATATTCGTGCTCAAAATCACACACAACACAGCACGGTTTGATACGCTTTCATCGGTCGGTCGGTCGGTCGGTCTACCGATGCCCTCGGGAAAATCACCTTTCTGGGCTCTATGTTCCTATTCCTATTAGGCTACTGATGCTGCTGGTAATGTATCTTCTCAATCAGCAAACACCGACAGCTGATGGGTTGGTACGGCGGCGGCTTATTCCTTGCGTAGTCGGCAGATCGACAAACCGGCAAACGAATCAAAACAACTTGTATTTATGTAGGTACAACACACTCGCTACACTAACCCATGATCCAAAGTAGCAATTCCGCAAATGGAAAGAACTGAAATGAAACTGGAGCAGATTCGCATCAGGCGCAGGTTTACCACAGTTGGGAGCAGTCGGTGCAGAACCGCACACGATGGAATCAAATTGAATCAACCGCATATGTACCTACCAATCGTCACTGATACTCTCGGGGATAGGCACCGGTGTCAGTATTGTTGGGTTGGGCTCGGAACTGTGAGCTTCAAAGTTTGTTATTTCGTCGTTTGAAGGACCAGCAGCGAACGAAATGCTTATAATGATTGATAGGTATCCAAGTTCAAGTTCAAGTTAATCCAGTTGTTGGAGACGTCAGTCACCGCCTACTCCGTCGATTGCAGCTTGTTGCATTTTGTTTTGATTGCGGTTTCCTCTTTCATGTGGATTTTTCCGTGGTTGAGCTTGAAAAATGCGTCGGAGATAAATAATTCTCGCATGGTTTGTGTCTGTTTGATGGGTGTGAATTCCATTGGCGGTGATGGGAAAAGAAAGAAACATATCAAAGTACTGCATTGCACCAAGCGTGTGAAAAGTTTTACCGCTACGATAAACTTGTACGCATGGCAGCAGACGAACCCTCTGTTCCAATGGAGGAATTACTACACATGGTTGTTTTATTCATTTTACGCGAGGTTTATGCAATCTGTAGCGGACACTGGTAACACAATTAAAACAAGTTGCTACTACAAGATACATAATACATATGATGAACTTTGCGAAGTTTCGGGGTCAGTACTTGCCGGCCGAGAAAAACGGTTTTGGTGTGCAATATTTATTAATACAGTAGAAGCTGAAGTGTAAATTATCAAGACAGAATTAAACAAGTATTCCAATTGCATGAAATCTGTAGAGAGCGAGTTCGGGACAATACTTTTGCCTGTGTCATTCCTACATTTTAAGCCAAAAGTTCAAAAAATTTCAAGTCTGAAGCTTAGGCAAATATAATTTATTTAAGTTTTAGAACCAAATATGTTAAAAAAGAAATACCATATATCAATTATCATTAAGATTAAACGAACAAAACGCCTCATCGCAGCTTCCACAAAATTAATATCAGTCAATTAGTCAATAAATTAATTCCTAACGCATGGATGTGTGGCACTGGTAATATATAATCATCATTTTTCAGCTATCCCCTTTAGACGCCACCTGGTCTGACAGGGTTTCAAGCAAACCAAAATTAATTTACAAAACAAATTTCCCGTTGAACCTACCGCAGTGTCCATACTGGAGAGTTAACATCTTACTGACTGGCTAGATCTAGATAGCGGCTAATCCTCACCTTTATAGAATTGAAAGTGCTTTTTCGTCGTTCCCTCCCATCTCAATCGGTATCTGGCGTGTCTGTGAAAGGTAGAATGGAGTAATAAAAACGCATTTAATCCACATAGCAGTGTGATAGGATCATGCTCTTAACTCTTAATATATTTATTTTTATCGTTTATTCAACATTTTCTTGCAGAATTTAAAATAAAATATTGAAACTGAATTTGAACCAGCCACGTGCAAACTGTTTGTTGCCTGAAGCTGCCACCAAATGCCAGTAGCGCTAGCTACGTTTCAAATGTTCAAGATCTGTTCACATCAGCTGTACAATACTGTTTAAAAGTTGGATTCAAAACAAGTAATTATTAATCCATTCATGCCCATGTTGTTTGTGGACAACAACGTTTTTAAACAGCTGTAACTTTTGATTGAGGCGAGATTTGCTCACAAAAACAAGTAAGGCTCATTAATATGATTATTTCCTTTAATTTGAGTATTAAAAGTTACAAGGATCAGCTCTAGAACTGAAGTTATTGCAATTATTCTGATTGGATTCCGATGGAGCAGTGCTGCGTTTACGACGACAAATGATTTTTTCATATATCTTTGTTATGGTGCAATATTATTGAAAACTGATAAAACTTACCAATTTAGACTGTAGTTGGCTACGTTTTCCACGTAATTGGAATATTGTAAATATTCTAGGAGAATTGTATAGAGCATTGGAAGATAAAAATTGACCAGCTTCTAGCACTGCCATGGAAGCACCTATCTTTATGAAAATAGGCTTTTCGTGTTTCTTGACCCCACCGTTTTCAAGGAAAAATAGTTTTGAAACACTACATGCACTAGAAAAAAGTTGGGTATGAAAGGGTTAACAATATATGAAAAATCACGCTTTCTTTTGTATCGCTTTTTCTTCACAAAATTCGAACGCTTTTATCATCAGTACCAGTTAAGCACATTAAAATGAAGTTTGTTTGCATTCAATAAGTTTCATGTCGAGTTAACATCATTGGCTCGTAGCGATGTGAACGTTGCTTAAAGCGCGTTCGCAGTCATTTTTGGCAACTAGCCGAGCCAGAAAGCCAGCTTATGTTGACTTCACTCATCACCCTCATGATTTGAACAATCTCACAGCAAGATTCAAATCTAGTCTAGTTTCATTACATACACAGCCTATACATGAAGGGATGCTGCAAAATTGCAAATGTCTACATATTTGCTTGTCAATATTAATGTTTGTGGCACATACGCTATGTGACATAATCATTAAAGTGGCCAGACTGGGGGTCCGCGAAGAATTTTTCTTTCCGACATTGAAATTTCATGTTTTGTTTCCTAACAAACTGTAAATGATATATTGATAGCATACAAAATCGATGCTTAACCGTGGGGGTCCACAATAACCCAGGATGATTTCTAAGGGGTCCGTGGTACGAAAAAGGTTGAGAACCGCTGAGGTAGAAGATCCTCTTTCGGATCTCTGATGGCCTTCAGGGTGGAAATAGGTTGGTTCGGGAACACGTGTGCTTCTCCTTCGATCTTGCCGTCTCGTTGAAACGCTGAAGCAACGTGGTGATAGGTTGCTTAACCTCCGGAAAATTCCTTGATTCCGACCACAATCCGAAATGCGAATCATAATTGATGGTGGTACGGTTGTTACGATAAACGCTCGTTAAAGATGATGGCTTCCACAATTTAAAGGTTGATAATTTGAAACTTTAATCACAGAGAACAGACATAAGCAGGAACGATTTTCCGGAAAACCTTTGTAAACATTCGAATACAAATACGTTACCAAACACCGTCGCATTCAATTTCGCATATATGAATAACCATTGTACCCAAGTTTGTATGCAAGGTCCGTATACTGATTGCTGGAGCGTCTGCTGGCCGATCGTAGCGCCAACTAGCGGCAAGTTGCTACTTGCTGATGTTATTTAAAAACGACAGTTATTTTTCTTACACACATTGAAATGTCACATGTATGTCAGTTATCAGTGCTTAAATGTCTTTTTGCCTTTCTCATATAGAAAGGCTATGTAATCACTCTGAAACCGATTTTTGAACCGAGGTTTGGAGGGCTGAGTCTCATATACCATTCGACTCAGTTCGTCGAGTTAGGCAAATGTCTGTGCGTGTGTATGTATTATGTGACCAAAAATATGCACACTCAGAGATGGCTGAACCGATTTTTTCAAACTTAGTCTCAAATGAAAGGTTCCCATAGGTTGCTATTGAATTTCATTCAATTCCGACTTCCAGTTTCGGAGTTACAGGTTGAAGAGTGGGATCACGCATGAAATTCCCATATAAATTGGAATCAGCGTGGTATCTAAAAGATGCAAAACTTCATAAAATGTGTTCAAAAATTTTTGGATTTATAGTTTCAGCTCACTGATGCCCATATTTTTAGCGTTTGTTTTGAATATTAATCAACGATGTTTCTCGAAATTTAGAAGCTTTGGTGTGTTTTGTTCGTTTGTTATGGTCGTTTAAGTGAAAAAGTGATGTCCCATATTTATAAGTTAAGCTTATTATTTTGCCTTTCTCATATAGAAATGTCATGCAATCACTCTGAACATCGCCAACCCAATCCCGGTCTAATTTTTTACTAATATAGGTTTTCTGTATTTTAACAGAGGCGTTGTTAGGGGCATGCGGTAAGGGGTTACCACCACCCTTCCCCATCCCACACCACCATTCTCTAAACACACCTCAAATCCCCCTCCAAAATAAACTCCCTTGGTGAAAAAATTGGTTTGAAATGATTTTGAGTTTTAAAACTACTTTAAAATTGAAAAATTGGATAACAAGTTGAAAATTTTTGGCGGAGTCCGGAGCCCCCGAACCCTCCTCCTGGATCCACTGCTGGGTTCAAGTGTTTCAGCTTCGATACATAGCTTCTCAAGTTCGTGACTGTCAATCCATTGTATGTATGTGCAAATCGTACTGAATATGTAATGGACATTTCCACCATTATATTGAACATAACCAACATAACCGGTCACGATTGCGTGAACTGAACGATTTACGAGAACCATGAACAAGTTCCTAAAATTATGAATAATAAATCTCGAATTCATGAAACTATTTGTGTTTTAAAAACTAGTTCGCCCCCAATATATACATGGCGTTACATTAGAATGCTTGGTTAGGCAACTGTTGTTGTTCCCTGGACATGTTTAGTTTCTGTTGTGATTCTAGTTCATGATTTGGGAATACACAGTCGACAGTCAAATGTTGATTCTTATGATTTCTCGTCACGTTTTTGTGCTATCTTATTCATGAGTTTACTATCGCATTTTTCTATCAGACTAGCGGGATTAAAATTCATGATTTCAGGATTTTAGTCGCGAGTTTTGTAATTTCTACTCACGTTATCGTGATATTTTAGTTATGAGTAGAGTGATTCATGTTCATGATTTCAGGACCTTAGTCATGCTTTTCGTATTTTTGTCACGAGTTGTGTGATTTGTGTTTATAATTCAGGATCTAAGTCGCGATTTTTGTATCTGCTGTTCATGTTATCGTAATATTTGAGTCATAAATAGAGTAATTCATGTTCATAATTTCTAGATCTTAGTCATGATTTTCGTAATTTCTCTTCATGTTATCGAAATATTTTATTTTAGAACTTACTTCCAAATTTGACACGAAGAGTAAGCAGTTTTATCATGGTATTCGTAAATTCTCCTTGCATAATTGTGATCTATTACTTTTTGGTTATTATCGGTTTTTTATTCGGAATAATGTGACAATATGAACTGGATCATAAAAATGTGACTGATTCGCGATATCTTGTTCTGTGAATTATATCATGCACACTATTTGGGACTCTCATCGCAGTTTTTGTTTTCTATCCAGACATCACCATCAACCTTGTCAAACGAATATCGATGCTCGAGGTCCTAATAGTTTTTTTATATCTACTGCTCGTGTCTATTACCATTGTCGCTAGCAGCTGGGCATTTCATAAAACAGTGAATGGAATAAAAATGATTCCACGAATTTGTGAAAGAGTTCCCGTGAAAATATTATTATCATATTGCATGAAATTGTAAATGGTTAGCAATATCTTCTAAATATCACCAGCATGCATAATAGATTGTAAATCATGTACTAGGCATCATGTGAAAAGTGAACGAAAGGTCCAGTTGATTTGAAATTTTACGGCAATCAAATTATTTGTTTATTGAAGTACTAACAAACCGTTGGGTATTCAAAATTGCCGAAACAATACTAACGAAATCTGGGAATAATAAAACCGATGAATATTCAAAATCGCCAAGAAAGTCTTCCCAGACTCTGTGCCTGCATTAGAACCACCACGAGCCGTTTGTTGAATTTATTCAGCAAGTTTCTTGTAGGTAACATTGTCCCTCATTACTGGAGGCAAATGTAGGTCATCGCTATCCAAAAACCAGTAAAACCAGGCCTCCGACCATAACTTGTATCGACCGATTGAAATGCTATCCTGTATCCGGAAGTGGTTCGAGGAAATGATCCCATTCCACCTCGACAATTCGGTCGAGGCAAATGGTTTACTGTCAGATACAAAATTTGGCTTCCGCAAAGGTAAAGGGTCCTGCGTTACTCTCTACAGAAATCCAAATGCAGCAAAGAGCGGATGCCATCAGTTTTGTTGAATATTAAGGGACCTTTTGATTCAGCTTCTATCAAGATTCTTTCTGAGAAGCTGCACCAGCATGGTCTTTCATAGATTTTAAACAACTTTTTGTTAAACTTGTTGTCTGAAAAACATATGCATTTTTCGAATGGAGATTTATTGACATCACGATTCGGCTACATCGTCTTTCCCCCGGGGCTTACACATAAACCCTTTTCTCCTCAACTTTTATGTGAATGACATTGACGAATGCCTTGTCAATTCCTACACGCTAAGGTAACTTGCAGATAACGGTGCGGTTTCTATTAAAAGCCTCAAAGCTGTCGATTTACAAGGACCATTGTAAGATACCTTGTACAATTTGTCAGCTTGGCTCTACAAGCTGGGAATCGAATCCTCCGTAGAAAACTGAGCAAGTCGTATTCTCAAGAGGAATCAGCGCAACTACAGCTTCAATTAATGAGTGAAACTCTTGCTCCGGTTTTAACATTCAAATATCTCGGGGTAAGGTTCGACTTTAAGGGCACCTGGGAATGTCTCATTAGGTATCTAAAACAGAATTGCCAACAAAGGATAACATTTTTCCGTACAATAACCGGAACATTGCTGAGGTGCCCACTGCCTACCCAGAAAACCTGATCCGGCTGTACCAATTCTCATATCCGATTTATACTTCGATTACATGGCACAAAAACATGAATTCTTCTTCGTCTCTGATTCAACTGTATTCTTTGACACATCCATGAATGCTGAGATTCGGGGAATCCCGGATCACATGCGTCCGCAAGTGATCCCAAACATCTTTCACAGTAAATTTCGAGAAGTCGACTACAACAAGATGTTTTACACCGACGGGTCAAGTCTCGACGGCTTTTCAACTCAATGGTCCCGCTTCAGTTTACGTTACAGAACTTGTTGCTATTCAGTATACCCTTGGGATTAATAATGCTTTGCCCACCGATCATTACTTCATCGTTTCGGACAGCCTCAACTCAATAGAGGCTCTCCGTTCGATGAATCCTTGAAAGCACATACCATACTTTCTAGGAAAAATATGGGAGCTACTGCGTGCTTTAGTACACATTAGTATGTGTCGTCAGATGACGCTAGAAAGTTGGCAGAGCATCAAAAAAATCGTGGAGTAATGGAGAGTTGAGACGGTGGCTACATTCTATTATCCCGAAGGTGTCAACGAATTCTTGGTTTAAAGGATTTGATGTGGGTCACGACTTCATTCGTGTGATGTCTCGGCTCATGCTCATGCTCAATCTTCGACGTATTAGGCTGGATATCTGCGCTTGTGACGACGATTATCACGATATTGAACATATTGTCTGGGCATGCGCTGAGTATTGTCTCGCTCAATCAACTCAACTAATGTATTCCCTTTGGGCCAGGGAAGATCAGCCAATGTCCTGGTTCCGGATGTACTGGCAAGCCGCGATCTCCTCTACATGTCCCTCATATACATCTTCCTAAAAACCATCAATATGCAGATTTAACAGCCCCTTTCTTATTTCATATGATTCTCCGAAGTGCCCTCTTTCGCCTGTATTATACACTATCGACTGTTTGATGTGACTTCAAGATGACACGAAATATCTCTGGTATCCAGCACGAAAATCACATGCGCAACTCGATGTCTTGTCGATTCGCATCTGAGCCGTACTACGAAATTGTCTAGAGAAAACTCTGCCGGTTCAAGGAGGACCACTCGGTGTCTCAGTTCCAATTCCAAATTTTTCCAAAAGAAGACTTCCAAAATGTGGCCACAACTGTCATTCAAAGTCAAATCTTTGGCCACAATCGACTGTTCCAGGAGCCCCGGTGGAAGTATTCAGAATAATAGTTACATCGATTTCTCAGTGATATATAAACCGATTTGACCGAACTTAGTCTCAAATGCACATTTATAACATAACATTTTTGAAAACTTTTTGAATTATTAATCATAAAGATATCCGGTGGAGTGGAGTTAGTGGCTACTTATACAAGGTCACGTTCTCATGTTATGCACTTTTGTAGTCAGGAATTCAGAAATAAACGTTCAAAACCAGTTTTATTACGGTCAATATCACATTATTTCGCAACCGTCAACTTTGGAGGTTCAGTGTCTTCGAAAAAGTTTTACTACATAATGCAGCACATCAGTTGAAAAAATGGCGGTGGTCAGCTATTTTCGTCCGCGTCCCTTATCACCTATTTTATAAAGTGATTCATCATCATTGTTTGTTTAGTGTTTATTTGACCAACTAAGTAACTAAACCACTGGGCATTTTATGTGCGTGGGGAATACGCATGGTCTTGTCTGAGTGAAGTGATGACTGTTGAATCATGTATAAGCCAGTTACTAGTTCTAGTGATTAGTGTGAAAATTAGCGTCATCGGTTGTATATTCGACATACAACGCTAGTCGTTTCAGGTATTTCGGTAGAGCGTTTAAAATACGCTTTGATTAGCTTAGAAACGCGCGCAAATAACAAAACAATTGGCCCCTTATTCAATTGTTTGCGGAGAAAGAAACCAACACATTATTGTCGTTTTATTTGCTCCCAACGTTTATACACGATAAATAATAATTGTATTACCAATTTTTCAATTACATAGGTATTACGATATCTATTTCGACAAACATCTTGAGACGCTAAAGGTTGTTTTAAATTTGTTGGTATTGTATTGTTTTTGGAATGTCGTGTCGTGTCGGAATAATAAAATCGTTCACATACCGTTTGATTCAATGAAACATAAGCAACACTCCCAACTGTGGGCAATCCGGAGCTAATGTTGCTTTTTTTTTACAAACCGAGCATTGTCAAATTAATTCAACAAACGATAAATCTATCAAAAAATCTCGGCAGCCGGCTACCCAGAGCAATGAACACATGATAATGCTCAGAATGCAGCACCTCAGTTGAAAAAAAAAATAATTTGGATGATTATGGTAATAATCATGAAAAATCAACTCAAAACATTTCTTAGAGGTTTGATAACATCGGTAAACTTATTGAGAAATATATTAGAAATAACTTTTTTGAAGACATGAAAACGCTCAAATGCTCGTAAAAACAGATCCTGACGTATTAGAAACAGACGAAAAACACTATTATTAATAATTTTTCTAATAATTTACGAAAAATAATATGTGATCTAAGCACACTCCAGATGTTTTGTTTTGAACAGTAAGATTCCAATTTTAGTTGGAATGTTGACATTGCTGTAGTACATGGCTGAGACGAAACATGTGGACAAACGACGTTTCCGAAGACAATGAAGCAAACAGGGCAGCCAAAATAGATAACCTGAAATGTGGTCGAAGTGGCAACGTTTACCGTCACAGGATAAAATACTTTTCTATTCAAAGAAAAGTTAATCATGTGTCAAGTAATAACCAATCTATATTTATTATTGCATAAAACGGTTCGAGATGCTATCTTCTTGTGGCTAACCTTTTATTTACTAAACATATATTTCGGTGGTTTGTTGCTTTATGGAAAATCCGTGACTGGTTGGCATATTTCTTCAGTAGAAATGCCTATTAGCGGAAGGAGGAAGCAAATGTGGGTGATAGTGGCACAAAAAGGGCACCTTTTTCACATTTCTCGTTGTGCCCACTGTAATTACTGTTACGCTGGCTGGAGAAAACATGAATAAAAAAATATCTAACAGATGTGTTAGCAAGAGTCTTCACTTCTCTATAGTAAACATAGTTATGGTTGATAAGAACGGTCTGGAAAAGGGAACGGGAGAGATACGTGCTAATCAAACTGGTTTGCACCTTTGGAAAGCTCAAAGTGTGATAATTAGATACTTTGGCGCAGGAACGAAAAACTCGGCGCTAGTAAAGCACCGCTTTTCGCTGGGCTTCGTCTGGTAAAGTTGAAATTAATCATTTTATTCGGTACTTCATATTCGTGTGGGTGTTTATTTATCTTATCGTCGTTTTGTCTACCTTTACGCCTAACATGCTATAGTGCTGGCAAACGCTATGATACTGACGTATGGCAGTAATAAGAATCTCCTAATTATTTTGATAATGGGATTGCTAATTTTTTATTTTCCTCTTTTAGATCTAGGTGCGTGTCGTGTGGGTAAGTCGTACCTATCTGGGAAACATAACGGCATCGTTAATTGATGTGTTTCTGTGGTAGGTATGAGGAGCAACGAGTTTTGTGTGGGGAAATCATTTTGGAACGAAGAACTAGAAAAATGTGAGATGAATTGTAATAATCAGTGAAAAAGCAAGTTATACAAATGACTTCCGAAAACGATTATAATGGAAATATATCATAAAGAAAATATAACAAAATTACATTGAATTAATGAAAACTAACTCCGCAAATACCACAATATTTCCGTAGCTACAAACTAGAAAGCATAATGGTTTTATTATTACCGATTTTTTCTCTTTTCATGTTTTCATGTTGTCAGATGGTTTTATACATATTATATTGGTATAACTGTAAACAAAAATCGGTATTTATTGGCACGAAACGTTTGTATGCAGACCAACGTTTACATATAAGTTATTTGTGGTAGAATCAGTCATTTGTAACACGTTACAGTTCGTTCGGTTTCGGAGTGAGTTTCTGCATTTGTAGCAAAATTTTGACAGTAATCAGGCGGATTTCAGAATACATTTTTCAATGGTTCGATTGATTACGATAAGTGCATCTTTCAAAACGATAGACTCTAGCAACTTATGATCAGTAAGCATTTTTTTTTGTTTTCAAAATCTGTATTTATAGGCATAAAGAGTTAAACAGTGGTGTTTTTTGAGCTTCATCGGGGTATCGGATTGAGTACCGATATAAATACCGAGAAGTTGGAATATCTGGCAATGCTGGATCGTCAGCTAATTCAATCAAGCACAACTAAAATTCTACTTCTTTTAGAATTTAAAAATGTGTTTTATTGCACTCTCTGCGATTTTGTGTCATGTTTACATCTAAAATCAATCGTTGTTACGATTTTAAACACTCGTAGCTCTAATTTTATAGATAGATTTCCATCGTTTTACCATATTTTCTAATGAATTTTCCTACAAATGTTTAGTAACTGGTTGGCAATGCTGCTGCATTTATACAGCATTTATTCAACAATTCCAAAGCAACAAAAAATCTAAAGTGGCATTCTTATTCTATCCCACGAACCAGTTCCAGGCCTCTGGAAGTGGAGGTTTCGACAGAATTAAATAAAAGTATGCCCAATAAATTCCAGCTGCTAAAAATAAGTATGACAACTTTTTGTTAATGCCCAGTATTGCTAAAGGTACTAGCAACCAAGCAAGTGATCATTTGTTCATCCTGCGGCAATTGCTAACTGTTGATCACAAGGTAGTCCAAAGTGTGCACACTGACGACATAGGAATTGAAAAGGCGTCACAGTGAGCACTATAGAAGCGTAAAATGCGAACGAACTATGTAGCTGGAACTATTGAAACCAGCGTAGATTCCTTGCTCACGAAGCTTTATCAAATGACAACATTTTTATGAAAAGAATTTTATTGGCGAAGCGTATTTGAGGTAGCTTATACTAGTAATTTTATCTAATGTTAGAATAGGTCCACTGACACCATTAAAATGTTACGATTATTGGATATCCAATAGCTTCAGTTTGTGCAAACACTTCGGGTTGCAACTCCGCTATTGATCGAGACTGGCGGAAAGTGCACAGAAAATCAATAGATGATCATGCCTGGGAGTAACAAATTATCATTCAATGTACATTGTACAACTCCTGATAATCAAGAGTTGTTTATTGATTAATACTAGCACCCGCCAGACTCGCACATAGATTGCAACAGGAAAGAAATGGTGTGTTAGTCCGATACTTGCTATTACTAGAGGCTGTAAATAGTACTACGCACTACACAAGTGTCACGGGAGGAGAAACATTGAGAGTAGCGATAGGTATTCGATTAAAAATTTTGCTGGAATTCCCTCGTGATTCAAAAGTTTGGGAGATTCTGGGCGTCCGACCAGCAGGAGATTCATTAGATGCCTGCTAATACGTTTTAGGAATATCATAACGACGAATAGCGAGAAAATGTCTAGCAATACATATACTTAATTTAAATATTAATGGTAAATCAACTAAGGCTACAGCTAAAAAAGCATTCAATTTTATTGGCGACGAAAATATGAAATAATTTTAAGCGGCCCAAACCAGAATTAACTGTTGCTTTGCACGTCAGACATACTAGCAATATCACGCGCGCGTCGTTTATAATTTTTCTAATAACTAAAAGTAGAGGTAAGAAGGTTTATTACGAATAGACAGGAAGAATTGGCTTCTTACGACAAGGGAGTAGGAACCCAATGAAACAATTCTTGGCTTCTGCTGCAGGATGCCACACAGTTTCTAGGCAGAGTTTGTCTGGAGCAAAATAATAGATATCAATCTTTTAGTAGACACCAAGCCACTCTACGAGTATGGGATGTCCAATAAACGACAAATGATTTTCCAACTATTTATTGTATTGTAGGGAAATAATAGCAATTAAATAGAATTGTTTAACGAAAATTTGATATAAACCGCGAGCCTTTCGAGAAGGAATGGGATAAAAAACCAACCGATTCTTCGTCATTTGTTGTTGCAGTTTCTGTTTGGGCGCATCCGCTCGCTGAATACCACCCGCTGAACTGTTGGCGAATCCGTCTCCGAAAATTCTACAATAAACACAAACAACCCAACCGAACCCCCAAACAACAAACAGTGGTCAAAATCCGATCCCGTAGGGGAACTGGTGGTAAAATGAACATATTAAGCAAAGTCGTTATTTTCTAACTAATAAATTAATGAGATACTACAATCACCTTATATGTTTCGTGTTAGACATGTTTTGTACATATTTGGTGAAAATACTTCGACATAAACACAAGTTTTCAAACATTATTCTTGAATTCAAAACATGTCCAAAAAAGAGACATGTTTATAGCGTGTGGGTAAAATGAACATGTGCCGGTGGTAAAATGAACACCTTCTAGTGACCTGCAAAATGTCCTGTATGTATGCAATGCTTAGCGTTGGAAAGCATTTTCCGAGCAATCTGATGTCCCAGCGGATCATGAGCATTGCATACACACAGGGCATTTGGTAGGCAAAAAAACTTGTCACGGAAAAATTAAATTTTCATGTAATACTAACCAATTTACAATTCTGTGACATCGTAACACATCTACAAACTTGGGGTTAGCCATAGGTGGATTAAAGGATCTGTTGGAGAATAGTGAAGATATAGCAACTTGAACTTAGCGACTAATTTTGAGGCTTGGTACTTGGAGCAGCAAGATGGTTTATATTACCCCCAACTACAACCTGTTCATTTTACCCCCTAAGACATTTTAGTTTCAAACAGCCGTTCCAATTGAGCCAATTTGTCCTGATCCCTAATTCTTGCGGTAAAATATCTAAAGAGATTCAATTACTGTCATGTAACACTATATTCATTGTAAAGTTAAAATTTCACCACAAAAGACCTTATATTCTATATGCCGAATTTAACATCAGCGACAAACATGAATGCTGATTTTTGTTTTTATCATGTTTATTTCACATTCGACAGCTATTATCAAAAGAAATTATTTCAATATCCTTTGAATACTTGGCAGATCACGTTTCTGTGAAGTTTGTTCTAAATTTAACTAACATTCACTTGATTTGGCTACCTGTTCATTTTACCCCCCCCCCCCCCCTGTTCATTTTACCCACATGCTGTACGACCAGGTGCCGATGAAGCTCAATGAACGTGTGTTCATTGACGATGTATGCGAATGCCGATTGTGAACAAATCTTTCTCGTGGGTCCTAGCAGATTCAAGCTTGTTTTCACGAAAAATAATTAAAGTTTGGAATGGGATCTGTTCCTGTTGCGTTGCGTTGCGTTGTGATGATGATTTTGTCGGATTGCACACTGACTTCATCATGTTTGACTGCTGATTATCTAATAAGAGTTGCTTAGGAAATGGTAAGCAGGAATTCATACCAATCCGACCCATATTAAAACCTCAACAGCATGATAGCCATCATTGCCGGCCGCCCCCATCTCCATCGTTCACGGGGAAGGATAAAGGATAAGGTAGACAGGAAGTGTTGATGCTCCACCTACTTAACGGAAGGACGACGATTCATCAGACTCTTCCATAGGTGTCGCGGAGGTGGTAGTTTGGAAGGGTATCAGGTCCAGGATTCGCTCCAAGCAAACGATGCGACCTGTAAAGCATATTTGCATATTTGCAGTGCACGATCACTCGAAAAACAGAAGTTCTTGTTTAGTTTTTGGTTCTTTTTAAACTCTGGGCAGCCGGCTACCGAGAGTATACTATGTTCCCTAAACAAAAGCAATTTGAACTCCACACAGCCGACTGTGAGAGTATTGCCTAGAAAAGCTAATCGTATCTGCGTAACGGGCCGGTTCACTATTTATTGCAACAGTATTTGGACAGAATTCGCTACTTCTTCTCTACGATATATTTATTGGCTTGAAAACTACCGAGTGATAACACATTATACAGGCAAAAATAGCGCGAGAAGTTATAAATCAAGGAAAGTATTTCTTATTTTCCATATCGGATTGTTTGTGGAATACAAGTATACGAGCGATAATAACGAACACTGAAGGGAAATATAAAGGATTGTTAGCCTGATGCACGGGCTTGTTAGCAATAACGGAGCTTGAAATTAGATACTAGTCAGATTAGTCGTATTGGGGCTAATTTCCGATCAACTATTCATTTTTACGGCAATGTTTTCTCGACTAGATCTGTTCGCACCCTCTCATTCTGCTATTATCGGCTGAAGGCTGATAGCACCCAGTCGTCGCCGGTTTAAGGACCAAATGTCATCAATAGACTTAGACTCGCGTGGAGGCATGAGATAGGAAACTTGTGAGAATTTTGTTATCCCACCGTTTGACGACCGGAATGGGATCTGTTCCTGTTGCAATAAAAAAAACCAGCGGGGACGGATAAAATTACCAAGTGTTCAAAATGGGGTACCACAACAAACATATTTCACCTTTCATTAAGTTCCATTATGGTCTAGTTACGTTTTTGCCAGTTGCCATTTTAACAAGGACGTGTGACAACAGATCAACAGTAGTGGTGGACAAATCATCCTAAGCTGAAGCCACCAAATTATTTGCAGTTTTGTTCAATAAACAAGCAATGGGCAATAATGAAGATTAAGGCAACAGTCACCAGCGTCACATTGGTCGAATTAAGAATTAGCTAGCCAAGAACGTGACCTAAGAAGGCGTACGTTGGCTGATAGGCGGCATTAACATAAAAGAGCGAAAAAAATTTCGAAAAAACGATGAAATATTTGTTTCTGTTATTTTCATGAAAAACATGGTAAAGTCTTTGCTTCACATTTCGTTTTTCGATTTTTTAAAAAATATTAGCATTTGAAAGGTCCCACAATATAAATCAATAAAGTTCAATAATACGAATAGAATGAATAATTTAAAAAACGAATACATAAGCATGGGCATAAACACGAGCATAATGACCGTTCAATTCGTAGTTGCTAGTCTCTGATTGACCAGAAGAAGCGAAGTCTCACAGAGAATCGACGAATGGGACCTGGGAGTAGCTATCCATTCTCAATGTGCACGTTCCGAGAGTCCTATAGTTTGAAATGCCAGTAATGGTGCCGGCAACGTCCTTATAGCCATCGGGGAAGGAAAGGAATATTAGTGTAACAAACGTTGTTATGGAGACCGTGTATACCTCTGCATCTCCACATTTGCCACGAGATGGAGTTTTTATTAGCAGGATGGGGTAAAGAGTTAAAGAGTTTCGTTGATTTGTGGCAGGCACGTAGCCAGAGGGGGGGGGGGGATAACGATAGCACTGGATAAAGAATTTTTCAGCTACATTCGACTTTTGCCAGAATTGAAATATGTAACAATTAGCAAAAGTTATTGCAAAAATATATTTTTAGTTATAGTACAAAGGATGCTGCCTACTGGATTCAAACTTTAAACTCGTTTTTCTCCAAATCAATAAATTGTCACTCAGTCCGGTCTGACTTAACACCGACCACTTGAGCACGTATACACTAGTAGTATTGGACAAAATTTTTAAGGGGTTCTCATTCAAAATTTCCAAAAAATTGATTTTTTTCTTTGCATTTTTGAAAAGTATACGTGTCTACTATATTGTGTTAAACGGGTTTTTCGATTCACGTATCAAAAAAGTTTGAAGCGGCGTCCTGGCCGCCATGGGAAACTCTCGGCCCGAGACACGCGCCTCAGGTAGAAACTTTTTTATGGCATTATGCATGTTCCCAGAAAGTTTCGTGTTGCACTGTACGTATGTAAACAGGTCTCGTGAACGAATTTCACGGCTTGATCCGTAGAAGCATCGCTAACTAATCAAAAAACCACAGAAAATCGTGAAAAACGAAAAATGTTGGTGAATATTGTTGAAGTCATTGAAGTTGATTCATATAAACTTTAACTATTGTTTTCAAATCACAAAACCTTTTTTCTCGCTTTTGGATGAAATACCATTTATTTTTTTAGTGGTGTGGCGCCATATTGGATAGGCTATTTTGAATTTTGAGAAACTTAAAAATCCATAATTCTATGTAATATTGACATTCTACCACTAATAATTCATCGAAAGTGTTCTAAAAAACTTTAAACGCGTTTATCTCAAAACACGACTTTTCAAAACTGCGTGCAATCTCATTGGAAAATGGTTCAATTTAAAAAATAACTTTTGACCTGTCGAAAGAAAACCTGTTTCGTTCGAGGAAACCTATAAAATCTACCAATTCTTTGTATTCACTATTTTTAATGAAGCCCTTAAGTGGAAAAAAGGACTAAAACATCGATCTCAGAGTTTGAGATCGCACTATTACGTCAGATTTGAATTTTTACCCGTACTTAGGTCGTTCCTCAAATAAATTGAGTTTACTTGAAAACCTCCCCTTAAAATAAGCTACGTGATTCTGTTGTCTCTTTTGGTCAGATGTCGATCACATATAAGTTCAATAGTCACATTAATTTGTATCAATTTTTGCTTCCATCATTGTTCTTAGGTGATTTTATCATAAAGAACTCAATGTTACTATCAGTAGCAACATTTTAGTCTCTTTACATGATTGTATAGGCGCAATATATGATGAAACAGCAGAGACATCAAAACGTAATCTGCGTACGGTACCCCCAAATAAACAGCCAGCAGGAAGCTAATACCACAGACAGTTTGTGATCCGTAAGTTGAGACAAGAAAGAATATCTGAACACGAACAACATCATAGCATTAACGATAACGACATGGAGAGTGATTTGGATGACCGTCAAAATAAAGTAGGTGAAGAAGCCCTTGTTCCTCCTAGATGAAAGAAGATATTCACAGCAAATAGCAAATTGCGTGTGCGTGATCTGTCGGATTTCCACTTTTTGTTTTAAGTTTCACACGTTGTAATTATATGATAGGTCCACGCCTTCGTTAACCTAGCACATTGAGCCGTGTTGCGAGTGATTAAGTCTTTAAGTTGCTCGCAAATGCATAGGCTTAGACAGCAACGATGTTTCGAAGTATCATTTGGTTTTCTGGTACTGTGTGCTCGGTCATCTCAAATCATAAACACTATTAAAATTACATATTGTATTCTTAGCCCCTTCCGAAACAAAATCCTGGCTACGGGCCTGATTTGTTGCTATATGTTTCACACATGAGTGCGAACGAAATAAAAATAAACGTCAAATCGTTTTTTCGCTTGCACTAATGCAAAGTGAATAGGCGCGTGATTCGGCGCACGGCTTGGCGGCGCATGGCTGATATGTCACGATGTGGATTTTAGAAAAGATTCGCAACACACTAATCTGGATTCATCTTGATAAGTGTACGATCTATGCAAGCCTCAGAAAGGTTTTTATATATTTATTGCTATGGGCAGCCGACTACCGAGAATTTATGATATATTTATATTGGATTTATTTGGAATTGTTCGGTTTGTAAAAAAAGCAACTTAACATAGGCAACAATATCATTCCTTGTTTCTTTATTCCGACGAAACACGACCGTCCAAGAACAATACAATACAATGAAAAGCGATTACCTTTACTGTCTCGAGACATTTATCAGTCACACATTTATGATCCAGTTAATATTGTCACGTTACTCCGAGGAAAAAAAATTGACCAGAAAATAACATATCGCGATAAGGCGGAATTGCAAATATCGGGATAAAACTGCTGGTATCATGAACACATTTTTCCATGTATCTGAAAGTACACTCAAGTGTAAACTATCACGATAACGTGCGTATAAGTTGAAATCATGAACATAAATCACACTACTCGTGACAAAAATATCTAAAATAGTGATTAGGATCTCAAAATAATGAACATATATCACACTAATGGTGACAAAATATAAAAAATCTCGGCTAAAATCCTGAAATTATGAATATAAATTTTTCTACTCTTGACTTAAATATCACGATAATGTGAATAGAAATTACGAAAATCATAACTAAGATTCTGAAATCATGGACATAAAGCACGCTACTTTGACACTGTTGATGTTACAACAATTAGCAACAAGAAAAATGTCATCAAGATAGCGTTAAAACACGTTTTATCTCGTAGTGTAGCGGTAACGTGATGAGAAATTACGTAAATAGTAAATAAGCTGCTGAAATCGTGGGTTTCGTTCAACTGTCGGCTGTATATTCCCAAATTATGAACCAGTATCATAACAGAAATTAAACATGTCCAGGGAACAACCGCAGTAACTCAACCAAACATTCGATTGTAACGCCATGTTAATATTTGAGGCGGACTAGTTATTTGGAAACATGAATAGTTTGATGAATACGAGGTTCATTATTCTTAATTTAAGGAATTTGGTCACGGTTTCTGTAAATCGGTCAGTTCACAAAATTGTGATCTTTTGTTCATAAATTTTGAACGGATTTCCATGTAAACTTGTCCGATTTGGCTCATATTTGGAGCAGATACTCCTGGTGGGACTAGAAATCGACTGTTTTGTCACTCTACTGTACAGAATTGGGTAAACTATTTTTTCAGAGCGATAATCCACGAGAAATAGAATAAGCCAAAATTCATCTGAAAGAGGAAATTATAAGAAATTTATTGAACATTTCCAAAACAACAACAAATCTAGTGGGATTCTTATTCTATCCTACTCTCCAGTTCCCGGTATCGTCTTCATCCAGTGGTTTTCACCTGCTTCGATCTCTCGAATTTTACCTGAAGTTACAGTTCAAATTAACTCTGAACTCAAGTATCAACCCATAATGCTACCAAGTTCAGCGTGCAGCTTCCACACGAAGCACCATTTCCCCGATCACGAACAAACCGGTAGGCAAAGTGAACCGCGTTACCCGATCTATTCTTTCCAGAACCGAGATCCAGAAACTATGCTCACCGATTACCGTCCCGATTGTTTCGTATATGACGCATGAATGGGAGCGGGAATGGAAGGAATGGGAGGAAAATTATTCTTTCTCGCTCGTTTGTTTCCCATTATTTGCTTATCAATTAAAACATCTTTGATTTGCTCTTGGTGGTCCAACCAGCAGCCGTGTAGAACACAAGCACACTCCGTGTAAAAATGGCTCGGCGTTGTTGGTTGTGGAGAACGATAGTAGTCATGCTTTTGACACGACCGGAAATGTGCAGCATAGAGCAGACGCGCGCCTGGAATCACTCCGACTCCGACTGCCCGCAAAACTAGGAAATGTATTTATGTACTGTTAGTTGGCAAATCGTTTGAATTGTTGTTTGTTCTACGGGTGTATAGTTATTCTGGCTCTTACCTTTCCCTCGCTCATTAGTCTAAACCCACCAAGAAGCCATCGGGTTGTTGGTGGGGTGGGAGTTGTAGTTTGTTTCCCGGTTCATGGTTGACTTGGGGTTATGCGGTTTGAAGAAAGAATAAACTATTTCCGTGTTTGTTGCGGTGGAGTTGTTAATGATAATATAGAGATGATGATATTAGTTTGTAGAAACTAAAGAAATTGGTTGAACATCTGTTGTGTGCCTTCGGCGATGGGTTGAATACACCCAATTAGATTTGGTTCTGATTCTTTCACAAATTACCTTTCAGAGAAGAAGCCGCGTCGCGTCGTGATTATTGGATGTGCCAAAAAGTAATTACTTTTGAACAGTCATCATACTTGATTGTCTCTACTTACTGCACTGCAAGATTTCCATGGTAACGAGTTGGTCTGATATAGCGTACTACGTTCAGCAAATATAAATCAGATTCACCGTTACTCAGTCATGGATGTTCATGAAAGCGCTGAGAATAAACATAAATTTAACGTTTCTAATAAATAAACATTTTTCACATACTAGTCATCGCCCCTAAAACGCTTTCTTTTCAATGTAATTGATTGTCATGCCCCAAAAAAACGAGACGCACTTATTACAATCATCACATCGATTTCCAACATTTTGCAACCGAATCAAGGTCGAAGACCGGAGGTTCGAGGCCATTTCCTGTCGTATACGTGCACGCCTTGGATTTAAATACGACAGCCGGAAAGGCCGGCTGATCAACGAATCGATAAACGTGGCGCAATTATCTGTTTTCACTGCTTGGTATGATGTTTCAATGGTCCTCTGGGGGGTGAGAGTAAGTGCAATTAGCGGACAGAGCAGAACCGTGTTATTTAGCGATTATGATGCCCAACCATTAAAACAAACCCGATCGGAACGCATGGCGTGAAGCTACCGGATGGTGATGCCTATTTGGGTTGCTCCAGATTACCGGGCAGCTAAGGGAACCTGTTTCCGACGAGAAGAGCGAGATTTGCATATCTTTAGTCTTAAGTAGATCGCAGCCTCAGTGGTGGAGCAGTAGTTTAGATTGTGCAAGTGAAATTGACCCGCTTCGAGTCCAGGTAGTTAGCGGTGAAGAATTTGATCGCTCGATTGAGCCTCACCTTCAATCCTGCTTGGCCCGGAATGGTGGGGGATTCAAGTTACAAAACCATTTCATTAGGCCATTTACATTTTACTGAAAACTACTCGTGCTGATCCGGCTCGGCTAACTTGGATATGAGAGTCACTTATGTTAAATCGTTGCTAAGTGGATAACTTTTCTCCGCCACTACTACTAATTGCAAAGCAAAAGTAAAATGGAAACTCGAACAAAAGGAAAACTGAGTTCTATCGAAACTCTCGGTTGAACAGAGGTTGAAGAGCTGCACGTTTTCACTGGAAAATTGAGTGCACCAACATAGTTTGGTATTGGCAATGAACAAAAGCATGCCAATGAGCAAAATGCTATCTCATTGATGCAATTTGCTGCTACGTTTAACCGGGCGTGCACACGATCATGAAACGAATGATGATGATAATGATCTTTGCCGGCGCAGATCGTGAACTCTAATTTGGCGAAGAAAATGGGAAAAGAAATGAAGAGTACCAGTTCAAGTTCAAGTGAGAAACTAAAGATGCAAATGTGCGAAATTGTACATAAATTATACATCAAGATTTAAACATGAATGAAAAATTTTGAATGTTCTGTGAATCTAAAAGTTTGTAAATCATAATTAAAAAGGTTACCTTTTTCTCTTTCAAAAAAAAAAAAATTGCTTTAGCTGCAAGGAATACTTTGGGGCCATTCAAGTACCACAACGACAAAAAACTTTAGTTTTGACCACCTCCTCCCCTTCCGTGGACAAGCGTGGACAATTACTGAACTCATACCCCCTCCCTACGATGTCCACGTGGACTTTCCAAAAAATCGGGTAATTTCATAAAAATGGGCTTTCAAAAAATTTTCCAAAGAGTTGACTACTATGATGCAGAAGGACTGAAAATCGTTCAAACTTCAACTACAAAATGTCATACAAACTTCTTTAGTCTTTTATGGAATTTCCACGGAAATATCTCATTTCCAAAACGACATTATGATCTTTTAAATATACGTTTTAAAGATTCATCATAATAACACACAATTTAAGTAACCTATACAATTAGCTCGTAATTTCCACCACAATCTCCAAATTTCAAAATTAGTGGAATTTGATCAAGGTACAGAATATTGAATTAACTGATTCAGACAGATTTTTTCTTTGGTTTCGTAACATTTTCTCTGGTTGGTTTTGAAAATAGTTGCCATCGATGTCTTCAATTTTCACACTTGTATGCCCACTCACACACTATGCTATTATAAGTATTTCAAAATCTTGAACAATATAAAGGCAAGCGCTCACACCAATGACGATACAATGTTTTTACATTTTCTTAAAAATGACAAAAATCTAGTGAAAAGTCCACGTGGATATTTCCCATGCCCCCATCCCCTCCTCATAGACAAATGTGGACTTTCTCGTGACCCCTCCCATCCCCTAAATTGTCCACGTGGTGTATGGATGGCCCCTCTTATACTAATGCCATTTTTTGAGTTTTTGGAAGAGTCGGCCTTGTGTTTTTTAGTCGTCAGTGAGATTCCGTTCGAGATCGAAGAAACTCAGCAAACCGATCGAGAATAAACTTTATTCACTACATGTTAAATCCAGAGTTGTCGCTAGCGCCTTTGGTAAACCGATGAAATTACTTCATTCGACCATCTCAAAGGTTCTCCAAAGTTTCCAGGAACAGATGATAGATTTGTTCATTTCAAGCGGAATCGAAACTTTCGACGCAGGGATTGGCCTAACAACTTGATGTTTGTTTTGATGTGAGGGCCAAGAAACGATCCAGATTGAAAAAGTATAAGATGCATAACTTCACAAATCGAGAGGAGTGCCAGCGGAATGTTGTTAAAATGCGCGTCCTGAAAACACTCTCTCTCTCTCTCTCTCCCTACCTTCGTGTTCGTGGTAACTGTCACGACTCACGACTCACATCTTTCTTGCTGTTTCTCTATCCATTTCTAAGTTGTGCGATAAGATCTTCTGCTAATCTGATAAATTAATTAATGTCCAATCATGTGTGCGATGTAATTACGGAGGTTTGAGAAGACAAAACTATTTTTTGTCTGTCGTTATCTTTTAAATAGTTTTTTTTTGCATTTTAGTGTAGGAGAGAGCAACTCGTGAAAATAAGTTTAATATTACATCCTACTTGGTAAATAAAATATTTGTAGTCCTGATAAAATTTGCAAAATGTTTGTATAATGAGAAAACTATAACTATTTTCAAATGTTCACACCATCAAAATATAAGGAGTACCCCTCCGAAACGTTGAACTATGGGTGGGCAGGCGACCAAAAATCGAAAACTACATCAACTCCAATTTAATTCAGTTCTATTCAGAGCTTGAGCTCTAGAATAATATTTAACTTAACTGGGTAATATCGATGTTTGAAGATGAAAATTTTGAGAAGACACATTCTACGTGGATTATTTAAACTCTTCGTATCTCTATTGAATTTTGAATGTAACATATGTTCGAATATGTCATGTGAAAACTAACATCACCTTTTTGTGATGATATTATTGAAAATTTATATTCATTGTATTGGTATGAACTATTATGAAGAATAACGGATCAAAGTCCAAAAATATCCACGAATTAGATCAGGGAAAAGCAGTCTCCCAAAGACTCCACTCTTGATGGGGAATCCAAGTACAATGTTTCTTCTAACTTATCGTCGTCTATTTTTGCTCTATACTAAGTACAATTCAATTGATGTTTCAATGGCAGTCGCAATTAGTAGAGAGGCGTTGGATAATTCAGCACATGTTTTATCTGACTACATTTTTGCCATACACATTACTGTGTATGAACTAACGAACCCGAAGGTACCAATGTAACCAGAAACATATTTTTAGCAAAAAATAAGACTTGTAGTTTCAAGCATGTCCATCCATCAAGAGCAGTTTTTATGTACAGTGACACTTTCAATGGCCACTTGCGTTTCCAACTAATTAAATATTTCAAATTTCCTTTTTCGTAGTATTGGTTTGTATAGGACTCATTTATCCATATTTCTTGAACGAGAATTCCGAATGAAACAATATGCAAGCTATGGAAAGAGACTGCATTATAATCAACTGAACGGCTTTTGTGCTATCAACATAGCATAGCTTCACACTGTTTACTTCAATGCAAATAGAAACTTTGATATATCTATGTAGCGGAATTATGGTTAAAACCGACACCTTAAGCTTAACACTTTTACTGGGTTACCACAAAACCAATAAATTATAATTTCTACGCAGTATTCTTCTTCAGAAAATTCTTAACAGGGCTTAAATTTGTCAGCGCTTCAAAATATTAATTTTATTAAAAATTATTGGTTGCAAAACTTGGAAACAAAATGACTTATTTTCTCTCCAGTTTAATAAAATCTTTATCTTTATTAAAAATGTGATATATAGCTGAGTAATAAAGTGTGAATATGTGCGATGCAAATATGTGCTTTTAGTAGCTTCATCATGTAGTGAGGGGAACAGAGTTCGAAAACGTAATGTTATAATCAAGAGTATTTTATGCTATAGGATTATTTCTTGATGTGGATATTTCCAAGTAATCCTTACGCGCATCATTGCAACCTTCAGTGTCATTTTATTTCGTAAGAGAAGATTTGCAAGTATTCTACATTCTGCTAGTAAGATTCATTCACGTACCAGTGATACGCATTTCTTAGTAAAACTAACTAGACTGATTTTTCGCGACTCTGATCATCAACGATCTACCGGGGTATACAAAAGATCATTGTCTCACTGTGATAAAGTTCATCTATGACAAACCAAGAGAACACTATAAATTCAGTTTTATGAGCAATTTGCAGAAATAGCAAAAGCTTCAATAGAATCTGTTAAGTAAAAATTCCAATTTTTGATTTTTAAAGAAATTTATAATAAATAAACACAATAAAAGTACTTCTGTGTATTTTGGCTATTACTATAGTGTGCTAATAGTGTAAATGAAGTCTCACAAAGATCTTTTTGTTCTGAATCGCAAATATACACAACCATCTTAACAGTGTGTCGGTTTTACCCCAACCAAAGGGTGTCGGTGACACTTGACATAAAGAACGCATTCAATAGCGTAAGCTGGCATGCCATCGCGCTCTCGTTACACCGGCTTAGCCTACCGGTAAGACTGTACCGGCTCCTGGAAAGTTCCTTCCAGAACCGTGTACTGTTATACGAGACCGATGCCGGACCGAAAAGGGTTCCTATTACCGCCGGAGTCCCGCTGGGCTCGATCCTAGGCCCGGTATTATGGAACTTCATGTATGACGGGGTTCTGAGACTAAAGTTTCGTCCTGGGGTCAAGATCGTAACCTTAGAGGTCTACGG
Source organism: Topomyia yanbarensis (assembly GCF_030247195.1). Taxonomy (NCBI): domain Eukaryota; kingdom Metazoa; phylum Arthropoda; class Insecta; order Diptera; family Culicidae; genus Topomyia; species Topomyia yanbarensis. The sequence continues at coordinate 27,325,534 of NC_080671.1, read as the reverse complement.
GGAGTCAATCCCCGAGGTAGAACTGACCGCAGAACACGCGATCAACACTGTGGCGGAATGGATGAGTGCGACAGGCCTGTAGTTCGCTCAACATAAGACGGAGATGGCTATCGTCAACAACCGCAAGTCGGCACAACATGCAGTTATCCATGTGGGAGAAGTCACGATCACTTCACAGCGGAATCTGAAGTCTCTCGGAGTCATCATAGACGACAAGCTGACCTTCGGCAGCCATGTCGACTATACGTGCAAGAGAGCTTCGACTGCTGTTGCGGCATTATCGAGGATGATGTCCAACAACTCAAAAGTGTGCGCCAGTAGACGTAGGCTACTGATAGGCGTTGCCGTATCTATCCTCAGGTACGGCGGCCCGTCATGATCAAGAGCACTGAGGGTAATCAGTTACCTGCAGAAACTCGAGAGCAGCTACCGCGTGATGTACCTCAGAGTGATATCTGCTTACCGCACGGTATCACACGATGCATCCTGCGTGATAGCGAGCGTGATGCCAGTCGGGCTGGTCATCCGGGAAGATGAGTGAACTAGCATATCGAGCTGGGTGGCTAGACTCCATGGGGAAGTTCGCTTCCATCTGACACAATTCCTGTCAGGCCATGGCTGCTTCCGACAGTACCTCCACAGGTTCGGGCACGCGGAGGTCCCCGGCTGCCTTGACTGCCTAGGTGTTGACGAAACTTCGGAGCACATACTGTTCATATGTCCTCGTTTCGACGTCGAAAGAAGAGCAATGCTAGACGTCTGCGGCTGGGACACAACTCCTGATACCCGTATCCAGAGGATGTGTCAAGCGTTGGAGAAGTGGAACGCAGTCTCGACTGCAACCACCCAGATTGCCCGCAGGTTGCAGAGAATCTGGCACGCCGAGCAGCAGACGATAACCATGCCTAACTTGTGATTGGTTAGTTAGAGCACACAAGTCAGACTCACATGGAGTGTCAGAGCGAGCGTCAGGGTGTGACAGAGCCAGCACCCAAGTAAGCCTCATACTGGATGTGTGCGTGCGTGAGCGAGAGTGAGTGAGTACATTAAGTACTGCCATCCTCCCAGAAGTAATGCCGGGAGGTAGTTCCTGGGGGAAAGATGGGGAGCCCAATGAAGTTTAGTCGGTATTACCGACACTCCAGTACACTTCCGGCAACTACTAAGCTCGGCACCGAGTCATAACGTCCGAGGTCATAACGTCCGAAGGGTGGTGCGTCATAACGTCCGGGACATTATGACGCATCAGGCTGCGTCATAACACCCAAAACGGATGTGCGTCATTATGTCGCAGTCGATATCCTGGACACTGTGACGCACTTATAGGTTCGGATATTGTGACGCATAAGAACTGCGTCATAATGTCTCAGGTCATATCGTCCCAAAATAATGTGCGTCGTAACGTCCGGGACATTGTGACGCACGATGGTGCGTCATAAGGTCCTAAAATAAATATACGTCAGTGCCTATGCGTCATAATATCCGAAACTATGAGTACGTCATATTATCCTGGACTTTATGACGCAATATCACTGCGTCATAATATCCAAATATCAGTGTGCGTCATAATGTTCCGGACGTTATGACGCAGCTCCTCTTTCGGACGCTGTGACACAACAATGGTTTCAGATCTTTTGACGCATTATTGGTTTCGGATGTTATGACACACCCTTAAAAGTTTTGTCCTGAAAGATTTCTACATAGTAGATTAAAAAAAAGATAAGAAAAAAAACCTTATTTTATGCATTCAATTAACAGTGTAAATAAAATGCGATGTTTTGTAAAAAAGAGAGATAGAAAAAAAAGAGATTCGTTAGTCTGTTCCGAAAAATCCAAGATGGAGTCGAAAGGTTACGACAGTCTTCTAGTCGAGTACACGATCACTCGAAAAAGAAAAGATCTTTATTTTTACTTCTCTCGCATTCCCATTTGAATTTATAAAAGTTTATTGCTTTGTCCATCTTACTTTGCGTACACCGATTTGATGTTCAAAGTTTTTAATTTTAACTCACACTTTATCCACGTCGGCATAACTATTGTATATAGCATACAATGTTGCTTGCTAACAATTGTCGATTATAATTCCAAAATAATATATAGGTAATCTAAAAATTGTTTGATTTTTTTGTATATAGAGTAAAAATAAAAACGATCGTGAGGAAATTGTTAGATAAAATATTTTATTCATGTTGGTATCGCAAAAATCACATGAAACATCCAAGTGTAACAACGAGTATGTCAGCTAGTTATTATATTGAAGCTCACACATCAAATGTACAAAAACAATAAATTACCAAGTAAAACGTCAATTATATTTTTTTATTTCAACGTAAGTGGTAATACATTATTCAAGACTTTTTCGGTGGTATCCAATGTGGGAAAACAATGCGAAATGGTGAGGTAAACGGAAGCAATTATGTGGAAAAATTACTCCAGAGGCAGAATTCGAACCTGCAACCCTTGGGACTCCGGCCCAATGCACTAACCCTTATGCTATCCCTGGGCTATTATGACATCTCAGGAAGAACACATGCTTATCACATTAGCGACAGTGATCGTAGTACTGCCTATAAAGCAAGATCACACAAAATCGCCGCTTGCCGCCCAACACATTTGATCTATTGAATTTCCCCTCTAGATACCAAGGCCGGGGTTTTTATTTCTGTCCCTTGTCCAGTTAATAGAGTTACGATGGAAGCAAACCTGTCGTTCGAATCAAACAATTATTTCGTTTTTCTTTTGGATTTTGTAGCAAATGCCAATATCTTATTTAGGGCTTTCTTGGTAGTATCCAAAGGGGAAAACAGATCGAAATAAAATGTAATTATAACTATATCTACCTGCCATCAGAAAAGAAATAGAAAATATAGTCATTAACACTATTCACTTAAACATACCTGGATTCGTAAAAAAAGCAACAAAGTCAGAAACAATGTAAACGATCGACCACTACTAATGAAGCACAACTCGGCTGCGGAACTGGTTCGCCATAGATAGACCGGTTCCCAGGCTAATCTCTAGCGAGCAGCAGATCTAACCGGCGCCAACTGTTTTAAACGTTTCGTCGGCTAAGCGTTTGTTCCGACCGAATTGTGTGCCACACTATACCTAACTATACAGATCGTTTCGGTCCGGCACAGTTTTTGTCAATAACGAAAGCTTTCGCGGTCCCTCCGGTCAAATCTCTGATGGGGTGAAGTTTTTTGTTATATTTGTGCTCGACAAGACGCATAAATTAAGCTCAAAAAGATGAGCGTTTTATATTAATAAATTAGAAGGAACAATCCGAAATAAAGTGATACCTGATTCCCTCCGACTAGCGCGGCGAATTGAATGACCTTTAATTCTTGTTGTAGGTGTTAATTGTTCAGCTGTTTATGCCTGGGGAATTAGGCGGACTGTTGTACTTCTTTGCCATCTAACCAAATACAGAGCAAAAAAACTTCTGATCTAGTATTTACCACTCGTAAAATAGTAGGGCAGAAGATTCAAAGTGACTTTGTCATTCCATGAGATGCCCTCGAAGCTGTCTTTGCACCCTCTGATGCCCATTTTTTTTTGCTTTACATAAAAATACTTGTAGTTTTTTGTGATTGTGACGAGAGAACCAAAAACATATTTGTAGTTCATTTGCATTTTTTTCATTCAAATTCCAAAAAATGAAAATACGAGGTACGCGAGAAAAATGTATTTTTAGTTTTAGACTGAAAAAATTGCAATTTTTCTAGGTTCCCGGACCAATTTACGAATAATACCAAATATTACAAGTTAAGAAAACAATGGATACTGTGGGCCACAGAGGGTTATTTTTCTAGACCATATTGTGGGGACCATGACCTTATTGACTGATTCTCGTCAAGCAAAATAGTCAGCCCGGAATTCCGTACGAATGCAATTTACTTGTGAGCAAGCCAGGAAAGCAGACTGTCATATTTACATCTTATTCCGTGAGTTCCCACTCCGCTAGCTTCTGCAAACAGTGCAGACTGTAAATCATTTTCCTTCGCGTGATGAAACAACAATTAAAATAACATTTGAAAAGAAAGAAATGAGTTCCCCGCCCTCAACCGTCTGTTGGTTAGCGAAAAACTTTCTGTTTTACAGTTACCTTCAATTAGTCACACGTTACAAGTGTTTTTCATCGGTCAGTCCCGGGGATTAACCTTTATGACCGACCCAAAGAATTAACAATGTGTGGGTCTTCGACGGTTGTGAGTGGAATGTGATAATTTGTGATTGCGATTTCCGGAAGTGCATGTTAAACGTACATCATACAGAATGGACGATTGTTGGAATGAAAGAACAGTTTTTTTATTCTCAGGATATCAGTTTATATGCAGTATGTTATCTGTTGATGTGATGAGCTCGGATTTCTAGCCCTGTTTAAGTTGGATTTTTAAGGGTTTATTTAAAATCCATATTTTATTGTTATTAGCTCAACTTAGACTTGCATACTGATCCGATTTTGATTTTTTTAAATTTTATTTAGACAATATTCTGAATTTTCATCTTGTTTACAGCGTACGGAATTTTCCCTTTTTTGCTATGTTGGGGATTTTATTAGTCAGAAGGCAAGACATTATGACAGATACCACAATTTTTGGAAATTTGTAAATTAGTATTACCAGTATATCTCGGGACTTGAAGGCATAGTACTCGGACGTGATCTACATTAGTATGGTCTGGTGTAGCCACTTCGCTTTGTGTGCTGGTAACCTGAAGCAACCCTACGTGATTGCTTTATGACAAAGTTTCGTGTCTATGTTCCAACCTGTGACGTGGCGATAGATGGCGTAACTGTCGAAACGGATCTCACTTACTAGGATGTGCTGAGGGTTTGAAGTAGTCGATTCAAAAATCTTTTGTTTAAGCTAGTAAAAATTCTCAAATGCAAGCATCTGCATTCAGCCGTGGTAAAATATGTAGTCCTTCGCCAAGTCAGACTTGTTTCGCGTAGCCTTCGTTGGGCATCTCTACCTAGCTACGCCATGCTGAGAAGACTTCTTCCACACCAGTCCGCTTGTTCATTTTCCTTGTCATGTCAGCGACTCTAACACCAAATTACCGTGTTACAAATATAGGGAGGAACGTAAGGATGATTTTTCAAGATAAAATACAGAAAAATGTGTTTACTGTGGGGAGATTCCTCATGAAATAACGTTTTGTCCTGCGTACAAATTGCGCAAAGAAATGCTCAATACTTAACCCTCTGGAAGTTACGTTGTGCAAAACGTTGTAAAATTTAGGTGAAATCGTTTTAGAGCTGCAGGCGGTCGCTTAAATATAGATCATGACGCATACACAATTGTATCGTAAAAGTTTGCTTGAACAACATATCTATACTGGTTCTTGTATACAATGAACATAGCGTTGCGTTGCGTTGTGACGATGATTTTGGCGGATTGCACACTGACTTCATCATGTTTGACTGCTGATTATCTAATAAGAGTTGCTTAGGAAATGGTAAGTAGGAATTCATACCAATCCGACCCATATTAAAACCTCAACAGCATGATAGCCATCATTGCCGGCTGCCCCCATCTCCATCGTTCACGGGGAAGGATAAAGGTTAAGGTAGACAGGAAGTGTTGATGCTCCACCTACTTAACGGAAGGGCGACGATTCATCAGACTCTTCCATAGGTGTCGCGGAGTTGGTAGTTTGGAAGGGCATCAGGTCTAGGATTCGCTCCAAGCAAGCGATGCGACCTGTAAATCATATTTTATTAGGTAGTTGTTTAGTTAGTCTCCGAGTGCACGATCACTCGAAAAAGAGAAGATCTTGTTTAATTTTTGTTTTTTTTTAAACTCTGGGCAGCCGGCTATCGAGAGTATACTATGTTCCCTAAACAAAAGCAATTTGAAATCCACACAGCCGACCGTGGGAGTATTGCCTAGAAAAGCTAGTATTATCTGCGTAATGGGCCGGATCACTATTCATTGCAACAGTATTTGGACAGAATTCGCTACTTCTTCTCAACGATATATTTATTGGCTTGAAAACTACCGTGTGATAACACATTATACAGGCAAAAATAGCGCGAGATGTTATAAATCAAGGAAAGTATTTCTTATTTTCCACATCGGATTGTTTGTGGAATACAAGTATACGAGCGATAATAATGAACACTGAAGGGAAATATAAAGGACTGTTAACCTTATGCACGGGCTTGTTAGCAATAACGGAGCTTGAAATTAGGTTAATAAAAACAGACGCGGCAAATTTTCAATACGTATTGACCCGTGATCATAGATACTAGTCAGATTAGTCGTATTGGGGCTAATTTCCGATCAACTATTCATTTTTACGGCAAAGGTTTCTCGGCTAGATCTGTTCGCACCCTCTCATTCTGATACTATCGGCAGAAGGCTGATAGCACCCAGTCGTCGCCGGTCTAAGGACCAAATGTCATCAATAGACTTAGACTCGCGTGGAGGCACGAGATAGGAAACTTGTGAGAATTTTGTTATCCCACCGCTTGACGACCTTGTTTGGAAGAGATGACAGTTATTATATGATAACTAAAAATATAAAATTGTTCTATAAATTGAAAAGTTATTGCCGTGTTAACCTGAAAATTTGTCATTTCATTCATATAGGAACAATCATTGAAATTATGTCAATTTATGCTTTGCAAGATTTGAAATAACTTCGAAGTGTGGTCACGACACCCCTGTTGTGTCATATACATTACCAACCCATCTTTTTCCATTATGCATTCGTCCTAAATTATTTTCTTATGATTCACTGGTAAAGGTACAAAATTAACAAGCGCAAACTTAATACTAGTTAATAAAATAAGCTTTCAAATCAAAATTTTTTCCATTATGCATTCGTCCTAATAAGGACGGTTTGAAGATAAATATGGTGATACAAGACGAGAATCTTTTGAAACGATTCAAACCTTGCCGACGATTTGTTTCTACTGCGTACACACATACGAACATTCCCCTTCGTAGCTCATACCGAATGAGCACGCTTTGCATCAAGGCGAACCCTTTTATTAACTTTTTGGTGCAGATGGGAGGCCATCCTTTTGTGCGATAAATGAAAATATTTTCATCATTCGTTTTGGTGTAGCTTTCGCTTAGTGGCAGAGTTGCCACAATCACTGATTTTCTTGTAGGATTCGCAAAAACCTTCGGGTTTGTAGATTAATTTGAAAAATATTTTCTTATATGATAATTATTTTTAATTATACAAATTAATAAAAAGAACTTCCTAATAAAATTCTTTTTCCATTATATATTCATCCTAAGGACGGTTTGCATATAACTATGACACAAAACAAGCCACAATTAACAGCGCTAACGGAAAATAAGCACCACTAATTCTTTACAAGTATTTTGTTAGTCCTAGGTTCTTGTATACAATGAACATAGCATAGATAAAGCTATTTCTGTATGTAAATTAATTTTGCTCAACAAAAAGCGTTTTTTTGCTGAAATGCCACCTGTTCCTTTAGAAAAGTTTTATATTGACTTGCAAACTAACGATCCTAATTCAACATCTTATGTTTCTGCGGGGGCGTCCCACAGGCGATGAAATAGTGTAAGCGAAAAAGTTCTTCGCGTATAAGAAGCTTTTGAATGTCGGAACGTCAGCCAGCTTTACAAAATACGCGTCGTTAGAGTCGAAAATGTAGAGCTTGATAAAATCCAAAAAACGCAATCATTGGCACCGGTTCGTTGACGAGTAAAATATCAATGAATACGCATATTCATTATTTTTTTATATCATAACTAATTTTCTATCTGACGTGCGATGTCACAAAATCCCTGTGCTGATATGAATAAAAATGTATGCTTTGGAACCCTATTTTAAAGTGATAATATTAAAAGTTTTCCACATGACTTTACTGGAAAAAAGTCAAAACTCGTGTTATTGTCATATAGGTACTTAAAACAAATAAACCCATTTTGCGAGGTAATAAAACCAGAAATAGGTTTCATTCCTTATTTAATACTGATTTCGTTTTTGGATTCGGTGCAGTGCACAATCGCTTGAAATTATCATTTTTGTATGTTTTTGTATACAATGAAGCAAACATGCTCTGCTTCGGATCCAAAAAAATCAACACCATCATTAGAATCATTCGACTTGTGAAATGATACAAGATTGTTCAATATTTGGTACGCAGCCTGAACGACGAAGCATGCATTAGTTCAGCGTTAGGAGCACAATCCACAGTGAATTTTTTCCACCCCAAAACACAGAACAGGCCTCTTGAATCTCACGCGCAAATTAGATGCGTTCCGGGAAATCAGTGCCAGCGGACCAAGCTTATGGACAGTAATTGTGGGAACAACGTTAGGTAACACCGGAATCGACACAGGAGGAGTCTTTTTCAGTTCAGCTTTAAGTTGGATTTTGTTTTTCTTTCTTCATCAAAACAATCGATACACCTAGCAGTGAAATGGTTTCCAGCTAATATAAGACCTGGAACAGTGAAATATTATGCGTTATCTCCGTCTTTTTATCATCAGTTAGTTATCTGTAGTTGGTTGCCAACGAAAACTTTCAGCGCAGTTCCGTATCGCAGTTTTTCTACATTCTACAGCCGTAATAGATGGGAAAAAATACCGCGTCCAAATTTCTCTCGCTCCCTCATCGGATCCGCAGGAAAACCGTGTTGAAAATAGGCGACTTCCCTCTCGGGTTGTTTTGCTGCATGCTGGATCGATTACCGACGGAAACTAGCGAAACAAAAGTGCTACCATCTACCTACCTACTATAAATTGGCGAACGAAGGAACGATTATGATCAACTGTTCTTTTGTTGACCTAATAAACCCGAGGGCAGCGCGCGGGGTCTCGGTTCGTTTGCGGTGTTCGCTATTTCAGCGTGCAAATCTTGAACTTGGAGCTTGCGTTAATCAGCAGGTAAGGCGAAGCAAGGGGGTTATTATGGGCTGCCAAATATGCTATCTGTTTGCATGATTCGTTATTCTGAGGCTTTCTCTTTAATGGCTTCATTCAACTGTGGAGTGTTGGAAATCCCTAATGTTGTACTTACTTTACGCGATCGATCACTTGTCGTCGTGAGTAGTGCCAGTCAGGAAATCTATGGTTAGAAAATTGCACTGCTAGAAATGAAATCTATGGTTGGGTCAATTAATGATGATTGTGTAAAGCTCAACCGGTTGGAGTTTATACAGGGTGTTTGGTTCATGCTTGGGATGATAGGGTTATTGGAGATTTTTATTTATTGGATAAAAGTTTATTTTTTTATTTCAGAGTTAAATTAATGAAAAAATTTTTTTTTAATTTTCGGACATTAATGTATTCAAACCAAATTCAAAGTGGTACGACGAGTGACAAAACCCCAAAAATTAATGTCTTGTATTTCTTTCGCAAATATTTATTTTATGTTTTTCTCAGTTCGACTAAAATTATCTCAAAATTTTACGGTAATCCTATGAAAAATGAATTTTTAACATGTCGTTGAAGCAAGTGATGTCGAGGATTTCGGTTCAATTCAATTCATAAGAAGTGCTCGTACCTTCGGCGATAATCTCAAGAAATACATGGTAGATTAGAATAGTTTTGAATTCTTTGGAGAGATGAATGATTGTGTAAAACTATAGTTTTTAATCTCTTTTGCAGGCATCATTTACGTTTGTTTTGCATGGAGACGCCTTGCAGCTCATAAACCTTCTTCCAAGTTGGTTGTCAAACAACATCATATTACTGAAAAATAAGTGATTTTTACAAGTTTTGTCAACCATTTCAGCTATTTGATTCGATTGGCTTTCAACTGAAAGGTATAACGCTCCTTTATGCTGCTATTGAACCTTTAGTTAATCCGATTTCGGTTCCATAGTAACGAGTTGAAGAGTGCGGTGTGCAAACGGTTACATCTACTTGAATTGAAGATTGCTATTCAAAAAACTAAAAAAAAAAAATGATCAATGTTTCCCCATTTTACGGTACCAAATTTTCAAAATGTCTCAATTCTGAACGACGCATTAATATTTTTGAATTTTTTTTACAAGTTAAGTGCTCAATAACCAGAACATCATGTCAATAAAAATATTTCCAGAGATCAACTGTTCTCAGGTTTAAATTGATATTTTCTGGCGTAAAAATTATATCCACTGGCTTGCTCTCGAAAAATGCTTAAATATCTGATAATTCGTGTATTAGATAACAGCAGTATCTTTCAGAGTCATTTGAAATCTTCTAAAAATGATATCGTATCAGTGACATTTAACTGAATTTTTCCAATTTGTTAGAAACGTAAACTGTCCAAATAAAGAAAAAGTACATGGAGGTAACAGATTAAATATCCAATTCAAGAATTTAAATTTATTATATGTAACATGATAGACTTCCGATAATTTTCTAGCATGTTGTGGAAAATAAAAGAAACTCCTACCTGAAAGAGATCGGAGTCTTTGAATTAGTTTAATTCTCTAACGCCGTTCACGGTGCCTTTGTCGAACAACATTATTAAAAAACTCGGAATTCTCAAAACTTAAGGATGCGAAAGAAAGGACTTTTCTCTTTCATTTGCAAACGATCGCAAAATAATCGATCGGGGGGCCTAGAACAACTTTTCATTTTAAATATTTTCGTTGGAAAACTTAGGTTTTACAAGTATACTAATTCACATTTTTGCTACTAGGTGGTACTATAGACATTTAAATAGTACTGAAATTTAGAATCTGATGAAAATTTTTATTAGGGTTAGAGATTTTTCTAAAGAGATTTCTTAAACCAGACAAAGAGGCGAATGACCCTAAGGTTAAAATTCAAAATAAAAAAATGACCATTTTTCATAAATCGCATTTAGGGAATCTTTAGATAATTCTTAAGAAATTTAATTTGTTCTTCAAACGTGCTTAAAATATGCTTATCTTTCATTATAGGGTTGATCACCATGACTTTTCGAAGATAGATTTTTTTTGGGACAGCCTAATACCCAGGCCCTCGTAAGGGAACAATGAAATACGCTATAACTTTGCTTCTACTGCTTGGATCTTTATAATTTTGGAAAACATTCTTAAGACCCTATACTGAAGCTCTACGCATAATTGTTCCATGTGTATAGGAAATTCTCTTGCACATGGAGCAGATAAGCGTATAAGGATAAGAAAGATAAAATATTTTTTTTTCGTTTTTTTGACCGATCTTAACATATATAAGTACAATCTATACGTGAACGGAGGTCTTAGCGGTATGAACGTACTTTATATATGGTTACTACCATTTAATTCCACTATGTTTGTTTATAGTTAAATGCACTTGCATTACACTATTTAACAGATACCTGGTATTTTGATTACTACTTGTGATCTTCTTCAGTGTTTGTATCAGTCAGAAAACTAGGTCTATACCAAACTTTTTTAATTTTGTTCTAAGTGGATAAGCCGTATTTTTGTTGAAATCTTCCGCTATCCTGAAAGCCTAGAAATTTTATATATAATATATATAAACCTGGATTTGTCAATTCTATTTTCTATTACCTATTCTGTGATATTGCAACATGATTGAAGTTGTGAAATTGTGCGTAAGCGCACAGGGGCGAAAAAGTAGAGTAAGAGGGGGCGAAGATGAAATTTAGGGGGACGAAAATTGAAGCACAACTTGATTCAGAATACTGTTATTTTCACGTTAATTTAATGTTTTAAATAACTTATAAACAGGATTATTTGATATTATATGATACGTAATTAGAATGATATAATTAAATTAGTTATAACAGTTCAACATTTTACGTTTTTCTGCAAACAAATGTTCTAGGGGGGCGAACTGTAGTACATCTACCCCAGATGATATTCCATATGACATTAACGGTATTTAATGTTTTTTATGGATTCAAGGGTTTTAACATAAAAAAGCGCTTTCTGGCGATTTTTTTTTAAATTTGGGAGAAGCGAATTGATCCTTGTACATTGTACATTATAATGCATCATTGCAATAACATTCTGTAACTTTTCTAAGCAAAAATATCAACAAGCGAATTGGTGACGAAGCTTTTTGTAGAACGTCTAACAATTTGCGGTATGACTTGCCATTCTAACACTACTAATTCGATTGATTTCAAACTTTGCGCATACTTTCGATGTATAAAATACTAAAATTTGATAAAATGGCGGAATCGCTATTTTTCACGAAAAATTCCAAAAATTGTATTCGATACTGACAATGTGTATAGCTAAATAATGGTAGTTTTGTTACCGGATTCGGGTAGCTCCAGCGAAGCAGCCTTTGTAAATTTAACACTTTCAACTTTGTCTGGGGTCTGGTTTCAGAAGCGACTTTTTGTTTCTGTTGTTAAACCGATCATTTAGGGGAGGGTTTTGGGAGTTCAAACTGCTTCCATGAGAGTTTTGAAATGCTTTTAAAAATATATAAACTTGCTGTTTAGGGAAAAAAAACTATAATGCGAGCCGTTTTGACACAAACAATGTCGATTGAGGTCAGTCACACTAGAAAAAAGTTATTGTAGAAACCAAGGAAGAAATTTGGCGAAGGTGACTGGAAAGGGATGTAATTCAAGTTGGTCGGCTTCTCTGGATCGGTTCACGTTTCGCCAAGTTTTGTTATTAGCAACAGTCGTGATCAGTTACACAGCAAAGTCGGTCAGCGAGAGTTAAGGAGGTAAACAAGAAGTCGGAGAAAATCGGAATATCGATGCCTGGACAAATGGAGAGCAAGCACTAAAAAGCAGCACTGGACCGCAAAATAAAAATAGCAAGAGCACAATTTCTACTGAAGTAGTATCTAACAGCTGCCCACAATTAACCACAGTGTGAGATAATGCCTTCCTGTTCTCGTTATCTATCATACGCGTGATAACGGGTGTTCAATAAAGAGTGAGAATGATATCAATACCTTTCTGTAATTAAAGTAAAGAGTGTAAAATTCCCTCTGGACTCCCTAGAGATGGGTAGCGTGTTTCTTTTCGCTCGGGTGCTGTCAGTTCAATCGAAGATGGCGTCGAAACAGCAAGCACTCCGCGAGCGTGTTGTACGGTTGTACGAAACGCATTGTTATCGTGGAAAAAAAATTGAGACGAAAACGTGCCCGTCAGTACAGTTTACCGGATTATGGCATCTCTGAGCGTGAAGTGGAAGGCCGGTAGCAGCCTTCCGGCGACGATAATGACAAAGAAGAAAAAGGAAGCTGTTCGACAACAAGGACGGAGCGAGTTTGCGTGACGCCGGCTGAAAATATCACTGCTCCCATATCTTGTTTCACCGAACCCTCAAGATGGAGAAAATCATCTGTCGGAAGAAGACTCGGTCCCCCGAGTACACGAACAAGCAAATAGTGATCGTGAAATCGCAGTGCCGGTGGATGACAAAGAACTACCGTGGGACGTCGTTCGTGCTGGACGACGAAAGTGACTTTCCGCTCTAGAAGACCCACATTCCAGGAAATGACAGCTCTTCTGTCGTCCTTAAAGGAGCATCATACGGATGGGAAGTACGTCTTCTGGCCGGACAAGGTGTCTTCCCATTACGCCAAGAAGACGCTGGAGTATCTTGAGCAGAAAAAGATACCGAACGTGCCGAAAGAAAGGAACCCGACCAACTTGCCCCAGTGCCGTCCCATTGAAGATTTTTTCGGCTCCCTACACTACCCATGATCGCATAGTTGTCCCGTTTTCTATGGGATTTCCTATCTTTATGGGACTGATATGCGATCATGGGCAGTACACTAGGGCGTACAAAAATAGTTGGTGGGCCAAGAATACGAAGCAGTTGACCACCAGGGTCCGGAATTGTATCCGGAAGATGGACGTCAGTGCCGTCCAGTGCTCTTGTGAGAGCATTGCGACTAAGTTGCGTCGTAGGTTGACCAGAGCCCCTTCTCCAATATTCATTTACGTTTTTTGATGAATAATCATTATGTTTTAAATAAAAATGACTGAATTCGTTAAAAAAAAATGGTTTCTTATCTACATGACTGAAAAAATTCTCATTTTTTATTGAACTCCCGTTAGCTTTACGAGATTTGAGAAAATGTGGTGATGGACACTATGGAAATATTGCTATCTGCCGAGATGTTCACTGAGTTGGTCCCACGGGAGAGCTCTCCAGTATCTGAAGGTCAATTGGGGGGGGGGGGGGGGGAGGGCTGGGGGTTCAGACGAAAATGCTAATCCTCCATAGACCGGTATTTCATGATGGAATATCTAATATCTTATTATTGCAGTTGAATTGATTGGATTTCGTTGAAGCAGTGCTGTCAAGGACAGTTTCAGTTAAAAGTGAAAAACGAAGTTTTGATGCGATTTCCATGTTTTGCAATAATATTGTAAACTGATAAAATCTATCGATTTAGACTGTATTCTATTATCTTTTCCATGCAATTGGTCAACGAAAATCGGCAGTTAAAAGCGGCTATTAATTGTGTGTATCCCATGATTGTGGGAAAACTGTACTTCTAGTATTTTTTGCTTCAAATATGTCGCACCCACTAGAGTTCTTGATTCGTTGTTTTTATTTTCTTCTTGAAACAGTAATTTCCTAAGAGTGACCACGTTTCCTTTTTATTGTTCTATTCATTCCACTGCACTGGTAAAGCAATACTGTAAGCTATTTTTCAAACATATCACGCATCAGTTCAGGGCACTTTTAATGTTTTTGTCTAAGTTATTTCGTTCTTGCCAACTGGTTGTCTCTTAGTTTATCAGCTATTCTATTGTCAAGACTTTCGGCGGGTGTGAAAAATTGGATGCCGGAAATAATTATTTTAAAATCACACTATGAAATTAAACAATCCAATATAATCAAAATCGCTTCTTTCATCGTCAGTTCTATTTTCTTTCCATCATAATGTAGATAATATGTCGTGATTGAATAATAGAATAACTTGGTTTAAATTTATGGAAGAATTAAAAAATTCATTTTTATTGCTGTCAACGTAATTCTTCCCCAGCTGGAATCAGTTTTTACGATCGTGGAGAAATTTCTCCAATTGTGTTTCATCATCATATCATGTTTCATGTTCTGCATATTCAAATCGTGCCTCGCGTGCCCTCCATCAAGGTAGCACAAACCGGCAATGCAGTGTACTTTCGTTTGTTCCGCCCAACGCAAACGGGAATCTGATAGAGCATAAAATTGCCATAAAACCCCGCGCAGCGGCCCGGGTTGACAATGGAAGCGTGCAAACTGCCAGTTGTCGTCGTAAAATAAATAAATATTTCAAAAAAAGATATACGAACCGTAAATGCTTCTTCTCATGAATGGAGCAGAAGAAAGGATGGGCTTTGCAGTAAGTTGTAGCAACCGAGGTAATCACTTCTGAGAAATAATGTTCATCAGCACGAGAATCATTGAAGGGCAGGCGTTCATATTGTTGGTTTACATCCTGCTCGAGAGTTGGTGGATTTTTTCGGGATTCTTCGATAATAGAAGGGATCTGCAACAAAATAAGCATTGACATATTTTTAAAGTTTGTATCGTAATTTTTTATAGTATTTAAATTTTATTTTAATATAATCTAATTTTAGGATAACGCATGTAATTTCACCTATCGGATAGAAATAGAAATTCATCAAATCAACTATCATTTTCTAAATGTCACAATGTACATTGCCAATTCGTGAATAAAAGTAATTTTCTTTTAATTGCGTCAGAAGTAACAGTTACGTGGTCAAATGAACATAAAAAATAGAATTAAAGATATCTGTTAGTGGTGGCTCATTTTACTCTAAATTAAGTTTGCTGAAAACAATAAAAAATTAATTTATTTATCTCGAAGGCTCCGTCATGAACAAAAACCTCTAAATAATTATGTTGAAAAATACAGAAACATAGATTTCGATTGATCACTCGCTTTTGACAGATCGAAAATAGGAGGAATACCTTGGCAACTAGCTTGGAAATTGCCATCGAAATTTCACTGAACGTGTTGATTTTCGTTAAATTTTTGAGAAATCATCTTATCAGTGCGTTTATGTGATCGACAGCAGGCGTGCCCGCACTTTTCGATCGGTTTACGGACGCCATTAGCCTAGATTTGTTGTTTTACTCTCTCGTTGCGGCGTGATAAATAGCAAGCCAGGTAAAATTGAAACTTGCGGCGGCCAGAGGAAAACAAAAGTATGCACGATTTGTGTGTTTGTGTGTAGAGATAGCTATGTTGTGCAGGCCATCGCGTCCCATGAAAAGTGAAATTATTATTACCGCCGGTTATGTTTAACCTTAATTTGCGTAATCGAGAAATGCATCCGAGTGCAAATCGGATCGTTGAGTGGTCTTGTTTTTTTTTTTTCAATAGCGCCGTTTCTCGCCTGTAGGTGCGAATTTCGATTCCAAACAATTATAGTAATTTTCGCACCAGTGCCGGTAATAGCGGTCATTACGGCAAATTCCGTCTGTTTGAGAAACCGAGAAATCGATACGTTAGAATATTAATTTAACAATTGTAAATAGTTGTTCTCAAACGGAGATCTCATGCGCTACGTTTGTATATTAAATAATTATGTTGCGAAAGATATCAGAAATTTGGCTTTCAATCTAAATTCTTAAATGACTGTCAGATGATTGAACGAAGACAAACTATATAGATGGATCAAAACATGAGTCATAAATGAAACAATTCGACCATAAACTCGAAAAAAGCACATTAGTAACGACAGCCGGACGAGCGGCTCTCCCACAACTTTGTATTACGTTGCTGGAACGTCGTAGTTGCATTTCTCGCATCGTCTATCAACCTTCCTGGATCTGTGTTTGGTTAGCGGTTGTCGTTCTCTGTTAC
Organism: Topomyia yanbarensis; assembly: GCF_030247195.1. NCBI lineage: Eukaryota > Metazoa > Arthropoda > Insecta > Diptera > Culicidae > Topomyia > Topomyia yanbarensis. Next base: position 27,308,813 of record NC_080671.1, on the reverse strand, counting down.
TGTTCCATTCTCCGGCGTGGTCGGTCTGCTGGGAAGCTGAGCTTTTCTCGCTTGGCTTCCGCTCGTTGTTGTCCACATATCAGAATAGACAGCTATACGATTTTGGATTTATGGTTGAGCGTTTCTGTGACAGAGTGCTGGTGTTAATTACGTTTTATAAATACAGCAATGCACTTATCGGAAAATCGATGAGGAATTAAATCTATGATAAATGATAAATTTAAAGTATCACTGGTTACTCAGGAGGGTCATGCGTCCTCCCACTTATTCGAATAGAATTAGAATTAGACCCAATTGTTCAGTAAATGTATTTTTCACGTTCAATGTATTTATAAATTCAATATTTCTAGTGTTAAATGAAGTCTTCCAGTCTTCCAATCTTCATTCAAGTTTGTTATGAATATATACCAAACTCGTTACTTAGATAATCAGCAGTCAAACATAATGAAGTCAGCGTGCATTCGCCAAAATCATCTTCACAACGCAACGCAACAATGGAAATAACTCAGTTTGCATTCCTGTTTACACATTTCTTAATAAAGTTTAATATTATTAAAAGCCCCTCTTACTACGAAATCATTATACATGTGCAATTCCTACTATCTCGACTCAAGAAAAAAAAAATAAAGATTCCGCATTATATTCAAACGATCGCCGGGTAAAATCAGCACCGAAACGATAGAAACCACGAAAAATTTTGTCGCGTGCTCCTTATAGTCGGCTATCCGGAGTTCAAGTTGCTTATTTTGCTAATCGTATTAATACAACAAATGTTAAATTTCCCAAATTCTCGGCAGCCGGCTGCCCAGAGCAATTATTACATGATATCGCTACTGGCACACTTACTAACAACTCTCCCCTTCCCGTGATACATGTGAAGATGCAGAGAATTCCCCAGCCTCTAGTAGCAGCATGCATCGGACTAACATTCCTTCCTTTCCCAGAAGATATGCATTCGGACGGTGCCGGTGTCGGTATTGATCAGCATGCAGGGATCAATATAGATTGTACAATTTGGCTCATCATGTTATTCCCAAACATGTTGTTCCAATGAACATTTTGCGACCTAATTTGGTTCTGGTCAATAACGGAGTAGCAACTACGGACGATCTCTTATTCTTATGCTTAACTAGCTAATACCCATCGCGCGTTGCTGCGACTTTCAAATAAATAGGAGAAATACACAATTTGTTCCGTAGCGCCATCTAGCGGGCAGATAATCCCCAACCAATAGCACACAAACACGCTCCATCACAAATGCCTACTGTGTATAAATTTTCACGGAAATCGGTTAAGCCGTTTGGGAGTCTATAAATCATATACATACAAACTTTGACTTTTATACGTATAGATAGATAGATATATACCAAACTCGTTACTGATACTTTTTGCATGTATCAGGCAACTAGCAGTTGCGAAATTGGATTATGAGATGATTATGACTTTCATTGGTTTAGTTTTCGATAAAAATACACTGAAAAATCAGTTTGGGAAAGGAAAAGTTTTTTTTCCTTGAAAGTGGCCAACTTGAAATTTCGACGGTAGGTAGGGAACATAATTACCTATCTTGGAACAAAATTTCAACTTTCAAAGATGGATGGAATTTTCAAAATCGATTTTTTTCAGTGTAAGAGTCAATGAAGAATTTTTTCAATATTTTTATTAAAAAAATTGACTTATTTTGTGAAAATCACTCCTACAACATTTTTTGGTAGGATTTGTCATTTTTATACTATAACCATTTGAAAAAAATTGGTAAAGAAAGTTTGATCATTTTCAAAAGACAGTCTAAATAATTTGTGGAAAAACTAAATATGCAAAGTGGTTTTTTGTGACAAAGTTTTCATATACAGCAAGTTTCATTAAAATCTGAGAGGGTGCTGCCAACATTTGTTCGAGTTGGCGCGAAATTCGTCAGGGCTGATGTCTTCACCCTCGCTTAACGCTTAAATCAGGTTAAAATGTACTGGTGAACCTGGTTTAAAAGTTAAGCGAGAGTGAAGAAATCGGCCCTAAAACGCTTTTCAAGCATAATTCAGCCTAAGCAAATGTTTAATTCTTCCAATATGCTTGGGTCCTCCCAGAAAGGCCGTGTGTTAAATATTAAAAAGAAACGGATAATAAATCCGAAAATCCAATTGATTATAGCAACTCATTCGATGTTTTATCCGAATGTGAAGCAGAAGAAATTTGTACACTGATGGAATATATTCGCAAATCTACGAATTAGTTTCGTACAGACAATTTTCATAAAATATACGAATTTATCGTACATGCGATGAATTATTCGTAGTTCCATTGAAACACTTTTATTTTTTATTACAAATTTTTCGTAAAAACCACGAATCGACTTTCGTTGGCTTATTACGAACGGCTTCATTAGGCAAACTGATTGTTCGCTGCTATATACGAAAGTCTTTATAATATTGACGAGCACCATTCGTCAAACCGTTGACGTCAAAAGAGCTTCAATAGAGGTAGAATATAGTGTCCTTGTTGCTTTACTTCAAATAATTGTTGATCATCACGACGGTCTCGGTATAACTTTTTAGTAAGCGTAACCGCGTTCGCCTGTTTCAGGAAGATTTCCTGAGCCCCTTTCGCTTCCAGTTCATCTAGAATCCGGAACAGAACGGTCGATTCAATTGAGCCATCGCGAACTGTTCGTCGGTTTTGTATGAATAAGTTTGAGTTTTTCTGTCTTCCGGAATAATTCATAAAGAAATCGAGCTCGTTCCATATTCGGCCGGAGCAATGTCAAAATAGTATGCTATTAAATACGAAAACTGCTCTAAGATGAACGAAATGAATTCGTGCGACTTCGTTGCAGAAAACGACGAATGTACTCGTGCATTACACAATCAATTTCATTATAATAACGAATTTATATAATTTCAGTGCAAATTTCCTCGCATTGTGCGTAATGCCAATGAGAAGAAACACTAACTTCCTCCGCTGATAACAGTGGTGATTCCTTCCGGACGTGAAAACCTCTTTTCAGACGACGACTTTTCCTGCATCTTAGTTATATAAATTTTATTCATATGATTTCAAGACAGATAAACCATTCAATTTAACCGTAATGAGGTTAATAATTTGAAAGTATTAGAAAAAGCACGTTTTATCTTCCACGTACGAATAGAGTGGAAACATTATAGACGACATGGGGGCAGAATTCAAAATCTGACCCAGTGTCGTAGATGCCAGGGCTTTGGGCACGGCACAAAAAATTGTCATTTGGATTCCAAGTGTATGATCTGTGGTGATAATTCGCACACAAAGGACGCTTGTCCGGTGAAAAAAACCAAAGAAAGTTTCAAATGCGCTAATTGTAGCGAAAACCATAAATAGAAATTCTGGGCATGTCTTATTTCAGGTACACATCAAGCAAGCAAGTTTAAACGTGTTAATCCGCCTCAAAATAAAATTCAACTTCTCTACCTATACAATCTCCGTCACAGCATCCTACAATGCTGTGTCATCTTATGCTTCAGTGGCAGGTAACACTGCTAAAAGAGCGATAAGTACCACGCCTCCAATTTCATTTTCACACAACGCTTCAACCAATGTAGGTAGTATTAGGGAAGAAAAATTAAATTTATTGCAGCAATCAATGTTACAACTGATGACTGCAATGCTAAATTCTACCTCTATGTTTGAAGCATTTCAAAACGGGTGGGAATTTGCTAACAGAATTGTAATGAATTTAAAGTTTCATAATGACTTTAAATAAATCAATTCAATTTATTAAATTGGAATGCTCGTTAATTAAAAAGTGCGAAAACAAATTTTTATACTTCTTGACGGTGTATAATGTGCAGTTGTGACCGAAACTTTTTAAAACCAACTATTGAATTGAAGAGTAACTCTAATTTTGTAATTCAACGATTTGATCGAATTGTTGGATTCCACGGAGGAATCGCAATAGCGGTAAATCACAGAATCAAACATCGCGTATTGCCGTCTCTTGACGCCAAGGTGATCGAGAGTTTGGGTATCGAAGTTGAACTGATCTTGGTATCATTTTTATTGCTGCAGTGTATTTGCCTTTTCAATGCAATGGCGAGAAAATTAATTTCTTGAAAGGACATTTACTGCTTACTCAACTAATATTTCCGACGATGAAATTCCAACGTTTTCAAAATAAAAATTTATGGATAAAAATAAAATTGTTAGGGTTCGAGAAAAAAAAACAATTATGATCAATTGAAAAAAAGAATAATCGGGTGAGTAGTTTTTCGGCAATCGTGATTATGGAAGTCAGTTTTGCAAAAAACAACATTTCAAGATAATCGCGTTTGAAATTTCAAGTTGCCATTGGTCTTGGTAGACGTGGCGCGCTTCGAAGTGCTGTAACTTTCGATCTATTGCTCGGATCTTTATGGAAATTTGGAAAAAAATATGCTCAAGGAGCTCTACTTCCAGATAAACTGAATTTTTAAATAAAAAGGTATGTAACCCCTTAACTCCTTGTCGGTTCCGACAGCATAAAGTGCTAAGTTACTTTACGGTTAAGTCGTCAGGAAACTTCCACTCACTTGCAAAGTGAGTGTCACCACAACATAAAAAGCAAGCAATAATGACAGCCTCTCCCCATCCATTACCCCCCACAGCCCACAGGAAACCCCCCCCCCCCCTGAAAACTACTAGACCCACAGGCACAGGCACCGAATTAAGCACGATGCAAACCATGGTGCGACAAAACAACTAGAACAAACAAATGCCCGCACAAGAAGCTTATAGAGTCAGTCACACGCCTAATACCCCTGTCAATATTGACGATACTGCGATACGTCAATCCCATTTGAGATACACTTCGTCAATCCAATTTCGTTCCATTACAAGTTCAGTACCCTTGACAATAATATCTAGTATTGACAAAAATACCGAACATGTAAGGGTCACTTTTGAAAGAATATGAATGCCCGCGCACCGCACCGAACCGTCACCGAAACGGATAAGACAGGTCCAAATAGTGCCCAATAAATATTCCTTACTCTCACACACGACCCACTGAAAAGCTTCTTCAGTGACGATGAGCAGAATAGGGACGAGATGAAGTAGGAAGTAAGCGTGTGAAAGCGTTGCTGATTTTAAACAACCTACTCTGAAAATCTAAAATACATAGCGCCTGCACATCCGTTACGTTCACCACGCTATGAGCTTTCTGACTCGCACAACGAGCATACATTGAACGAGTGGACTGACTGAACATGTTCAATAGACTAAAGCACTATTTACACCTATTCGATTCGTCTCAGCTCCGTGCACAGATACCAATACTCCTTCACACAAATCAAATACGAGCATTGACACTTGTCCGGCACGGCACCGTTCCGGACAAGTGTGAATGCTCGCACCTGAACTGTACGAAAGTATACTGACGTCCGTGCACGGTACCGAATCGGATCAGAAAGGTGTAAATTTGGCTTATTCACGTGCAGCCGTGTCAGTGCGATACTGAGGCCAAATCAGGCGGAACCTTTGACAAACGAGGTCGCTGGGAGCGTGAATCACTTCGCACACACATACGTCCACACCCACCGCAACCGCGCCGGTGACACAGGCCTCAAACAAGTTAATTTGAAGCAGAAGAGAGAAGCAGACGAAAAATATACAATCGATGGTGTGGTCATTCGCCCGTTAACAATGTCAATTTGAGGTATAGTAATGAATGTACTTATCCTTTCGTTGCTCCTCGATATATCCTAGATGATATCCAAATATCCGTGGACTCCAAAACTATGACCATAACAACAAAAAATCCATTCTGGTACCCCCAGCACTAGAACTCGTTCCTAGCTCCTACACATTTTTGCATCACCGAAAATTCGTTTTTGCGCACTATTCGGAAATTCTTCAGTCGTACTCCACTTACTGTCACAGAGATGTTACGTAAAAAAACTTTTCAAAAACTTCACGCCCAAAAACCACTCCAGAACACGAAAAAATTGTTTAACCAGCTGGTACGTAAAACGAGCCACTCCCCTTTCAAAGTTATTGGGATATAATGTGTAAAGTAGACTGGTTCAATTTTTGACTTTTAGCTCCACCAGGCTCTACTGATTCCTTTTATGGTCCTTAGCAATTGTGCAAATTTTGGTACCGATCGTTTGTGTCTACAGACCCTTCAAAAATTTTAAAGTTTATATGGTAATTAGTATAGAAAATCGGTGAACATTGTAAATAAATTCTTAAAAAATCACCTCATCAATCAATTAATCAGAACACTATATATTAAATGTATTCTTCTACTGAACATATTCGGGGAACATTGTAAGTTTGTTAAAATTCGCTGAGAAAAGTTATAAACTAAAGAAGCAGCATGACTTTAAAACAAATGGATTTTATCATTAATCATAGCAACCCTGTTTGAATAACTGTATCTGCCATACGCGAGTGGTGGGTGGCAAGTCTAGTTTACACTTATATAACGATGGAGCTTACACTGTAAAGGTAAAACTTTTAAATTTCCATAAGGGACCGAAACAAGTATAAATTTTTTTGACATTTTTTTTGAACCTAATAGAACACGTCATAGTCAATAATAGAATTCTGCACTTGATCAAGTCTCCCCACGTTTCCCTACATTCATTTTTTGTATTTTGTGGCACCATGCTATTAATATTAGTATTGTAGATATTTGTGGTAAGTTTACTTTATCCTTTTTTCTGCTAACTAGATGATAGAGATGTGTAGTGTACGCATCAGAATGGAAAATTTACTATAGGTATTTATTTTTATCTTCTGTACGAACATATTTGTTTTAAATCCATGAGATTAGTCAACACCGATTGTCTGTTCTATGTCGCTGTTGTGCTATCTTATGACAAGCGCCATTTTGTACATTTCGAGAAAAACGATTTTTAAAGTTTGATATTGAATATCTTGAAACCTATAAATGGTACGAACAATTCAAAGAAAACAATTAATGCTTCTATCTATTCTGTATTAATCTCTCAAATATTACGAAGATCGGTTTTCTATGTTGCGAGTTTTTACTATAAATGTAAACAAAAGTCGCACTCACACGTGTCATAAGCGTGTATTGATGACAAAATTTGCATGGCGTGTCATAATCGTGCATGGAAAATTTTCCATAGAAAAAAATCATCAATTATTAACTTTTATTCATACCTTTGGCTCCATTTGGTCTATAAACAACCGGTGAGAAGCATTTTGAAGGAAATGAGTCAGGGAATCTAGAAAAAATAGTCATTTTTGGTTACAGTGTTGCCAAATATGCTATATTTCCAGTTGAAAACTTAAACTGTATTTTTCTCACAATTTGGGAATTTTTCTTTTGAAAATGATTATGCCATTGTGTTTCACAGATAGTTTTACTCATAAAACACCTTATACTTCAAGATAACTTGAGCCAATCCCAAATACAGTCGTTTCGCGCTATATCTCAGAAACCAAGCAGAATGTCAAAATTCTGAAAACGACACTTTGTAGAGATTTTTTTGACAAGTAATGTGGCATATCTAACTCAGTTTACCCCAAAATGGCGTTTGTCATAAGATAGCACAACAGCGACGATGTGTCACCAACTTCTGTTCTATGTACATATTATAAAATTAAATAATACATAATGTTGCTAAAAAGACAAGCTAAGTTTCAAGACACCATAATCTTTTGAAAAAATTAAGCAAATAATAATTTAAAACCATCATTTGACACGCCCTCGAATATAATGTACAACGGAGTGTTAATACTGGAACTGCCCAGGGGAGTTGAGATTGTCGGTTTTGCAGATGACGTTGTCCTGACGATAACCGGCGATACCCTTGAGGAGGTGGAGATGTTGAGACAATAGGCGTCGTGGAAACCTGGATGGCTGATGTCAGGTATCTTCCCACAAGACGGAGGTAGCGCTGGTCAGCAACTGTAAAAAATCAGCGATAGCGATCAGTGTCGGGAGACATTCGATTCCATCGATGCGTGCGCGCTGATGCACCTGAGCAGGATGATCATCGATTGGTTAAATTACAACAGCCATGTTGACTATGTATGTGAGAAGACAGTGGAATCACCAATCATAAATCGAGCTGACATTTTTTTGTACTGAGCAGACTGTTTTGTTTGTTTATTTAGTGTTCATTTGCTCAAGAGGGAATTTATTCCATAGGATATTTAATAAGCGTGAAAATACTTTTTTTTTTCGAATTCTAAGCTAATGGTTCTTTTTATTTGCCAAAAAATGTTATTATGAACAGTTATCACGCATACAGAATTTTTCGAAATGGGACAATAAACGCAAAAGGGTTGTGAATTTTTTCAAACAAACATTGCACAGAAATAACACAATGTTTAATGTCACATGACTATACACCAGTAACCTCTTCTATCCAGTTCCGAATCGGCGGGAAAGCAACCCGTGCGAAAACTCCCGGCGATGAACCTCGACAGGCAAGTGTACCCCACGAAACAATACCAATTTGTCGTCCTCCGGTAACCAGCGGACCTCCACTGTCGCCGCTACAAGCATCGCGCCCTTCTTCACTAGCGCATAACATGCTAAAAATAATGGAACGATTTATTTATAGTTGATCAATTACTTAAATATAGCATTTTACTCCTCGGTAACCTGTCCATCGGCCCATTGTGCTGCGCAAGTTTCCTGATCAACCACCGGAATGTTTACCGCTTGTAATAGCGTTGGTATTGGTCCAGGCACGCTCTGTTGTTAAAACAAAATTACAAAATCTACGAAAATTACATTTTTTTGAATACCTACGGTGAGACCCCAGCCAGATACAACTGCTCGAGTACCCCCAGGATAATAGGTGCCCGCGGGAACTAATCCGATTGGTGCGATGAAGAGTCCGATCATCAGCTCAACTGTTCGTAGAACACAAACATCGTTCGCCAAATTCGCATCGTTGTACTGAGGATGATTAATGATCAGATCAACATCGAAAACCACACCTCCCTGTAGACGATTGCTGGTACCTCCGCGCAGTGTAATCTAAAACAACCAGTAAAAATACTTCACCAATAGTCCAAAATTGGCGATTCGACTGAGTACAATTGAAACATCCGGTAGTGGATAAGTGCAATGCGCAGCTGACAATGCCCAGCGAGTTGAGATAACCGAGGCTCCACAAGCTATTAAACTACGTCGGCGCAAAGATAGCATGTACGGGAAGTCTTCGATGTCGACTTCAACTCCTCCTACTATGCGACCGGTGAATGGCGATTTTGGAACAGGTTTCGATAGGTAGTATGCATCGGGCATACGTTTGTTGTACCGCAACCAGAGGTCCTCTTCGGGTCCGGCAGCAACGGCTGCCAGGTACAGAGCTAACACTGCGAAAATCTTCATCTTGCACTGAATCCCTCCACCGAACGACAGTTTGGTAGATTATGTGCGACAGTTATTTATAGAAGTTTCGTTTATTCACGGTGGTAAACCCCATGGTGGTCTGGTGGATTAGTGCATCCAGCTGTTTCAGGTAATGGATTCGATTGGTCAATGTAGTAAAATAATTATATTCATGTAGCATGAGTATATTAATTTTGTGCATTACATAAGGTTACCAGTTATGTTTTATATGATTGCTTAATACTAAACCACTCGTTTATTTTAAGATGTGTAGCCAAAATCCAAAATGAAACGCTATTACTGTAAGGAAATGTACTCGCAAGACTGCATGATTGCTCAAATAATCTTAAAAGTGTAATCGATGGGATCTCCAGTTTATGACTCCGATAAGACATACAACTGGTCAAGTGTACACCACGTTCAATATTTTCAGATACACAACAGGTTTTTAAATTTAATTTCCGTGAATATCCCATAAATCTTTTTTATTGATGTTTATAGAGATTATTAAGGCATCTGTTTTGGGGTAACTCTCGCTTTGATTCTCATTACCGGCTTCAGACGTCTTTCAAAACTGTTATGTACGCATGGAATTATTTCCCAAATTAACTTCTTTAAACTGGTTCAACATGGATATGTTGTGGTCAATTAGCTTCAATAGCATGTAGAACAACACAAATAAAATTTTACTTACCTTACCGTTCAGGCTAGAACCTTGTTGTCTCTTACTGTATGCAGAAGCCGTCTCCACTCCACTCGGTCCATTGCTGCTTGTCGCCAGCCTCGCAGTCTTCGAAGGGTCCGCAGGTCGTCCTCTATCTGGTCGATCCACCGTGCTCGCTGTGTGCCCCGTCTTCTTGTTCCTGTAGAGTCGCTCTCAAGAATCATCTTTACTGGTTCGTCGTCTGACATTCTTACGACGTGTCCAGCCCACCGCAAACGTCCTATTTTTGCGGTATACGTGATGGATGGTTCTTCCAGCTGCTGATGCAACTCATGGTTCATTCGCCTGCGCCACGTTCCGTCTTCCATCTGCACGCCACCATAGATAGTACGCAACACCTTTCGTTCGAAAACTCCAAGGGCGCGTTGGTCCTCCACGAGCACAGTCCAGCTCTCGTGGCCGCAGAGGACCACCGGTCTAATCAGCGTCTTGTAGATAATCAACTTCGTGCGGCGGCGAGCGTCCTCCAGAGTCCAAAGTAGACACGGTTTCCCGCCAAGATCCATCTCTGAATTTCTCTGCTGGTATCATTTTCAGCGGTTACCAGTGAGCCCAAATACACGAATTCGTCGACCATCTCAATTTTGTCACCGTCCGAATCCGAACTCGGGATGGGAGGTTCACATTGTCGTCTCGAGAACCTCTTCTTCTCGTGTATTTTGTCTTCGAAACGTTGATGGCAAGTCCAATCCTGCTGGCTTCACCTTTCAGTCGGATGTACGTTTCCGACATCGCCTCAAAGTTCTGTGCCATTATGTCAATGTCGTCGGCGAAGCCAAGTAGCTGGACGGACTTTCTGAAGATCGTGCCACTCGTGTCTATCCCCGCTCTCCTTATTACACCTTCTAACACAACGTTGAACAGCAGGCACGATAGACCTTGCCGTAACCCTCTTCGAGATTCAAAGGGACACGAGAGTGTCCCTGATACTCGAATAACGCACATCACCCGATCCATCGTCGCTATGATTAATTGTGTTATCTTATCCGGAAAACCGTACTCGTTCATTATCTGCCATAGCTGATCTTGATCGATTGCGTCATACGCCGATTTGAAATCGATGAACCAATGATGTGTGGGCACGTTGTATTCGCGGCACTTCTGCAGAACCTGCCGAATCGCGAATATTTGGTCCGTTGTGGCGCGGGAATCCATGAATCCCGCTTCGTAGTACCCCATGAACTCCCTTGCAAATGGTGACAATCGGTGGCAAAGAATTTGGGAGAGGACCTTGTCGGCGGTGCTAAGTAGTATGATCGCGCGGTAATTGCAGCAATCCAACTTGTCACCCTTTTTGTAGATTGGGCAAACGATACCCTCCATCCACTCCTCCGGAAGAATCTCCTCCTCCCAAATTTTGGCGATTACCCAGTAAAGCGCTCTAGCCAGTGTTTCACCACCGTATTTTAATAGCTAGCTGGGTAGTTGATCTACACCGGCAGCTTTGTTGTTTTTCAGCCGACCGATCTCCTCCTTGACTTCTTGGAGATCAGAGGCCGACAGCCTATCGTCTTTTGCTCCAAGATCCGTTGCCATACTACTGCTTTACCGTTGAGGTGCTCGTCATAGTACTGCTTCCACCTCTCAATCACCTCACACTCGTTCGTAAGAAGTCCCTGCACATATCGACTTGCGGAACGTAACCTTTGCGCGAACTGTTCAGCTTCTCGTAGAACCTCCGTGTATCGTTTACGCGGTACAGTTACTCCATCGCTTCGCGATCTCGTTCCTCCTATTGGCGCTTCTTTCTCCGGAGGACCGAGGTTTGCCTGTCCGTGCTTGTTTGTATCGCTGCACATTCTGTCTCGTTCTGGAAAGCAGAGTGACCTGCAGTTCCATGTTCCGAGTTTCCAATCGTAGTCCTTATTTTTCTGCATTGTTCGTAACAGTTAGTTTTCCAGGGCGGCTTGTTGCGCCTTCCCCAACCTCCTGTCTCGCCGGAGGACCATCGCGCCAGCTCTGTTTAGAGTCCCACGCTGACACGTGGACGTGTTTTGAGCTGCCCCACAAATGGAGAATAGACGCTATTCTGAGCCGCCCCTAACATGGGGAACAGACGCTCGGATGGACTCACTCTACGAAAAGAGGAGCCCCCCTTTCCTGTCAGTAGATGACCATGGTCCAACCAGGGTTAGTTACCCGATCTTTCCTATGGTTACTCGTACCCCAGCCAGTACCGCGGGGAGGAATAGGAGTTACTAGACAAGAGACTAAGGACCACTGTGGCGAACTACCGGTCTATATTACGCATTGCCCAGTCATTTAGCAACCAGCGGGCTTAAATTGTTCTGGGATGTAACACATTTTGCCCAGAAAAATCCGTCAATAGCTTTTGGTATAAATATTTCGTTAAAATTCCTTTTCTTCTTTAAGATATTAACCCTTAAACTTTATTGCATGATAAAATTGAAAATTTTATATCTCAAAAACTACTGAAGATAATTCAATGAATTTTTGCACACTTATGGAATGATATTTGCACTATCATATAAAAATGTTTTTACTTTATAATTGTGTGAATAACGGTACTTTGCATCTATTTAAAATTTTCAATTGCATTTTTTCTTGTGTTCTTCATGCTAAAAATTTTCAAAACGTATGTCAAATTATGAGGCAATCTTTTACCTTCAATATTAGCAACACCGCACGTCGCAACGTCCTAATGCGCATCGCTTTGAAGGAGCGTATTTCATGTTCAAAATTGGCAAAAAGACAAGCTTTTGTTTATGGATAATTGAAAGTGAATGTTTTCTGAGTAATTTGCATGCTCTTTAGCGTTATTGTATTGTTCAGCGCGCGCTCGGATGTTCCCAGCCCATGAGCAAAGTTGAGCGGTGGGTATGTTTTAACCTGCGTTGACATTATACGGCTCTCGCCTCGGAAAATGCAAAGTCCCAGATGGGGGCTTGCCTAAGCTCCGACTCCTGGTATGGGAGTCCTGGAGTGGGCACTCAAGGCCTCTTTGGTTCCGAGTCCCAGGGCGTTGTGGAAATAGGAGAGCTTTCGGATGTGTGACGGTCCTAAATAACGTACAAACTTCCTACCTTTTCTAAAAAAATTCTTCTGGTTCGGGGGCGGTGGTGACGATGGCGGGACAGGTTTCGATGGCGGCAGGCAGCGAGCGACGATGAGCATGGAGACACGTGCGGCAGGCAGGTAAATCGAGCTATGTTTTGGACGTTACGAGGCCGGGAGAGCCACGGGGATTTCGATTGACTGGATCCGGGACCACGAGAAACGGGTGGTTCTACCTCTGGGCGCGCTGGTCTTGTCGTCCTTTACGTTTAGCAGGCGAAAGTGCCGGAATGCACGATATAATCGTGTCCTGCGACGGGGTCCTTTAAGTTGAGCCGTTACCTTTTGAGAAACACGGCGACCCAATTTGGAAATGGACGCAGCGGGGGTAACTTTCCCGTTCACAGTGTTTGTTTCAACTCTACTTATCTCGCGAGGGCCGTAGCGATGGCACCACGAAAACGTCTTACACTCTCTACTGTCCAAACCCAACTATCTCATCGCCTTCTCTTATCGTAGCCTCCTAGCCAACTCCAACTCCCGCTCACTATCTCTCTCACTCTTTCCGTTCCATTTTCCGCCAATCCACTGCATTTTTCACCCAAATCCTGCTATCTGATCCACATCTCTTCTTTACCGACCGTCCACTTTAAATTGACCGTTGCTCCTACACTAAGTTATTTCATTTTAATCCTACAATTCACACATCTTGAAAAACTATGCTACGTTACGGTAACAACATATTTTTCGCAAATTGACATACTTCACCACGTTTTATTTTCAGTTGGTTCTGTCTGAGAGGTAGCACGGCATATTGCGAATCTTTTCTTAAATCCACATTGCGACTTTTCAGACATGCGCCATCGGGTCGTGCGTTAAATTACTCGCTCATTTAATTTGCATCAGTGCGAGTGAGAAAACGTTTTGACGTTTATTTTTGTTTCGATTGCACTCGAGTGTTTCCCATATACAACTTGACGAAATGCTATATTATCTCAAGATAGACAATATTTGCTCAAAAAAAACATTCGATTGTTTTATGTTATAAATATGGGTCGATCACACGAATGATGTATTCTAATAAAAAAAAATTCATAAATGTGTTAGTCGTATCTGGTTTTTGGGGCATCCATATGGAGTGATAAATTTAAAAATTATATTGGTCAACACATGTGTAGCATATGTCGTAATGGGCGCAAAAAATACAACGAAAATAAATATGGACATAAACGAAAGACAATGTGTTTGCCAAAGTAATGGAGCAGGAATATTCGGAAAACTGTAACGATGATTTTGAAATAAAGATCGTTGATGATTAATTGAGATTCGATAAAGTAAATAATATCTTACCAGAACTTGGAGAACCACCAATTAACAGAATTATCAGAAGCAATAGTGATAAAAAAACTCCAACATCGATGCGATTGAACAACAGACTTTTTTCAAAAGACACATCGTTGTTTAAAGGTAATATCACTCGGTGAAAAAAAAAGTGAAATAAAATATATTAATGTTGTAGACTAAAAATAAATTTGGATATAACGTAGATGTATTTTGACTAACAAATGTGTTTTTGAAGATGGTAATTGTTAGTAACGTTAAATTATAATAATTAAAAAAATATTAAACTGTGATTTTTTTTGCGCACTTCGGTCAAACAAATTTAAAGCGTCTTAAACTATCCGGAAAAAAATAACCTTTGATAATCCGTATAGAAAAGTTTTCCCTTTTGCGCTAATCGAGAGATGTGGTTTTTTTAGTCATGCGATGCGCACTTAAAACGCGATGCGCATTCTGACGTAGCGACGTGCGACGTTGCTAATATGAACGCTCTCACGGGCTGCATCAAAGTGGGCCGTGCATTGAAAGAGCGCACTGTTACAAAATCCTCCATAACTCTCGATAGAAACAAAAATAAAAAATTATCAATACAGATTATTGAAGGTGAAGGATTGCCGCATAATTTGACATACATTTTGAAAATTTTTAGCGTCAAGAACACAAGAAAAAATACAATTGAAAATTTTAAATAGATGCAAAGTACCGTTATTCACACAATTATAAAGTAAAAACATTTTTATATGATAGTGCAAATATCATTCCATAAGTGTGCAAAAATTCATTGAATTATCTTCAGTAGTTTTGGAGATATAAAATTTACAATTTTATCATGCAATAAAGTTTAAGGGTTAATATCTTAGAGAAAAAAAGGAATTTTGATGAAATATTTACACCAAAAGCTATTCACCATAATCCCTATACAATAAAATATACCTCATGAAGATCGGTGATTTTGCGAAAAATTCGAGGATCACTTGACATGGCTTAACTCTATATCCATTGCCATATCAGACCTCGCTACGATCTACAATGACGTAGACCCGGTCAACTTCAAACACCTGGCCACGTCCGTACAAGCGTTTTTATTTCATAATAGTCATATCATCTACTTAAAGAAAATGCTCGGAACCGAAACAGTTTTTATAGATGACGAAGATATCAAAAGGTAGAAAAATGTTATTGTTCTATGCAGGCCATAATGCCATGATATTTAAAATATTTGGAAAAGGTACATTAAACGGTCTCACCGGTATCCAGTATAGGAAGATCCTTTCTAACTCAGTTTGATGACCAGAACGCACCTTTTGCTTGATTTCGTGCGAATCGTACTTCGATGAAACCGGATTTGGAATTGCAGATTCTATTATTTAATCAAGACAACCACAAATGGTCCAAAATATCGAAAATTGAAACATTTGAAGGACTAAGCTAGTGCCCAAAAAAATGAAAACACGGGACATCACGCAGTACTAGGGGTTTTCTCAGAAACACAAATAGTGTTTTCGTTTTTGGAGCTAGCGTCAATCCGGTGCTAGCTTAGTCATGTCACTAAGTTAGTGTCGGATTCTGATGAGACGAAGTTGAAACGCAAATTCCATAACTAATTTAGTTATAGGTTTTGCGCTCTTCAGGCAGGCTTGTTATTTGCTCACACAATAAGCCACAAAGAGCGAAATACACCGATGAAAAATAGAGCAGCACAAAAACACTGCTGCACAATTTCATTCAAAGAGTCACCTTGAAGAGCCACTTTTTTGTGGCTCCCCTCACTGACAAGCAGGTAGGAAGCCGAGTCAAACTAAAATTCAGATAAAGTTTGATCGGGAGAACGTTTTAAAAATGTTTTTTGGTTTCCTTCTCTGCTTCTGTGCGCGTGGGATCAAGATTCACACTAAAGAGCCTCTTTATTTCTACTCTTTGAGGCGTGCAGCCATGGAGTAGAATGCACGTATGGGAGCAACACACATCGCAGTGAAGAGGTTTATTGTGAAAGAGAAGAGCGGTGGTTCGCATGAAAAGTGCAAAAATCGTTTTTTATTCTTCTCTTTATTTGCTCGGAGGTGCATTACATCCCTGGCGACAGGAATTTAGTTTACTCTAGAATAAGGCTCGCTCACACCCTCTCATTTCGCTACTACTATAGAAGGCAGAAGTACCAATAGATCATCAATAGGCGAACGGTGAGGCATGAGATGGGAGCTTGTGAACACTGGGAAGTATTCACACGGTGGATTTATCCAGATCCCGGTGCTTGTTTTCGTAATCCATTTAGCTCTCTGGTTCGTCCCGATCTACTCGATCTAGCCCCCGGCGGTGGACCCAGCCTACTCAACGGGCCAGCCAGTAGATGCCGAGGTCTGTCCAGTGATTCCAGGTGGAGCGTAGCTTCCGGATAACTGGCGCCCCAACGACTCGCTGCTGGCTGTTTGACGCGGTCAACTGGATCTAGTTCCCAGCAGTGGATCTAGCCTACTCACAAACTACCTGATAAGATGTCCAGGTCGGTCTGGCGATTCGGGTGGAGCTTGGTGTACGGTCCGTTGGCGCCTCAATGACCCGAACCCGGTGCTGCGTTGCGTACTACTCAACTAGTCCCCGGTGGTGGATCTAGCCTACTACGGCGAAGAGTTCACCGGCGGGGAAATTTTCCCCAAACCCGATTTGTTGTTTCACGGCAACCTTCTGATCGGCTGATAGCTTTGTTGATCCTTCGCCACTTTCTCTGCAGCTCGCCTGGTAGTACGGCGCTTAACGCCGCATAGATTTTAATGAAACTTTAAACATATGCCTAAATGAATATTTTGGGAAACTCTATGCTGCAATCCCTTATTAAAGCGTATTGATCATTCCACTTAGTATACTATCATTATCAGGGAAATTCCGCTTGCGCACTTATCTTCAAAAACCCAGCTACTGATAATCTGGCTTTAAACTGGATTCTCATATACTGCAGAGTGGATTCCCCAAGGCAATTCAGCTGATATCAAAACGTCACCAATATACTACACCAGGTCTTATCAAGTATTAAACCGGAGATCCCGTACACAATACCTGTAGATTATTCAGGCTGTCTAACCAAAAACTGAAACATTATCTTTCAGAATATACGATTTTGGTACTACATTTCGAACTGGAAGTGGGTCTTAGTATTAACATGCTACACGAGCTACGATTTTCATCTATATCAAAATATCCATTGCACCTGCTATATCGAACGCTGAATTTTCATAGTGCACCACACCACCGTGCACCCCATCGTGAAGAAACGAATCTTCTATAAATGACTGCAGAACACATCCTAGAGGACTATCGTTCGGCGAAGCAATTCAGTGCAAGATGAAGGTACTCGCAGTGTTAGCTCTCTGTTTAGCAGCCGTAGCTGCCGGACCCGAGGAAGATCTTTGGTTACGTTACAATAAACGAATGCCCGATGCATACTATTTGGCGAAGCGCATTCCAAGGCAGCCATACAAAGGACGTGTTGTTGGCGGAATTGATGTGGATATCGAAGACTTCCCGTACCAGTTGTCTTTGCGCCGTTCAGGATCTCTATCCTGTGGAGCTTCGGTTATCTCGAATCGTTGGGCACTGTCGGCTGCTCATTGTACTTTCCCGTTACCGAATGTTTCCATTGTAAGCTGTCGAATTTCTGTTAGCTTAGTGGTGAAGTTTGTTATAGTATTCGATATCATTATTTTAGATTACACTACGTGGAGGAACCAACAATCGTCTAGAAGGAGGCATAATTTTTGACGTTGACCTGATTGTAAACCATCCTCAGTACAACGATGCCAATTTGGAAAATGATGTTTCTCTTCTGCGCACCGTTGAACTTTTGGAAGGACCAAATATCACACCAATCGAATTAGTTCCAGCGGAGACCTATTATCCCGGAGGTACCCGTGCTGTCGTATCTGGTTGGGGTCTTACCGTAAGCCTTCTAATATTATTGTTTTCTGTTTGTGAGCTTAATAATTTTAATTTAATCCACAGAGCGTGCCTGGATCACTACCCGCGATATTACAAGCGGTAAACATTCCGGTTATTGACCAGGTTACCTGTGCAGCACAGTGGCCGGCTGGATGGGTTACCGACGAGTAAATAGCTATTTAATTCAATGTTTGTCAAGTTTAAACAAATCCTATGGTTTTTTTTTCAGCATGTTATGCGCAAGTGAACAAGGTCGGGATGCCTGTAACGGTGATAGCGGAGGTCCTCTGGTTACCGGCGGACGCCAGATTGGTATTGTTTCGTGGGGTACCCCTGCCTGTCAAGGAGTTACTCCGGGAGTTTTCGCACGGGTTGCTTTCCCACTGATTCGTAACTGGATAGAAGAGGTCACCGGAGTTTAATCATGTGAGCTTGAATAATACGCTTTTCTGTTAGATGTTGTGATTTGGAGGAATGTTTGATTGTTTTGTATAATATATAATATAAAAATCTTATATGGCAATAAATGTTTTTCACTATTTTACTGTTTCGCGACCTTCTTGGGTCTGTCCTGTTCGTAGAAAATGGCTTCTTTCTGCTAGCTAGGGATTTATGCGCATCAGAATGAAAATTTTGTTATTCATTTCTATCTACTGTACGAATACATTTATTTGAATGCAATTTGATTAGACGACACGAATTGTTGCGTATTGTTCTGGCATACTTGAACGTCTGTTCTATGTACATATTATATATTTAATTCAATTATAATTACATTCATATACTAAATAATTGTTCAATTAACTAGACTTCTTAGTTTGGCTTTTGGTTTCACGAAGCCGCATTGATGCTGCTTCAGTTCTGTCATCATCTTGTTCTCTTGCTTTTCAAACAGCTTTGGTGGAAAAGGTGTTTTTAATGATTTACGTGCCTGTCCTACTGAACTCCTACTTTACGCATGGGCCCTCTGGGCCTGGGCAAGGGGCCCCAAGATGTTAAGGGATATAAATCCATACTAGCGCCTGTGTTCGAAAAAAGGTATACTAGAATATTCGAAAAAAAGGTATACTAGAATATTTGTAATTTGATCAAACGTTCAAACAGCATCAGATAACGAAGCAGAATAATAGAGTAAAGTATCTATTTTTACCCCACTAGGGAGAGTGCCTCACTAATTTATTATTTACTCGACCTACAATCGATGGAATGTGTACAAATTGGCATCAACAGGTTTGCTTCGTTGTTAATAACCAAGATAATAACACAAATACTCTGAAAATAGTGAAATGCTCGTGTTTGAGCGCAACGAAAACTCGAATCAAGTGTTTCTATTGTTGCTTTACCATTTGACTTAATGCGTTGAACAAAGATAGTAGACGCTGCTCTAACCAACGGCTTTAAATGGGTAGTGCGACAACAGAAACATGGCGAAAATAGGCTCAATACCTTACTATCCACAGGAAACGCATTACAGCAAACTGAGGATGTCATTGAACCACTTCAAGCATCGCACAAACATTTCGGCTCAGTTTCAGTTCATTTTGAGAATACAAGGATCAGAAGGGACCGCAACATAGCAACAAACAGAACACGATGGTCAACAAATCTGTGTCTGGCAAGCGATCTGCTGATGCGAAGAAATGGTTCAGGTTTTCATCTCATTTTAGGCGGACATTCCGAGCAAATTCTCATGGCTCAAACACCATGCAATCGAAAAAGACCGAATATGGTCCGTTATACATTTTAGGGTAAGGTGGGGCATATCCGATCGTTGGGTAAACCCGACCCCCCTCTGTTACCGAAAATCAGAAGCACTACGCGAGCTAATATCAATGTTGTCGTGTAGAGCATCGAAAATAATCATAATGGTGGTATGAAGGCATTTTATTAGTCTACATTGAGATGCTCATACGACAAAAAAGTGTGTTTTTACAACTTTTGATTTGACTTTTGTGCATCATTGACTACAGGATATTTCTGATGGTTAAAGTGATTGCATAATAAATGTAAGTGGATTTGAATTCTTTGATTTAAGTCCTACAAAGTGCATAGAAGAAGTCAGTTCAACCTTTTTCATATATTTTTTAATTGCATCGTAATGAAAAATGACGCGGTGGGGCAAATCCGACCTCTAAATATTGGGGTAAATCCGACCGCTTTTTCGCTAAGAAAATTTTTGTTTTTCAAATTGAAATATATTTTTATTGCTATTATTTATTATTTTTATGCAAAATGGTACATAATTACGAACGAAAGACACAAAAACGTGATGATTATAGTATTCGTCGAGCAATTACTCCGATGCAACTGGGAATATCATTACGTGCTACTACGCGTGATTTTAGCATTCCAAGATTGATATTGAACTCCATTTTCTTCATGTTACAATTCAATAACACAACATTCATTGATTTATCATTGAAAAAACATAAAATTTGAGTAATATCTGCACTAAATCAACCAAAAACATATGGGGTCGGGTTTACCCCACCATTTTTGAAAACAGCAAAAATGAACATTTTTGTGAAACGCTTGTATCTCAAGATATTCCGAAGATCCAAATAAAAGGCTATATACAGAAAGTTGCCCAGGAGTCTAACCTTTAATTTGGTATATAAAACGACTTGATCCGTTGTAAAATGAGTATTTTACAGCCAAACCCATTTACTAGGTCGGATTTGCCCCACCTTACCCTACAACATTCAAAACACCATAAAATAGTCTCAATATCCCATAGATACACAGAAATATTGTTTTTACATGGGATCTACCGGACCACGAAGATGGTGTTTTCATGGGCTGATCCCATTACAAACACTATAAAAATACCATATAATGGGGGTGATTCTGGACCGTCATGGGGATATTATCGACTTATCGTTTGCTCGGATAGCATAGTTGGTAAATCGATTGCGTTGTACGCAGCTCGATCCCCAACCCCGCACGTAGGGTAAAAGATTTTTCAAACCCGAAAAAGGAGTCGCATGATCCTAAGGTTAAAATCTCTACAATCGAAATTAAATAAAAAACACGAAAATAAACCCCCTCTGCTCTCCTACTATTCCTGTACTGAACTGGTACGGAACCAATGTTGTTTTTGCTCTAAAAAGCCTTTCAAACATCCAGCACGGGAAAATATTACAAAGAGCCGTTATTTCTATTCTTACAGCGAGGACGGAACATGAATGAACCTCAAGGCGATATGCGCGCTTAGAATTAACATTATATCGATTGATTTTACAGGTCGCTAGATTCAGCGAAGGGGTTCATTAGCAGAAAAAATGTGGCTTTCTTCGAAGTTGGATCTCGACTCAGACCAGTTTCATCACATCAGGATTATTGTACTTCTCACGATCCAGAAGTTCTGAACAAATCTGAACGAGACAATGTAACTGCGTAATATTGTAAATGATTGATGCTGACTAATTTAGTTAAATATTGTACAAAATATTTTTGGAAGAATATTTTCTGGTCCCTACATTAAGAACCTATTGTTTTAAGCATCATGACGACTCTTGGAAAATTGTGGAAAGGGAATGTTGTATTTATCTCTTCGCCGAGATTCCATAATTGTAAAATTACATCAATATAAAATAAAATAATTGTCTGAATCAGGGATGTAGTGCACCTCAGAGCAAATAAAGAAAAGAATAAAAAAAGCTCTTTGCACTTTTCATGCGAACCACCGCTCTTCTCTTTCACAATAAACCTCTTCACTCTGATGTGTGCTGGACCCATACGTGTATTTTACTCCATGGCTGCACACCTCAAAGAGTAGAAATAAAGAAGCTCTTTAGTGCGAATCTTGCTCCCACGCGCACGGAGGCATAGAAGGCAACCAAAAAACATTTTAAAAACGTTCTTCCGATCAAATTTTATCTGAATTGTAGTTTGATTCGCCTTTCTACCTGCTTGCCAGTGAGGGGAGGCACAGAAAAGTGGCTCTTCAAGGTGATTCTTTGAACGAAATTGTGCAGCTCTTGTTGCACAGATCTTTCTCTTTTTTGTTTTCAAGTTTCTCTTTGTGCGGTCGTTCTGAACATCGCAGTGTTTTTGTGCTGCTCTATTTTTCATCGGTGTATTTCGCTCTTTGTGGCACATTGTGTGAGCAAATAACAAGCCTGGCCTGAATTATTATGAACTTTCTTTGAGGAGATGTTCCAAAGGATTAAAGACAATTTTTCGAATGGGAAGCCGAGTTTGAATAGGTTGATGGTCTTTCACATTACATTTCAACATTTGCTGAAAATGTATATTTTTGATTGCGTAGAGTTGAGACAAAAACTCAATATGATTAAGGAGTAGAATAACAGTCAAGATCGGTTTTTATAAGCATTTTATTGTTATTATATTATCAATTATGTGAATAGCCGCTAAGCAAGATTGGAGTTAATAAAAATTTCGATATATTAGCGCATTTACCCAAAATTACACGCGACCTTTCCCGATAGAAAGGAACGACTGCGCTTCGTGAATGAGAACACAACTTGTTCCAAAAACCAACCCTGTGTTAGGCAACGTTTTGTAGGTTGAGTATACCAGATGCCAGTGGTGCCAAATTAATCACATTCAGTAAAATTCAAAAATTCTTTTCAGATCTAGCTCGAGCCATAATGTCTGCAAAAAAGTTTTCGAAAATGCTATCTCAAACACCTTTGTTGAAGACACGAATACTTTATATATTCAGAGTATCGAAGTATAGTAGACTATATGTAAAAGAAAACATTTTAAACAAGTTATTCTGATTATACTGCATTTGATAAATCACTTCTGCGGTTTACAAACAATAAAAGTCACGTTGCATTCAAGGTATGAACCTCTGAAGTTTACGAAAAAAAAGTTATATTGAAGAGAACTGGATTTAATTTATTTTCCTAAATATTGCATTCATGTAGCCTTCACATTTTCGACAAATTTATTTAAAATGATATTATCAACAACTTTGCTAAAGGCACCAAGTCACTTACCATTTTTGAAGAGGTAATTTTCTACAATTACTTCCAGGATAATTAATCACTATAATTTGTATATCAAAAGATGCGCTGTTTTATGTTGGAAAACTTCTTCGAAGTTGTTAAACCTTCCAAGTTGATGATTTCGAAATTATGTGATCTTGACTGTTAAGAAAGGTTTCGAAAATTTGTCCCAGAAGTTTACATTCTTTGACTTCAATGACATATTGTACAAGAAAATAATGTATGGTTTGAACAATGTTCCATATTGGTTCTCCTTGTTTGTAGACTAGAATAGCATCTGTTAGACTACTCATGTTTCTGAATTTTCAATAACTGATGAAGCTCTTATTAGATTTCAACATTTTCAAAAAATCAACAATTTTCATCAACCAACCCCCCCCCCCCCCCCAACCAAATTTCTCGCTACTGCTAGCCTAAACACTAGTTAACTGTATTTTACATTGAAATTTATTATTTGCATTTTTGGATTTAACATCCGAATGGCGAAAATTGTGTTTCGCTGACGAGTGGTAAAGGCAGTAGTCGGCAAGAAGACATGGTGTACATAAGAGGAAATAGCTATGGAGTGCAAAGTTAATCAAGGATCGGGCAAACCGTAGCTACAGTGGCGGGTCTTCAAACAAAAGTCGGACAAAACCTCAAATGTTTCCTAATTTGGCTGAAAATCACAATTTAAGCTAATTTTGAGGTGCTGAGCTTATTTTTGATGTCAAAAGTCGTAAAATATTAAATGCATTTTTCCATACAGTGTCATTGAACCTTTCTTATAACTATGTTCCCGTTTTCATGATAGATTTTCCGTTACTGTTCACCAATGTCAGCAATATCATAACAAATGAAGAACACTACTTTAAATCCATTGTATAACGTGTTGGTTTACTGTAGATTGTCTATTTTACACAAAACACCATGCGCCTCCATATCAAATGTAGCTGAAAAATTCTTTATCCAGTGCTATCGTTATCTAATGTTTTTATGTTTTGCGACCTAATCCGGTCTGACTTAACACCGACCAATTCTTGCTAACATAGGCTCCCATAACTAGATTCGCAAACCGTTTAACTCTTATACATGTATAAGTAATTATCTGTTGTTTATTATCGTACCAATCAATAGCGGGCTAGAATTGGTTTTGGAAATTTTATCGCTAAGTTTTCTTTATTATATCTTTCACAATATTTTCACAATACTATGTTCGAACCAGTTCTTGAGTATGCACTAGATGAAAGTGTATTATTAGTTGGGTAACATTAGTCGAAATTTCGTAAAGACATTATTTTTTCAGAAATGTTTCGGGAAGGGCTTTAGCAAGGATGCGAAATGCCTACCTTTTCTGCGGCTGTAATTTTCTGCCTACATTCTCATTTCACTTTCGTCGCTGCTGTCGTTTGCTATTGCAGGACGCCCAGCGCTGTACGGCAGTCTGTAAGCAAAGCAGTAACATGACAAAGAAATACTGTCCCCAGTACAGCCACCAGACGCGAGCGGTACAGCTTCTCTTTCCTTATTTTACACTTTTTAATATTTTTAATCTATTCAATATTTTCAACCACAAACGACAAAAATAAATGCGGTTTGTTTGCACCACGACCGGCATCAACGCTTTCGTGTGCGGGCCTCTCCCTTTGAATACGCAGAGAAAAGTGTACAAAGTGAGAGAACAAACTTTACTACGTCACACTCTCACCGAGCAGTCGGAGTACAACAGCAAAACAAAAATGTATTCTACTGCTCTACGGGAAAATGTACTCAGTTTGGCTACCGTTCTGGCAAGAGCTGTAGTGATGCGTCGCTGTAGCGGGCTGTACGGCTTGTGCAAATGTAAATATACCGAAAAAAATGTAGTTTACCAGTACCTTTAGCATCCCTGGGCTTTAGCTCCCTAGCCCCCCCCCCCCTCTGGCTACGTGCCTGTAAACGTCACATTTGTAATGTAATGTAAATTTAAAAAATCATAGATATCTTAACCGGAAAGTAGGATAAATCGATGGCTAACGCATAGGGAAACAAGAGGCATAATGATGACAGATTCAAATAACCTTGCCCGTAGTTCTTAACCAAAATTTCTACTTTGTTTTATCGAAAACCATTCCTATAATAATAGTTTTGTATAATTTATTGCATGTATTAAATTAAGCACTGTCAATTGTCGTATTCAACAGTTTACACGACGTCACCCGCGTTACTGATTGATACGGTCAAATTTAAACTTGTGTCGAAGGGTGTCAATCAAGATTATCTGACGCGTTCTTGATGTCACATCATTAGCTAATACGGTATGCGCGCCAGTGGAGATTCTTCGACATCTCCAATTGAGTTCTCGGAACGACTCCAAATCTTTGCAAATCCGCTCATGGCTTGAACAGAACACACAATATTTTTAAGATTAATTCCTTAAAATAGTGGAAATTCATGTATTTTCATAACGGAACCTCGATCATGCAACGGCCTAGCCCGGCGACAATCTCACAAAAGTGCTTGTTTCATATATGTACCACTGATTTGATAGTGGTGCTAGTATACCATTACCATATGAGTGCAATCGTTAATAGATTGTCTCTACTTCCCGCAGATTTCTACTTGCTTGAACCAATATATTTTCCGACAAATTTACTTTGACTTGGTTTATTGATGACTATCATCAAAAATAAATCGCATAGAGATTTTGGACACGAAACACTTATTTTTGAATGCTTTCTCATGAGTACTCGTTTAAAAAATAAAATAATTCGGACAGTTTGCGAATCTGAAGCGAAGAAATTTTATACAAGAATAAAAAATACAATAGCTGAGCTTCAGAAAATATAACGAATTCTAGCGCTTTAATAGCCGTAAGCACAAAGCCGTACCAACAGTTTTTAAACCGGACTAACTTTTAAACCGGCCTAAAATATTTGGTAAGCTTTAATCAAACGATGCTGTCATTTATATGGCTGCGTTCTGATCTGCGTTACACGTCAATGTTAAAAAACAACAAATTCAAGTTAAAGAAAATGAGTAAATTAGACAACATGGTGAATTGTTTTTCTTTCCGATATTTTCGTGCAGTAATATAGCTTTTCTTCGTCAAATGTCTCGTTCCATAGCGTTTGAGTACAATTTTTGTCAACTTGTAGCCGATATGTTTCTGAACTTAGAACTTTAACGTGTTGGATAGTTGAAAGTTTGACGATGATGTACAGCACTTTGTAGTGACATAATATTAAATGCACAAAAGAAAATAAATTAGTATACATATGCATGTTTTTATTCAGTTTGAATATGTGCTCGTCGAGTTAGAGGTTGTGGTTGTAATTGTTGCCATGATAATTATTTCTCGACAAACATATGATTACGGGTTAAAAGCCAACCGTCAGAATTCTCTTTGAAATGAAATTCCACACAAACCGTTACTGGATAAACACAGTTCATAGCAGTTACACACTTAAAATCTATTACCTACCAGTAGGTAATTTTAATTTGCTGTCCTTATTTCACGGCCGGAAAACGAGAGAGAGGGAATGATTGTTTTACTCAAAATTAATGGGAATATCTCAATATTTTTGGGTAAATTTGGACTCCCTCTCTTTCGTTGGAGGAAGTAGGATGCGCAGATTTAAGATTACCTACTGCTAGGAAAGGCAAGTTTTCTGTGTAAGGCGGAAAAATATACACGGTAAAAAAACTTTACTCATTGTATTCAAATTGCCCATTTTCGAAAATTATTCGAGCTGTCAAAAAATGAGTATTTTTTGCTACTAACAATGAGTGCTTTTTATCCATTTCACAACTACTCGATGAAGTAAAGTCCATTGACATTTTAATCTTAATAATGAGTGAAAAATCGTTAAGAATTATTTTAAGCGAGTTAACCTGCAAACTAAGGTTCGTAGCGGAATCTGCAAATTATCGGCCTGCATCCGAATCCGTGGCGGAAACGGAACATTTCGGCAACGCTCATAAAACAACGGCTGTTTAGACTACTGAGGATGTTGCAAATATGCCCCAGTTCGGCGTTTTTAGAGCAGCCAAAAGATCCAGCCATCAAAAATATATCCAGTTGGCGTTTTTATTTTGTTGAGTAGTTAAAGAGACAATAATGTTAAATGAATGTTATTTTATGTTTTTTTAAATTTAGAAATAATTCTATTGGCAGTATTTTTAATTCTGGCACGATTTTCATGACTGGATATTTTTTACGCATTTTGTTGTAACAGTTCTACGAAAAATAATGGGTAAAACATACCCAGGTTGACGTACACGATCTGTATTCATTTATGGGTACGGACTCTTTACCCAGTTAATGGGTTACTCCACTTTTATTGAAAATGCGTGGTTTTCTATGCATTAATTAGTACTTTATTTTATCAGTGTAGTTCTTCGGTGCTTGTCTTTCCTACCTGATAAACTGGTTTATTTATTGCCATCTTTATTGCGAGCAAAGAGAGCCATATTTATTCAGAAGAAAGCCGAAGAGAGGATTGAAAATAACGAAATGTATGCAAGAGAAGCATGACAAATTTTTGCATATTTTTGTCTTCTTTCGGTAACATGATGCTGCCATTTGCATTGCTGCGTTCTGGTCAGCAATACACGGCAATGTTAAAAAACTGTACAGTGAAATTAATTTAAAATTCACTGTTTATGCCATTTATTAGTCTATGTATTTATGTTTTTAAAACGATTTTGAAATTATCGATTCAGCTTAAGGGGTTACACCACTGTAGAGCACGAAAAAATAGGCTTATTTCGAGAATTCTTTATTGCTCAATAAAAAGGTCAATCGACAGCTTGTTGAATGGGATTTATAACATTAGTATTGAATCAAACAAAATAATTTTTTCGAGCAATTTCATCACAAGATGGCGGCACTGCAGCTTTTTTACCTTATGAGCGTTTTTAAAAGGGGTCCACGGCCGTGATTTTTAACCTAGTGCCAAAAACTAAAGTTTTTTTGATTCCTTATGTCAATAACGACGTACGTAAGATTTTTTCGATATTTTAATTTTACGCGGAATGGTTTTTGAGTGGGAAAACGTCGAAAATGTCATAAAAATAAAGCTTACATCTTTTGAAATATTTGTATCAGTCGTCCATGGAATAGAAATGTAACATTTTAGCCTGGTGGGGCTTATTATACCATCCTACCCACCTTCTCTACTAACCATGCATATGGAAGACCTACTTTGCTGAAAATGAAGTATCCAAATTATCAGCACGATTACCCAATCAAGCCTGAAATACCAAAAGCCCAGTAATTTTAATTAATAAAAATTACAATTAGTTACTTCCTATTGTCTGCGATCTGTCTGATTATGAATTGACCATTATAAATTTACAAAATGAATCTGATACTGGATGCAGACAGTAAATCTTCAGGATCTCGACGAAATCCGGTGTAAATCATATCTCAAAATTTCTTCGTTTTTCTTCTTCACATCATTGCCCAGGCTACAAGAGCTTTTTGCAAACTGCTTAATATTATTATTTTACAATAACATGTTAATCGTTGTTTTAGCAATAATCGGTCTTTGATTTTAAAGTGCTACGAAAAAATCGAAAATCGACCAAAAAATAAAAGTTCCCTTAATTACTTGTGAAATGCTGTGAAAAACAACTGTGCAAATGTCTCAACGTTTGATCCTAAGACAAGACATGACAATAGAGGGGGTCGTTTTTGTTCCAATTTTACATCAGAATGTTTCAGCTCCTGATTGGTCGATTCTGACCTTTTGCACCGTACGTAATGTTACTGCAGGGATAGCTAAATGATGTTTGACAGTCTTGCTATATTTATAGAAAAATAATGTAATTACTTTTGACAAATAATATTATGATCGTTAAAAGAGTAAAAATGAATAAATGAATCAAAAATTTGTCAGAAAATGGTTTCATCATACCTTACTAAACACCCATGACACGGAAAAACGGTGCCCTTTATTAATATAATGGATTCAAGATACAAAATATTGCAGGCATAAAATAAATTAACAAGAATCCATTTTCATTTTAAAAAATGGCAACACTGTTCGGAAGATTTCGGCAGGGTGGAAATCTGCGAAAAGAAGAATGTCGAATGAAAAACAAGAAGCCGATTGTCACGTCTTGTCTTAGGTTTGGTCCAGTAGATTTTGAGTTATAGTGTATACCGCAAAACAAGTTTTCGATGTGGCGCCTGACTGAAAAGACAATCTTTGTATCGAAAGTACCTGCCGATAATATTTTACACCCCCCCCCCCCCTCTTCAGTTCCGACACGATTTAGGCGATTTTTCCGTATTCAAGTTTTTGCTGTTCTATCATTAAGAATTAAACCAAAATTTATACTTCAGCGGAAATGAAAATCGTTCAAGATATGCTAGAAAAGTATAAATTACGAAACAATATAAGCAAGCTCCGATAACATTTAAATAACGATCAAAATGAGAATATTTGTAGCAGCTTGTTTGCCGTCATATTTAAAAGTGTTACTTAGGCTATATGGCATGGCTTCATTTACAATTTTTTATTCAATCTCAGTTTTGAGCTCCTTCGAAAGCAGTAAAAATATAAATAAACTTCCACTTGCTTATTGTGTTTCTTGTAAGAAGATATAACTAGAAAAGGGTACAAATTGTGATTATATATTCTTTTCTTTTACTCTTGTTAATATAACTAAAAAATTGTGAGCAAATTAAACTTCACTCATTTTGATAGCCATAGGTAAACTAACAATCGAAAACAATTTTCATCTCTGAATCCAATTATAAAATGTCGTACGACGGTTTGTTTCAAAATAATTCGACTTCTGCTAACCTGCAATATAACTCTTCGATGTGGCGTTTTGAAATGAGCGTGTAGCACCTTCTAGATATAGGACGATAAAGAATATTAAAAAAATTGCATTTCAAATTCGATTACACCTGTTTTTCGTACGGGATAAAACTTGCTTACTTGCCCTCATATGGTTTGTGTACAACATGGGCAATGAAGGTCAAAAAGTTGATTCCAATTATTGAGATGTATGCAAGAGGAACCTGGCGGCCTTTTACACTGTTTTCGTTTGGTTTCAGGATGCAGCCATTTCTGCAATGACAGGTACTAACGTCTTAGGCCGGATTAAACTCAGGCCTAAAATCAAAGATAGTACCGTGTGGCGGCACCAACTAATTTCAAGCTTACCGCTATAAGGGTGGTAAAATTTAGTACGGTTATATGTGTCATCCATTCGTATTACGAAGTAAAGTAAATACAGGGTGTTTGGTTCATGAGTAAGAATCTCTCGAGGGGTGATTTACTGTCATATTTGGAGCAAAAAATTGTTCTACACATACCTTCAAATCTCAACCGTTACAGAGTTATTCAACTTTTTGTGTAAAAAACTTATTTATCTTAAAACACCTCTAACTCAAAAAGTATACCTCGTATTTTAAATCTTTTAGTACCATTGGAAAGGTGAGAAAATTTGAAATATTGAATAATGTTATCATATCTTAAAGATAATTAGTTTTAATTACCTTTTAGTTGTAAAGTAGTTAAAAGTAAATGTTTTTGATGAGGTTTTTGTTAATTTTCTCAAAATAATGAATTATGATTATAACAATATCTATTATCCAAAAGTTGGGTTTGAGTACGATTCATAATTTGTTCTTCAACATAATATTCCTATCTCTTCTCGTTTCTTTGCAATTTGACTTCTAAACTTTTCCTGTAATTCACTTGCAAGTTCTTAAATGACTCTAATCTAATAAATATGCTTTATATCGCTATTATCAGGGCTTCATTGGAAAGCTGAGAAAATTTCCTTTCGATGTATATACAGACATCTTTTAGTTAAGTGTACTACATGACTTTTTACTAGTAAAATAACTCAAAATTTGCGTTTTTTGGTGATTTTTGTAATTATTCTAATTATTATTTAA
This sequence comes from Topomyia yanbarensis, assembly GCF_030247195.1. Taxonomy (NCBI): domain Eukaryota; kingdom Metazoa; phylum Arthropoda; class Insecta; order Diptera; family Culicidae; genus Topomyia; species Topomyia yanbarensis. The sequence goes on along the minus strand of NC_080671.1, from coordinate 27,277,620 downwards.
CTAAATTTATCGTCACTGTTGTTCATTTGGTGCCCCTTAATATTATCTACAAATTGTTTTTTGACACTTTATCCCTATCGCTTTTCATTTCGCTGCAATTTAATAGTTAACACAGCATGTCCTTATCACAAATGCAGTGGTTTCTAAATCGTTGTTTTTACATATGAAACGAGAAGATAAAAATGATTTTGCTTCGAAACTAAAAGAGACAATTGAATGGAGTCAAAGGAAGAATTGTAGAACTTTCTGAGATGCATTAATTCCATGATAAAAATGGCGAAGTTTATTATTTACTATTTTAAGAAATAACGAAAGTGCTAATAATAACACTAACTTTAAATTAATTAACTTCTAAAAGAATACTAAATTCACTTAACTGAAAGGTATTAATACATTTTTCTTTGCAAAATTTTTCTGGCTTTCGAATAAAAATAAGAAAAGGTACAATAAGTGCCATACTTTTTCAATAAGAGCTAGTATTAGTGAATATGAGATAAAAATATCCAAGTTCAATAACCCAAACACATGAAAACAAGACAAGATAAGTATATCATGTCCAAGAACAAATTATACAACTTTTCAAGACTAACAATTTGCATTATTGAAATAGTAATGTTAACTATTAAGATTTTCGCGAAGTGAACGAAAAATCGATCAAAATTGTTAAATTTTAAATAAATTACTGTGAAAAGATTACTTAACCTTATTAGCTGAAACATTTGAGGACATTTTTCAGTGGAAAATTTTCTCACCTATCCAATGGATCTAAAAGATTTGAAATACAAAGTATATTTATCGAGTTAGAGCTATTTTAAGACAACTAAGTTTTTAACACAAAAAGTTCAATAACTTAGTAACGGTTGAGATTTCATGATATGTGTAGAACGATTTTTTTCTCCAAATATGACAATCAATCATCCCTCGAGAGGTTCTTAACCATGAACCAAACACCCTGTATAGTTAATAGTACAAAAAGGGACTGGGTGTTGTGTGTAGACGTAAACAGCGTCAAGAAATGGTTGGGTGTGATCTGTTCAAAACCCGAACCCGACCCGAATCCGAAAATTTCAAATTCGAAAAACCCTAACCCGACCCGAACCAGAAGGTATAAAATTTCAAAAACCCGGACCCGACCCGAACCCAAGAAATTCAAATTTTAAAACCCGGAACCCTATCCGAACCCGAGAAGTTTAAGATTACAAAATCCGAGTCCGACCCGAAACCCTTTGGGTTCGGGTCGGGTTCGGGCTTCGGGTCTAAAAACCCGAACCCAACCAACTCTAGTTTGAAATAGGCCGCACAGGATCTAGTATGATCCAGCATGAATGTGACACCATCAAGTATTGAGTTTTTGTAGTGCGCCGTGAGATTGTCGATGAGAAGAAACCAATGGGAATTTGTCTGGAAAAAAATCAAATATTCCATAAAGATTTTTTTGATATATGAAAAATATACAATTTCACCGAACACCAATCCAATACTAAGCAAAACTCTACCCCCGAACCATGCAGTGCCACCACGGTTTATGGCAAAACGAAAGCAAATCTGCCAAAAGCAGCCACCGCCGCCGCCGTAAGCTTCCCACCGTCATCGGTCACGTCCTCATCGGTAGTAGCCAGCTTAGCGATGAGTTGAGGAAACTTCTGCTGCTGATGGTCCCGGGGAGTGTACGCAGCAGCGTATATAGCGCGAAAAAAGCTCTGCGATCACCTTTTCCTCTTTTTCGCTTCCAGCGCGCGATTATTCGTGTTGCGACTGCCGTCCAGACCGGACCTGTGTTTGGTTTTATACCCGTGTTCCTGTTTTGGGATACCACACATTGCATTTGAGTAGCCAGCAGCTTTGGCTTTGGTAGCCAAGATTTCTGCTGCGGGTGTTGTTGCAGTTCGGTTGGTGCCGTGATGCGCGAAAGAAGCTGATCTTGCGGTGAATTTTTCGGTCTATCTTTTCTCTCTCTCTCACTCGCTCGGTTTTTAAGCGTCTGCTGTTGCTGTAATAAACGGTCGATCGCGAGTGTGGTAGAAGAAAAAAAAATCAAGAAATCCAGTGTTCCGGACTCAGAGCGGAGTCGGTGGATGCTGTTAGATGGGATTTGCAGTTGCGTGTTAGAATTTAATTTCGGAACCAATTAGAGCTGTCAAGTTGGGTTTGAAGTAAGAGATAATTAGTTTTTGTGGTTTCGGTGAGGAGTGTTTTCTTTTTCGCGGTCTGAGAAGTGAGTTGACCTAAATTTGGCCTCGCAGTGTGTGACCCAGTCAGTACGCGGAAGCGAAGAATACATGTGTGATTAATGATCGATCGGCAAAGGTGTGAAAGAATGATTCGTGATTCCGAATGAGGAGAAAATCAACAGTTAAGCAAAATGGGTCTTAATAGCGTCCTACTGAAAATGGATGGCATAAGACGTCGTGTGAGACTTGCAAGTGCCAGGAGGTGGTCATTCTCTGGACCTTCTTGCATGCTGCTGTTACTTTACGGCTTCCTGGTGATTGTGACTTTGACACCCAGTTCGACCGTGGCAGGAATCCGAACGAAGAGAAAAGGTAAGTTTTTGGTTGGCATGTTTCGCGACAATACCGTTAGCGCGAAAGATGATATGCTGTTTCTTTTCTGGTGCGGGAGGCTTTCTATTCCAGTCCAGTGGCGAAGAATGTTTCATCAATTAGCATAAACAACATAGTTGGCAATTTTTTGCTTGTGGTTGAAATTTCGAATATGTTAATTTCGAAACATTTATAAGTTTTGAGGAGGCCAGTAGATTTTTTGTTTGTGTTTCGCGTGGTTATGTTGGATTGGTCGATATAAATTATGGAAATTTAAAGACCAACCAATCATGATGGCGCTGAAAATGCAAGATGCTCACATGATGCGGAAGACACCAAATCGGAATGAGTAAAAAGGTGTCATCGCAGAAACCAGTCTCAGAACTCTATCAGCAGTTGCTCATCAAATCCTGTAGCATCATTATAGATGACGAAACTTGCGGTAACTCTCGCAACGGGAATATTTCAGCATCAAGATGAAGTTTACCGTCGCAAAATGGAGAAAAAAGAATGTCAAAATTTATCTAAAAATTTCCGATCCAGCAAGCGATTTGTGGATGTGGTGAATCGGTGCAGCTCTGTTTCAGCTTGGTCTATCGTCCTGTTGTTAGCAATTCCGCGGCATCACACGAATTGAGTGCTTAATTGTATCACGATATTTTAAATTTAAAAATGAATCTAAATTTGTTCATATCATTCTGTTGTTCCGACTGTCTGGGTTATGATTTTATTGAAATGCGGTCATCAGTCTTAAAATTTATGCAGAACAGGCTTTGATGTTCTCTCCAACGTTTCGACTTTATTTTCTAGTCTTTTTCAAGGATTCTCATTCAATCCTTGAAAAAGACTAGATATATAGTCGAAACGTTGGAGAGAATATCAAAGCCTGTTCTGGATAAATTTTAAGACTGATGACCGCATTTCAATAAGATCACTTTGTTCAGATCTTTGGTGTACTTTCGCAGAATGTGTTCGGTGATAGGGACAGTTAATTGAGAAATTTGATTAACCTTAACAGCAACTACTAATGTTACTATTTGTACATGCTCGGTATAAACACTCTTGGCAAAAGCTACGTTGTTTCCGAGGAGGTGATTCGAATTTTTTTATTGAGATTTTTCGGAGTGCTCACTGATATCCTATAATTGATGTATAACTTGTTAAAACCCAATTCACGCGAGTCTATAAATATGGTTGGGCACAATCATTTCAGCACCGCTCGTTTCCGACACATAGAAAGGAACACATCGTGTCAATGTGTCTTTTTCCTCTCGTTTGCGAAAGATACTTTTATTTATATTTCTCTTTTTTTTCTAAATAATTGAAATCTACCCGAATTCTGACAAACTTTTGCAATACTTTGCTACAGTATGTGTGGACAACTTTTCAGTTCCTTTGGCGACAAAATTTGCTATTATATGATTTACATACCATTGAGTAGTCAATCTCGCGGCTACGTTTCTCACATTACCAACCACTAGTTGTTACTTTTTTGAACAAGACATGAGTAATAAGTTGAGCTCGTAGACATTGAA